>NC_045481.1:55157959-55518792 GCF_009650955.1 Corvus moneduloides | reverse complement strand
GCTTGCTACACACCGAGAAATCCACTGATCAGGAAAAAACTGTGTAAAATATCCTTAATCAAATATTAGGAGAACAGTACAGTTAGATGCTACTGGTATATGAGGCTTTCTGATAAAAGAATTAATATATTAAAATATATATTTAGGAAAAACTTGAAGATGTCAAATATTTGGTGTGGTAATTCATATGAACTTAAACCCATTGGATTAATTTGTATTAATTACATTTTTACAATGCAGGGAATTAACTGTGCTTTTATTACCAAATAATAAACATGGAATCAATGAAATTTTATAGTATCTGTCAGGGGATGCTCTAGGAAAATGAGAAATTGTTTTCTTTTTGAACTAAAAGGAAAGAAATTCTGATCAAATTTTACAAGCATAAGACAAACCTTGTATCTAATATAATGAACAACTGAATTTCTAATAGCTTTTCTGCTTAGTTCTGTAGGCTAAATATGTTGTAAAACTGGTGGTTTATTGTCTTAGTGATGCTTTATTTTAGGGCTGGAGCAAAAGTAACAGGAACACATTTTCTTTATTCTCCAGATTGTATGTAATGTTTTTAAATATCATGAGGAAAAGGGAAAATTAAAATCTGTTGAAAATAAGAGAGAGGAAAATCTTGCAGGAGTAAATCTGATAGTTTAGACCATTTCATCTTGTAATGCAATGACAATGTTTAAATTAATAACAGCACATCAAAGCAAATTTACACGTTTACTGTCATGTATCAGAGACATGCTCCTAGGGACAAAACCTTTTAATGTTATGGTTTTACTCAAAGAATTACTGGGCTTTTAATTTTAATAAAGGTACAAGTTTCCTATTTTTAAAATTAAAAACCAGCCCAGTGACCAATGGGTCTGTTCATAACTAGGTGAAAAGTCCATTTTCACATCACAGCAGGGAGAGTGTTATGTATTGTCAAGAGCTTCCTTTCAGTGAATGATAGCCCTAATCCTTGAGGTAAAGAAGATTTCTCTTTAGCCTGAGTGCAGGAAGCTTAGTTGAAGAGCTTTATCCCATCGGAGGTATCTTAACTGAGCAGTTATTTTTCTCCTGTATCCTATTGTTGTGTATGAGCACCAAGGAAGCTTCTCTGAATTTCTGTGAAGGAAAAAGGCAGCAGTGGCATAAAGCAGCTCAAAAGTGCCTAACACATCTTGACAGAACAAAGAAATATTAAAGCCTGCATGATAATGAATATATGGTGTCCCTGTATGGCATTTTGGGGGCCCTTGCACTGCCTAGAGCCTGATGGTCAGTTCAGGGAGATTTCCATACCTCTTCCTTAGTCCGTTCTCGTCTCAGTCAGTTCTGCCTCCTGAAATCTTAGCAATTAATTTTCATCCTCATTCTTTTAATCCTCCTATCTACTCCTGAGCAGATCACCTCTCTTCCTACAGCAGCTCAGCCAGGATATTTTGCTAATGCTCACTCAGGGAGGCAGATCCGGCATGACCATCCCAACGAGGATTAGTTCAGAGGGAACACAAGGAAAGAGGATAAATGGGACCATAATGGTACAAAACAGCAATTGCTTGGGTACATGTAACCCCCTGGCCCCCACTGTGCGCCTACCAGGGTGGGGGACTACCAGTAGAGTTGGTTGGAAAAGCTAATTCAGCATTTTCAAATGGAGAAGGTTGATTCACAAGGACTCTGAGCAGAGGTGTGCGTGCTGGGTCGTCCTGCTCTGCTGTTTCATGCAGTCTACAGTTGCAGTCCACTCCCCACCATTTCCTCAACAAGGAATTTTTCCTGGTGGTTGGTCTCTAAAACCAGCTCTGATAGGGACTATCCAGATTTCCTGCTTCCTGCCCAACATAAAAAAATTACTTGTGACTTTTAAATTTTTTTTTTGAGGATGTTTTGGGAGAGCTCTGCATGTGGCATGCAGCAGCTCTCTTCAGGAATGGAGGGGTATGAGGATGGTGGAGTTGGTGGGGTTTCATCTGTACCTAGAGGAGTTAAAAGCCATATGCAGTAAAACATGCCACCTTGAGGTCCTGTGTAGAGTGGCTGTAGGGGACATTGCCTATTGCTGGCTGTGTTCCTCTGCTCACCCTTCATCAAAAAAAAAAAAAATCAAAATCATGTTTTATCCTCCTGTGAGGACAAAATCTTGTGGTTTCATTCAGTCACAATGAATTTCTGCTCAAGCCCAAAACTTGAGGTTTCACAGGCAACACAACAAAGTATGAAAATGGGATGTTTCTGTGTGCCAGGTTCTTTGAGGTCTGCTCATTTCAGAAGACAGGGCTCATTTGAGGTACCCTGTGCCAGGCTGTAGATGACACTAAGAGACTTCATTGAGCCAGACTGCAAAGCTCTCTCAGGGACTCACTGGGCTTTTCTCTGGGTATGCTTTAGTGTGTGGATCTGCCCACCTGAGACTCTTGCTCAGTAGCTGCAGCTGGGGATAACCAAATAATGCTTCCACCTTCAAATGAGCTTTGAAAATACCTTTTTTCTCATTCTTTTTAAACAGGGCAATCTACACGGAACAGCCCTGCACAGCTGAATATGAGCAAACCATGCAAAACATTTAAATCAAAAAGCATAACTTCATAAGGAAACAAAGTTTCCCGATGACATCTAATCCACTAGACATAACTACTGAGCACAAGCACCCAGATCCGAAACTCCTCAAAAGGCCTGCATGCTTCTGCAGTTCTGTCCAAATCCATCTGTTCGCACTGCCTTGTGGGTTTTAGCTGGAGCTGCAGAAGCAGAGTGTTTTTCAGTCACAGAGGTTAATGCAGATTTTCTTGATGACTCTTCATGTTTTGTTGCATTTTCTCATCCCGTTCCCAAGAAGACAATGCATCTTCATTCCTGTGACAGGCCAGGTGCCACCTGAATGGGAATAGAGCTTGTGCTTATCTGTTGATACCTCGGTGGGAATAGAGCATTTGTGAAATTCTTCTTGGCTGTCAGAGGAGTGGAGGCATTTTCCTGCTCTCCTCTCAATTCACTTTTCAATCTCAGTAGCTTACTGGAATGACAGGGTATCAAAACGTCTGGAAAGCTAAAACCATACATCAAGCACCTGTGTATTGCAGAGGTCTGACAGTGCCAACAGAATAGATGGATTTTATATAATCTCTGTCTCCTGAAAAGAATAAAAGGAAAATTTTATAGGCTTGACCTGTGATCTCAGAGAAATAGTCTGAGTTTTGTCTGGGTGGCTTGGCAGAATTGGGTGCACTGAACACACTTCCACTTGGTATTTAATAAGCAGAAATGCCCCATGTAGAAGAGTAGTAGGGAACATTCAGTTAAACATGAAGGAAATCTTCAGAGCAATGGTCCCATTTCTTAGAGGCGGATTTAATTCCAGTTGCTGATCTTGTTTCAGGAATTTGAGATTCATTACCACACTGCCTCTGACACGTTGATAAGCTGGGCATTGGAAAGAATCAAGATAACATCCCTCACCTCTTAGTTTTCACCGAGACTCAGGAGAGCTTCCCTTGTTTCCTATTTTCTCTTTTCAACTGAAGTGAATTATTTACTGCTTCTTTAACCCCATCCACCAGCACAAAACCTCCAGTCAACACGACAAAGCGTGGTATAGGTGCAGCCCGCTGAATTCCTGGGATGCTGCCCAGAAGTCCCCTCAGAGAAGGAACACGGTTGGAAAAATGGATCCCAGCATCCACGTACTCAAAGGAGCTTATTGTCTCTGCTGCCTGCCTCTTTTCTACCACGTTCTTCCAGTGAACGCAATGGCAGATGGAATTCTGAGCTTGCACTCCTGGGATAGAGACAGGGGTGCGTTTTTAGGAGAACCAAGTTGTTCACGCAAATCTTTGTCTCACATAGCGCAGCTTCTCCTACTGGGGAACAACCAGCTTGGTATGAAAATCATTTCAATATTGATTCAGTGTAAGGGTAGCTGGAAACTCAGAACTGCAAGTGGTAAGAACAGATCACCCAAATAAAAACATCCTAGGAGAAGTGAGTGCTGGAAATGTGTAAAAGATCAGTGTGTATGTGTAAATTTGCAGGAGTAACACGTTTGTCTGTCAAAGATCCTCATGGTGTTGAATTGAAGCAGCAACATATTCAGTGTGGCTGTGAACAAAGAAGTTTGGGGAGCTGCTGAATTATGCATCCTCTGGTTAAACTGCTACTTAGTGCTGCTTGGCTTATGGAAGATGCAAATATGCAGCACCTCTGTAAACTTTGCCATGGAGGAAGAATGATGTACTATGCAGGACATGCTGGAAATCAATTATTTCCTCACGCAGTGTAAAAATTAAACTGACTCAGTTTATCAAAATAGATTTTTCTACTTACTGCTAAGAATGCCTGTTGCTAAGTTTGTTATAGAGCCATATTTAGGAAATAAGATCATGAGCGATTTGAGGGAAATTATGCTATGAGGAGTTTGCTGTGCAGAGTACCAATCTCAAATAGATGGAAAAAGCTATTAGTAAAAAATGTTTCTTAATTGCTTCACCACAGAGCATAAAAGCATTATTTTTGAAAGAAGAAGCCTAGGAGAATTTTTTTGTCTGATCTTTTGGCCTGGAGATGTTTTGTGCAGCCCGGCTCTGTTGCTTATCTGACTGCTGTTCACCACCTACTCTGGGGTACAGCACCAGTTCTGGTAAGCTGCCCTTAGTAGTTATGTTTTTCTCAGGTTATGTTTTTCTCTACCAGCATTGATGTTGAAATAATATTTGGAAAGGCAGGAACAAATTAAGAGCATGTAGTAAAATCAAAAGTAAAAATTTCTCCTCACAGACAATTAAACCATCATAAATAATCATTTGAGGGTTTACTTAGGCTGGAAAACACTGACACCTCATAATAATCTGTTTGTTTGTTCCAGTTGCCACAAGCATGCAAGGGCTGGTATTAATTAAAGTAGTTCAAAATGTTACTGCTGAGTTCAGTACTAATAGGCTTATTTTTCTGCGTTGCTGTTCCATCCATCTTATATTTGCCTTGCCTTTTACAAGCTAATTTGATGTATATTACTCCTTTACTATATATAACTCCTTCAGTGATTTGCAGAGCAGTATAAACAATTTATGCTCATTGTGTGTGTGTTGCCTTAAAGTATGGTACATAAACCTATTAGGAAGATGGAAATAGAGTATCTTTTATAGGAATATATCAAGTCATAATGGGATTCCTTGAGATCTCAGAATTGCTTTGCAAAGTTGTTTATATCTATTGCTGAAAGAAAAAAAAAGAGAGAAGTTTTCTCCAGAGGATGCCATACTGATGAATACAGGTTTGTCTTTTGTCCCACCAAATTCATAAATGGTCTGCCCTGGGCTTGAGGCTTCCCCAAGCTCTCAGTTAGACAAGGTCTTTCCTAATGCTAAACAAATGCTGTTCTTGACTGCTTCATGCCTCTGGAAGAACAATGAGAAATGAGGAAGGGAATGGGAGAGGCTTTAAATGTCTTCTTTTGCAGAGCCACATGCTGATTTACTAATATTTTAAATAGCTGCTCGCCTAACCAGTTATTGTTTTCAAGTACTTCTCATGCTTGTTGTGCACTCACAGTTATTTAGTCTTTGTTTTCACTTTGCAGAGGGGAGGTCGGAGGGAGGTTCTGCTTGTAGAGCCTGGAGCTATTTCAGTAAATGAATTTAACAATGCCAATATAAAATGAGCTTGTTGTAAGCAGACAGTACTCTCAGAGCCAGAGATGGATTTCTGTGGTTTCTAAATAAGCAAAGTCTGTTCCAACAAACAGCCCATTGTGGCTCCCCCACGAAGGCAGATTGCAGTTGCTGCAGGATTTTCTTACAGCACAGGAGAAGCATCTCTGTCTGTACGAGCACACACACACACATGAGAAGCAAAAAGCCTCTCATTTGCTTGGAATTTATGGCTTCCTAATTACAGATGAGGAGACACTGTTATTTACTACTTTCTTGTTTCCTAGCACACTAACTTGTGTTTATATAATGTTAGGATGGTGAACTCCAAGCTATTAGCAACAATTGTGGTGGAACAGCTGAAGAATTAAAACCATTGTGCTTTACTGATCTTTTTTTTTCCAATATTGGAAAGATTTAAAGAAGCAGGAGAAAATTTGTGATAATATTTTATGTCTTTTTAATTCAGAAGTATCCTCCTTTATAACAGGCATTTCCTACATCTTTATTTTTAGGATTAGAGAAAATTAGTTTTGATCTTCTAAAACAAAGCATTTTTTACACTTAATTAATGTTACTCAGTGATAAGTTTCTGTCCCTACCACCTTTAAGAAAATAATAGAATAGAATTTTCTAGGCAGTCATGTTCATGATTTGAAAAAGATCTACTTGTGGACCAATATTTAGAGGATCAGTTTCTCATGCCTGAGCAGCATCTCATGTGTCTGACAGACTTTCTGATCCACATCTTCAGTGCACCACACTGCAGTTACAGGAGGAAACATCCGTCTCTAATGAGCAAACTAATGGTGATTTAGGGAGGTTTTGAAATTAGCAAGAACCTGTCGTAGACAAGGGACTGAGTTAAAGGAGTACTAAATTTTTAAGTCCTTTACAACAGGATTTAAAGGAAAAAATGTATGGTGGTTTTTTTCCAGTGGTTTATGAGTATGGCTATCATTTTGGAGGCAAAATTATTTTTCAGAGATTTATGAAATACAGTCTATAGAGACACTATGAAAAAATGTTGTCAAAATAAGATTCTAAAACTTTCCCTTTGAAAAATGAAATACCTAGTAATGCCAATTGGATGATAAAGCTCCTGTTATTATCAAATATATGCAGATCTGTGTGGAAAGATGTGCTCCCATGGTGTTCTAAACCTCTAATTTCGAAAAATGGTACCAAGACCAAAATATCACTTGAGGCTTATTCAGACTGTTGGTATCATCACTTCATGTCATCATGTGCAAAAGGGAGGCAACAGCAGACTTTACTAAGAATTGTGTTTTATATGTGAGATAAAGTAAAAGATTTCTTATTTTCTGAAGTAGCATTGCAGTGCTAACAGAGAGGAGAAGTAATAAAAAGTAATATATTGCAGAAATGCCACTCTGAACACACCCAGTAGAACTTCAGATGAAAAATGGACCTTGTTTTTATATATATAAAAAAATTCTCATCACAACTGCCCATAAAAAAGTTATATTGGCTCATGTGGCCCTTATTGTTTCCTAGTAAAACCTTAACTTTCTGGTCATTCTAGACTCAGTAGGTGCTCTCTCAACTGCTCTTTTGTTTCTTGGCATAAAGGCTTCAAAAGAGAAAAAAATCAATTGCACCAATCTCCTTTTCATCCCCTTCTCGTTTAATTTTTTTCAGTATTCCTTGAGCCCTACCTTATTGATTCACTTTTACTGACAAAGATTCAAATTAAAGAGAAAAACTATTGGAATAGCCAATATCTTCACAGAGTTAGGGATGTTTCCTCCAACATTTATCAAGATTTGTATAATTAGCGTTATTTAGAATCTGTGTTACACATAATTTTCTTAAAATAAGCAATGAGATGATTGCTCTATACACAGATAGACCTAAACTAAATACCTACATTTATTTTGATTCCCAATACTGAGAAAACACTTGTGTTGTTTAGGTCAAAATTCTGGTTTTAGCTTTCCATTTGCATAGAAGTGTTTTCAGATCTGGCAGAGTCTGCCTCTGCCATATATCTTTCTTGTACTCTCTGTTTTATACGCCTACCAAGATCCTGTACTGCAATTACTGCCATATGGGGAAAAAAGTTGAATTTTACAGTGGAAATCCAATGCTGGGTAATCACATTGCCTGTCTAGGAGCAGATATGCGTTACGAGTAAAATCATCCTATTAGACCTATCAAGAATCTCAGAGAAGTAGCAGAGGCTGTGATTTTTCCGAGATTATCTCCAGAAACCCTAATGTTATCCCCGAGGTTCTTTCATGTGGATATGTCATTTGGAATTCGCAATCCTTTGCTGGCTCACGATCAAGGAATTGGAAGAAAAATGGGAAGGGGAGTATGGTGGGTATTTTAAACCTTCTTGTCTATCCAATCCGTTAAGTTTCAACTTTTCCATTCCTCAACTGGGTGAAAGAGGGGTCAGGTCCGGTGCAAATGGGAGGTGGCCAGTTCCAAGCTTGGCTCTTGGTTTGGATAAGGAATAACCGTGCCCTGGCTGCCGGGGCCTGGGAGAGCACCATGTGCCGCATCTCGGAGCGCTGCTGGCTCTCAGCAGCTGGAGCAGCGTGGCTCTGCTGGGAGCTGATGGACAGCGCTCGGCTGATGGGATCTGACACGCCGCGCACGTGGTGATCACACGACGAGCACCAGCGCCGTGGGACGTCCAGGGAATGCTCCCTGCAGGATTCAGTGATAGCTCCTCAAGCTCAGCACGGCGGCTGGTGACAGGTACAGGCGAACAGCCATATGCTTCTTGCCTAATTACAGGAAAAGTTGCCCGCGTGCCTAAAATTAGTCAGAGGAATGAGCTGCTGCCACGGGGATGCTGAGCAGCCCAGGAGGGAGACACTGATGGAGCAGGGACAGCAGTGCTGTAATTAGTGCTGCGTGCATCGCATGAGCGCCCGCAGTACCTGTCAGCCAGGGAGGGCTGCAAAGCCTCTCCTCTGCTGAGCTAAGGAGCTTGTCCACAGGAGTTAATGTCCAGCAGCTCTGCTTGGGTGGGAGTTTCCCCTCTGACCTGCCTTCACACTCGCTGTGTCTGCTCTTCCCACGTCTCTGGGTGGAAGTCTGTTCCCACAGCTGAAAGCAGAAGGAGCACCCCCAGCAACGCCCCAGCCCTTGATGCTCAGTCAAAAATGTGTGCCACTGATCTAAGGAGATCAACTATCGAACAGATCCCAACAGCTTAGAGCAGTTCCTCATAACCAAGCTCCTGCCCAGTGGAGGCAGTCATTCAGAGAGCCTTTAAAACAGTATTTTTTCTTCTATAATTATATATCTAACAGTAAACTTTCTTATATAACTGCAAGAAGCACTGTGCATCTTTCCTCTTGCTGAAGTTGTATATACACACAGGCAAGCAGCAGGCATTACATGTGTAAGTACATCCATGTGGGAAAACTTTAAAATTATTTCTTTTAAAAGCTTTTTAGCTATCTGACCTATGTTGTGGCCTTTTACATCAAATTATGTTGCCAACATAGAGGATTTTGAAAGAGGCCTGAGGTCCTCTGCAGACATATGCTTTGCTTTACCACAGGCAAAACTGGAGAGCAAATACCTGCACTGGAGAACAGCTCTGAGGCGTAGCTGTTTGTGCAGTGAAGTATTTCACTGAGCTTTTCACTCCAAAGCCACAAACCCCAAATCTCCTTCGAACCAGGAGTGATCTTATCCTTGAGGGCTTTTCAGAAGAGCTGCCTTTTGACCAAATGGGCAGCCTCTCTGCAGGGCTGATGCTGCAGACAGCTGCAGCAGTGGTGTGGATATCTTGCAGAGCAGCTTACCATGTTATGCTGGCTTAGCATCAGCCTTGAGTTTTAAGGACACTCATGGTGGTTTGAAAAAACAGAATATATTGTCAGCCGTGATAAGGAAGGCATTTCATGTAACTTGAAAAATAAGCCTTAAATGCTCTTAGTGCAACTGAGAAAAGTGGCTTCCTTCTGTTTAATGTATCTATTCAAACCTATAGAGAGGAAAAGTTAAGGGTGAGAGAGGGTTTTTTAAGACTCTCAGCCATCTGAAGGACATAATCAGAGCTGGATAATGGGGGTTGTTTTTGCATTATTGAAGAAAAGAAATAATTTTTTCCTAATTTTGGAAAGATGTGTCCAATTCCTGTATGGTGCCACTCCAGAACAGGCTCATCCACAGGATTCATTTGTATTTGAAAGGGGCAAGGACAGATTGAGGAAATATATAGTTAGAATGTTTTTCTCTCATTATAACAAAGTACAAGATAGATCATGAAAAATGGAGGGGTATGGCTTTTCTGTGAGGAAAGCTCTTAAGGTTTTAAATTATCTTGTGTCATCTGAGAGAAAAAACCACTGTAACTTGTTGCTTAGAGCTTCTCATCTTCCTTTTCTTTAATTTTCTGCTTCATTTAGGCCTATAGCCACCCAACACACATGGAAACAGCTATACAAACATTTAATACTGCAATTTGAATGAATTTTATTACTTAACAGGACAGGTGCCAAAAAAGCTCACCAACTTTTCTAAGTTACAGTTGTGCAATTTCCAATAGACAAAGATGGCACAGAAAAGGTTTTTATCACTCCAAACCAATAGAGAAATCTAGAATCTGCTACTATTGTGCAAACATTTTGTTTTTAAATAAAATAAATTATCTAACTAGCCAGCTCCAAGCTACCTACCAGCAGTTAACTTCCTCACAAATGGAAATCAGTTCTCTTCATTCCTTTCCTCAGAGCATGTTTCACCTGTTTATGATTTCAGCTTCTGGATCCATGTTTACATATTGCAGCCCAGTTCTTTTGGAAATTATTGAAAACGGTTAAAACCTTTAAATATGTTGCATTGTAGACATAGGAATTTGAGTAGGAGAGCTGAAAAGTACTTGCTGAATAAAGACAGTATTTCAGTAATATTTTCATTGAAAATCAAACAATTTTATGCCATTTCTGATTATGATGCCTCCTGTTTCTACAGTATTTTGAGCTTAGTTTTTTCCAATTTAAAAATTGATTTTGTGACTGGCACTGAGACTATTAAGATCTTGGATTCAGGAAAAAGTGCTGCAGGTTGGAGCTGCTTCTGCATTGAGATGAAGAGGTCGTTCCTGGCCTTTTGTGGAGGAGGATTCTGTGATCCACTGCAGAATTTTCCCACATTTGTTCTGCTGGATGCATGGGCTGGGCTGGGGGGAGAGCATTGCAGTCAAAATTGTGAGTTTGAGAGTCGAGCTGGGTGACACCTGCTATGTTGAGGGGCCATTCTTCTACAAACCCAAGTGTATCCAAGTCTCTTACATTTAGAATTGTAACATACAGGAAATTAAAAACCTTGGTGCCAAAGTTATAACATTGCCAGGGATCATACATTTTAAAAACACTTGTGTTCGTGCTATGCTCAAGTTTTCCCTGTTGCTTGTTTCAAAAGTAGCTGGGTATTTTTTTGCCATACTGGATTAGGTAATGTTCTGTGTGAATAACAAGGGTAAAATGTGGTCTTTAAAATTTTAGGACTCATTTTCCTGCACTATTTTCCCTCTTTATTACATTTGAGCTCTAGAGATTTATGCTATAGACTAAAAAGCCTTTCAGGAGACTGAATCGTGCATGAACTTTATACAACTTTCTGTTTGAACCTGATAGTTTTTTTC
The DNA here is from genome assembly GCF_009650955.1 of Corvus moneduloides. Lineage (NCBI taxonomy): Eukaryota > Metazoa > Chordata > Aves > Passeriformes > Corvidae > Corvus > Corvus moneduloides. The sequence continues at coordinate 55,507,524 of NC_045481.1, read as the reverse complement.
ATCTTTCTCATCAGAATGATCAGTGTTTTACTGAAATGTTGGCAGGTGGGGAGCAGAAATTGTGCCAACTGATGCTAACATTTCGACAGCAGCAGGAGGAAAAAAAAAAAGACAGTAAAAGAAAGAATAGCTGGAGAGTATACTGTTTTTCTGGAATTATGTCTTTCTCAGAGTGCTCAGTTCTTGAGCTGAGGTTGCTTCCAGTCATTTCTTAATGTGTGAGCACAGCCAGGCTTGAAACTGTGTTAGGCTTCAGCTTCCAGCTGTTCCATTTATCTCCAGCTTGACAAGGTAGCATGGTAACCATTGTATTAAGCCACAAGAGGAAAACTCATGAGATAAATTGTGGCTTTTCCTTTTGTTCTTTATTCTTGTTTTTCTGTAACCATGTAGAGCAGGCATTGTAACAAGTTTGATGGAGTTAGTAATTCCCAGCATATGAAGATGATGAAGTGATGTTAGTTACAGTTTGTTGTGACAAATATTTATATCAGTGCAGTTCTATCATTTGTCCCTGCAGCTCATAAAAAGCAATAATACAAATATTAATATAATGCAGTAAGTAGACCAGTGGTTCAGCCCATGGAGGGCTGTGCAGAGGCTGAGGATTTTACCTGTGATGATGATTCCCTTACCAAACTAATTTAAGATTATACTCCCTGTATGCCTTCCCCTTTCATGAAACCTGCATTTGTTTCCTTTATTTACCATGCAGTCTGTTACTTCCTGAGCATGTTCAGAGTTACATATTTTGAAATAAGATCTCTCCAAAAAAGCCCCACCTGCATAAAAGAAGAAAGTGTAAGCTGGTGGTATTTGACAAAGAAAATTCCTGCCTTGGTCTATTACAGCAATATATCTTTATAAGTGGTCCTGAGTCATAGTGCAGCATTTCTCAGACACTGAATTTCTTGTTTCCAGATAGATGAAGTTACTATTTTTGGTTTGGTCATGCCCTGATGTGCAATTCTGTGCTATTCCAAGTAAATCTGACCCATTCGTATTTAACTGGTGCAGACTAAAGCCTGAAGTTTTTGGGATATTGGAGGGTTTTATAATGAACTTTTTTTATATACATTGAGTGGTGTGTAATGATGTGTGAATGTGTGCATAAACCTTCCAGTTAGGAAATCAGGATATAAACAGTGTTTGCTTTATCTGCCTGATCCCAAATAAAGTTAAACAAAGTTTTATTCCTGCTATGTGTAAATTTGTTCAAATGTCCTGCTCCCTGTTGTCCAGGGGGGATATTTTTACTTGTTCTTGCCTTTAGTTGTTCCTTTCAAAATTTAAAATGTTAAAGTCCATCAGTCAAAATTTTGCAATCTAAATCTAGGAGATTTCCATCAACATTGTAATTAGAAACTAACCAGGTACTTATGTAAAAGCAAATAGCACCTGTTAAATCTGTGTATACTTTAAAAAAAAAAAAAGAATATTCTTTATTCCTCACTGATTTATGCTGAGGGAGGAGTCTTTAAAGATTTGATCTTTTATTGGAAGATTCAGGAAATCTCTGTCTTCTGGAGCAGCTGCTTGATAACAATGACAATGTCAGTGCCAGATTTACAGTGTCAGATTTTATTTAAAGCTATTTAGAATTCACCACTTATCCCCACTGATGTTCCAACAGGTTTCGTTTGAAAAAATTGCGTTGTAACATCTAAATTTTTTTCATGCTCTATCTGAATGGTTTTTCTTACGAAATCATTTTGAAAACATGTTTGAACTCTAATGTCTTCTTTCACCAAAAACTGTGTTAACCACTGGCAGAATGGAAGTGGAAAGCCAGGAAGACACATTCGGATAAATAAAGAAATGCAGTTCTCAGAGAGTTTAAGTGAACCAAAATGAAATGTGAATGAAAGAAAAAAGAATGACTCTCCATAGAAACATTAACTGAGGTAAATGAAATGTACAGCAAGCTAAGGGAACTCGTAAGGAATTTTACAAACAAGTAAAGCGCATGGGGAATAAAAAAAAGGTAAATATATGTTTCTGTAAGAGAAACCTCTGAATATTGCTGGACAGCTAAGCTGTAATAGATCCAAGTTTCTTCATTGTTTTTCACTGCAGGCAAGATAAAGACAATGTATTCTTGGCAAGCATTTTATGTGAAACTTTATTATATTAAGTATTATGTCCTGGAGATTAGACTGACTGATCTGTCTAAATTACAATTAGTCATTGTCCCTGAATACAGTCATTTATAACTGAGAAAGGTTATGAATGGAGTCACAAGGAGAGTAATAAAATGAGGATGAGGTGTCATTGTCCATTGTTTTTCTGGAAGAAAAACACTGAAAGGGGCAGATTTATACATAATGTTAGACTTCGTTTGTTTGTTTGCTTGCTTGCTTTTTGTTAATTTGAGAAATTAATCAATTAATGCATAATATCTAAGAAAACCCACATTTCTAATGTTAGAAATAAAACATGGGGTTTGGCAAACATTGCATTCCTGTGGTGGAAATGTGGAATTCATTGCTGTGATCCTTTCTGAGTCCCCTTCCAAAAAAATTATTTCAAAAACTGTGATTAATGTTTATTTTTATATACACATTTGGCCCAACTAAACAGTATAGAATAAAAGAAGCATACTGAGATTTGAACCCTAATTGCCTCAGTTTATGAGAAAAAATGGTCTCATAGAGACTGCATAATTATCCTCCCTGGGTTTGTTATATGTTTTTGTGGAGGATCAGGCTCTCATCACACAGGCCTGGAAATATTGGAACGTCTGTTTCAGTGATCTTGGCAGTAATTATTTAGAGACACTGCAAGACCTCCTTGGCATTAGCACTGGTGGTAATTGGTGACAAGTCAAATGACTGAAATTTCCCTGCTTTTTGGGATCAGCATGAAGCTGCTGTTCCCAAAAAAAAAAAGCAGTTGCTCCTTTTTTTTTCTGAAGCCATATCTAACACACAAGAGCTGCTTATCTGTGCTCACTTACTGTCTTTTCTCTCTTTCTACATTTCAGCTTTATGGCTTATGTCCATCTTTTCCATAAGACCCTGACAATTTTCAACTTCATTTTGAATATCTTTATTCAAATGCAGATTTTGTCTTTGTAGCTGGGACCAAGTCAAAGGCATCTTTGAGGAAATGCTAATAAGAGTGCTGTGGTAAGGCACTGCTGCTTTGACATACCTTCCTTCTTAAGAGCATTTCTTTGAAATCTAGACTAAAAAAAGTAAACCACTTTGCTCTTATCAACATTGCTTTAATGTGTTCAGAATAAGATGCCTGCATAAACCAGAAAATTGATAGGTGATAGTGAGCTACTCCTTTACTGTGCTGAATGTGGGAGGGTCTGCTTTAGTGCAGCCCAGAAGGGGAGTTTGAGAGAAACAGCTATTATGCACCTTTTCTTCTTCTTTATAATTTAGCTGATTAGCATCCTGCATCTACTGAAATGGCACACCAGCCCTGAGCATGTGATAAACAATGCTTAAACCTGGTTTATCATCTGCAAGGTAGAGGTGCAGGATACTGCATCAAAGGAATTACTTGGCTGGGAAATGCTATTAGGGTGGCTTGAAATCTAATATATTGAAATTTCTTTTTTCAAAGAAGGAAAAGAGAATGCAAAACCTGTAAATGACACTCTTGGGTGAAATTGGAGAGAACCTGAAAAATTGCAGATCCTGACAGATTCTGTCTCTTACAAGACAGAGAGGCAACTTTCTTCAGTGAGAAAAGATCAGCTGAAGAGAAAAATGTCACGCACAAGTCTGCTCACAAGTTACTGTGATTTGCTGCATTTGTCAAGTTACACGATCGTACTCAGCAACTCCAAGACAGCTTTAAGGTTAGAGAAAATTCCTGGTAACTTTATTATTCTCTCTTAAAAACAGGTAAAGTCCTCTTAACTGCACTTGGGATCATTTTTCATAAGGACCCATTAGAGTTAAATTAATGTATTTCTAGAGATAGCTCAGTCATCCCAAATCATTTTCTGTCTGATGTTCAAGCCTTTGATAGCATACTTTGAGTTTGGATTGAATTCTGGAGAGACACTGAGCATGTTAATTAGATTCTTTTTGTGCTCTGAGAGGGAGGAAAAGCAGAAGGGATAATTTTTAATGTTTCAGTTGAGCAGTGTTTGCAGTGTATGTACCTCTTTCCTACGTTACATGCAATTAGAAGCAGAAATTTCTAGAATTGACATGTTCACTGTGCTATCTGAATTTGCTAAAGGTGTACGTGGCCTTTGGATAATATGCACTGAGTACAGAGTAGCCCGAGTGTCTTATTTAAATGTTAATGTATCTGGGTGCTACACTGCTGTTTTATAACACTGAAACTGCATGGAAACTTGACTGAGACAAAAATACTGAACACATCAGCTAAACAGGGGAAAATATTTACGTTAGCTGATCCTTGTTTGCACAGCCATGACACTCTTTTTTCAAAATCAGTTTATACAAATGGAGCAACAACAGCATTAGTGGTCTCAGGAAGGACAAGGAGGGCAGGCAAAGGGCTTTGTCTGCTCTTCCCACAGCCACCGGAGCCTGAGGGCAGGGCCAAGTGCCAGGAGGCATCGGGGCTGTCAGCATCCCCCACGGGGCACGCTGGCACTCCTGGGGTTTGCAGCAGCACTAGGAGCATCAGCAGATGCACTTGAGGAGATGAGGACAAACACTTCCTTTGCAAACGTGTCACTCTGGCTGAGTAAAGCCAGAGAGTACAGACCTTCCTGAATCTTCCTGCTCATGCTCCTAATTCTGCTGCCAAGAGAAGAAATGAGGGAGAACAAAACAAATTTCCTCATTACTGATCCAAAGAAAAATGAGATGCAGCTTATGAAAGGAACAAAAGTGGCATTTATTGTCACGCTGGTAACGCACGCCAACAAGCTCAATTCCCAGAGGTTGGTAACACTCTGAGGTATCAGAAAAGCACAAAAGCAGTGCAGGGAGAAAAGAGAGAGCAAGTTGTCCCCTCTGGAACCTGCCCACATGGGCAGTGTTTGGGAGCAAGGGGCTGGGTGAAGGAGGAGGCTCAGTGGAGCATGGGCATCCTGCAGAGCTGCCTCTCCCTACCACGCCAAGAGAGGGAGTCCAGGCATTCAGCACCAAGAGAATTATGGATCTGCTAGAGAGAAGAGATCTGACAGCTGTGAGAAGAACTGGCAGTGGGAAGACTCAGAAAAATTAAGCCCCAGATGAGAGAGAATTGAGGTCAAAACAGGAACAGATGTGCACTAAAAATAGGACAAGAAAAAGACAGATGCAAAGGTCCTTGCAAGTAGACAGATATTTACCAGGAGGGAGAGACATCTTATTAAAGGGGAGATGGAAAAGCAGTGATAATACAAAAGGAACAAATCACAGCACAAATTAAGAAGCCTCTTCTTTTCATTCAAATCATTCTTATTTAGCTCTAACTAAATCACGCTGTGAATCCTCAACCTGCATTATTACTTGGAAAAGCAATGAACCTTATGTAAAAGGCACCAGTGTAGATGCTGCTGAGCACCTCTGCAAACTTGAGATAATGACATTAAGGGAATTAATAGAGTTAAAGTAGAGCCTACATTTAGTTCTAATTAGACAAAAGATAGCAGCCAAATTGCCACATAAAATTTAGATAGAGAATTTAAACAAGTCATGGAAACTGTGGAAATATATAACTTCTGGGTTTGGTGCAATTCCCTGATAGGTCCCTAATTCTCCATTTTGCTGTTTGTTCCCAATAATTTCATATGGTCTGGAGAACCAGACCTCAGGCACACCTGCATTTGAGCCCCCAGCAGGTACCTGGCTGAGAGTTTTCATGTGGCACTTCCGGGAGTAGGAAGTTGTTTCTGGAAAAGGGACAGGGAATGAAAGTGAAGTTTCCTTCCAACAGCAGCAGAAAGAAAGAATCATAACCAACCCTGTCAAACTTTAGCCTTTCCCTCCCACAAACACAAAAGCATGTAGCAGGAAAAGTATCAATTCTGGACATTTCCCTTTTCCCAAGTGGAGTAATTGCACTCACCAATGTGACCGTGTAAATTCCAAGTATTGGTGTGCAGTAACCAGTGACTGTGATGCAATATTTATCTTGGCATTTCCAATGAATTCCTCAAAAATTGTTCTGTGATGCCCAAATCTCTAATTTTCTTACTTCTCTCAAGTTGTTTTTTAAAACAAACCAAGTCATCTCTGAGTTACAGCCCCAAGAGCATTCCTGCAGTGGGACAAGAGGGCAACAAACTGACCCAGGGAATAGATTGTGGTTGCTTGTTGTAGAACAGCAGTTTTGAAATGATGCTTCGCATAGATAAATATTCTGTAGTAGCAGGAAGAACAAATCTTTTTTCCTCTGCCTTAACATTAATGAACAAAGGATTCATTTTGTTGTTCCTGTCACCATCATTGCTGTTTTTATGCCATGCTCAATTTTCTAGGAGCCAGGTGACAGTAGTCTTACATGATTTTTTTTTTATACTCTCTTCCCATTATATTCTCATGTTTACAGCAGACTTTCTCCTGTTCTTCCCTCTAGCAGTTTTGTTATTATTCTGCCTTTAAATTTCTTCAAGTGATTTTCAGTAAGCTGGTTGTGTGGTCTTTCATCAGGTACAAAGAGAACACTTGGCAGATTTTCTGCATGTAAAAATAACATTTTGGTTTTTATGGCAGTGCTCTAAAAAAAAATACTACATTGGTCCCAATTAACAAAATTACATTGGTAATTATCTCACCCAAATTGTTGGTCTACATATATGTTCTTCACTTTACATGGGAAGGTTTTCCTTATTAATTTCTCTTTAGTTATGGCAATTTATTAGCAGCCAATCCATAAGCAGTCTTATTCATTTCATGGACCTCATTTTAAGGGGAGGGGTGGACCACAAAAAAGGCTTTTTTATGACTTATCTCTCTCCTCCTGCCTGAATTTCTAATCCCATTTTTACTCGTCTCCGTGCCCACATGTCATTTCCTCTATATTTATGATTCCACAGCTTCTTTTACCTGCTATTTTATTGTTTATATGGAAAATATGTGTGGGTGTAATTATAGGGAGTCCTCAAAAGTAGCTAGTGCAAAAATTGGATTCTTAGGGGTTTTTTTCCAGCTTTTTTACTTCTTATAAGAGGCCAAACCTGTCCATGGACAACGCACTGAGTACACAGAGGGAAGGCAGGAGATAACACATCAAATTTGAGACTGTGATAGAGGGAGGGTAAAGAGCAGTAGCTTCCAGAAAAGGGCAAGATGTGTGAAGTACAGCCTTGGTGCTTCCCACTTGTGCTTTGTAAGGCAATGTGATAGAGGACAAACAAATATAAGGTGTGTTTTTGGGCACAGGAGGGTGTGATGAAGCTGGTAAGGAGAGTCAGAGTGAAGAGCCCAGCTTCCCTCCAGCAAGTTGACATAGAGAAAAGGTAAAAGTGGTACCAAGGAGGAAAAACGAAACTTTGGCAAGTTTTCAGTAGCAACAGAACAGATGCCTTTGCTAAGGAGTTGTCCAAAAGGAAGTTAAACATGGGTAAGGAGAACTCAAAAGCAGATAACCCTGGTAGAGCACTCATGTGCAGGGGAGGGAGGGGACCAAGAAATGATTCCTAGGTGCCAAAAGGATGCTGAAGGCCATTACAGAGCATGGCAATATGTATGTATGTATTTGTATGTACACTAAAATTCCTGTATCGGCACCTTGATCAAATATGCAGAGGTGACAAGATAAAGCACACACCCACGGAGTATCCCTGAGTTGGAGGCTGCATTATGGTCCCCTTGCTATTTCACAAAACTGACCGTGTGCAAATGTTTCACTGGGGCCTCCCAACAAAACTTTCCATAACCATAATTGTGGCTTATTAGTCTGGGACTTCTTATTTGGTCAGGGGGAAGTCATTGACTCAGGACTCTTTCTGCCTCTGTTCCCTCACCAACTCTATCCTAATCAAACAAATTTCTGAAAGATCTGCTGGATGATTGAGTCATTTTAAAACTGAGTAAAGATTTCAAAAGCTGTTCTCTAAGATTGTAACTTCATAGTTAGGTGTGTTTAAGCAAAACATAAAGCCTGTGATGGAGTCTAGTTTTAATCTTTAATTTGCCACCAGTGCAGCCCAAGTCTCATCAGCCACTTCTGGGAGCCACCTCTCTGGACTCAACCAGTCCTGTTTGGGCCACTAAGCTGGGGGCATTTTCTATCTGGTGCCCAGCTGCAGGGGCAGCAGCAATCTTTAATTTATTACACATTTTCAGTGTAGCTCTGGGTGGGCTGAGCAGGAAGTGTGATCCCTGCTCCAGAAATGTAGAGCATTTCTGGATTGCATTTTGTAGCAGGCATCACTGAGCAACCTGCCTCAGGGCTGGCTAAACAGCCTGGGACTCTGGTGACCTCCTCTTCAAGACAGAAACAAAACCTATTGATTGGGAAGAAACATCTGCTGAGTTGGCTTAACTTTTTTCTGCTCCCTGAGTTTTGGGTCCTAAACTCCATGATATAAATGAACTAATGCTGGGGCAACCTCTGTGCACAGCCCAAACTGCCTCAGGGAAGGATTGTCTCTAGTATTATCTATATCCATTTTTTATTCAGTTGGGCTACAATAAATATTTTCAGTGTACCTAGCCAGTGTAGTTCTCCACATGAGTGTTTGTGCTAACCTATTCCTTAAAAGAACGGTTCCAGCCTTTAGAGAAGGGTCACTGCTGAAGACTCCTGTTTGCCTTGTGCAAGTCTTAATTGTGTTTTTTGGTAGTGGGTTCATCCTGCATGCACTCTGACAGCAGCCACTCTAAAGCTCTGTGTACTTCATTTGTAGTGAGGGTTGGGAGAAAATTTCCATGGATTTCAGTGGAAAGTTTCTATGGATTTCAGAAACATCTGAAGTGTGAGCAAAGGGGTTTTAAAACTAGCACGCCATACATGGGAACTAAAGGTTCTGTGTCAGCTGTGAGCAAAGAATATCTAGGTAAGAAAACTCATCTTAAAAGAGATTTGAGTTACAGGGAGCCATCAGAGATTCATAGTTCACATAATATACTGCTATAACAGTTTTCACAGATAATTGGTAGCTTTCAGTCTTTTGACTTTGCCATCCATCCACTGTGCAAGGTTTCCTAAAAAATTCTTTTAAAATTAAATTGTGTTCTGAAGTATGATGAGTTCTGGACTCATTCTCAATTAGGGATTTCTATATTAATGCTATTAATTGTAGAGAAAAGGCCTTTTTTTTCCATTTGCTCTGCCTGAAATTTGCATGTAGTCTCACGTGTCTTTAATGTCTATATTCCCCTACACTAAATAAAACTATCCTTGGCACTGAGCAATCTGATTTTTTCCTAGATTATGGCCCTGATTTTATTGATCTATAGCCCTTGTTAGTTTGGCTAAGTCAGTATCTAACGAGAGATTTGTGAATGTTTCTGTTAATAAGAAGCAGATAGACACAAGTTTCCTCAGATCTTTAACTGAGAGAAGAGAAATGATGAGCAAAATGCATTCTTAATTCTTCAATCGGAAGATTGGACTCTGAGCACCCCAGGGAAGCAGACTCACTGAGTGAAGCTGTCAGATGTTTACAGCTCAGCTTTTGAGAGCAGAGGCATATATAATTGAAATTATGTTTCAAGGGTATCTGTCAAAGTATTCTTGGCATATGGAATAACATTCACTTAGTGAACAATTTGGAACCACTGTCTCTTTAGTCCCATTAAACATCCAGATGTTCCATGTTTATGTTCTTATTTGCAAGGCAGAGAAACACCATTGCCACTGCAGGATAAGGCATGGAAATGGAAATGAAAATGAGGCAGATATTTGCTGCCTGTGTGCTGATTATCTGCTGCCTGTTTGGGGTGAAATGGCAATGCAAATATTTGCAAGAGAGATACACTTTTCTACACAATTTTTAGATTTTTCTGTATTAAATTCTCATAATGATCTGGATTGCCATATTTTTTTTTTCCATATAGGAAGTATAATGGTGTGTGTAAAGCATACAGAAATTACATAAAATGCTAGAGCATGTGACTCGTAATTAAATGACAACTCTGTTATTAGGCTGATGGATATCTGAGGAAACCAAAATAAAGCAGAAAATGCCACTGATAGGCATAGATCCCACTGGAATTCAGCCAAGACAGCAGTGCTGGGAAATGGTGCGTCATCGGCTGGGAGATGATGGCTATTTGAGAAACGAGTTTTGCATCCTCAAATTCCTAACTCATCTCCACAGCTTGAGAGCTAATGCCTGTGGCAGCCTTTCAGAGGAGGTGCCAATGTTTAAAAATTCTGGTGATGCACTGTTCTCTGCCTCGTAAAAGTCATCCTGCTTCTGAAAAGTTAAGATGGCAAAGCTGAATTGCATAAGGAAAACATAAACTCCCCAGCTCAGCTGAGCATCCTCTGAGAATGGTGTTGGTGGCAGAGGAACAGTGAGAACCAACCTTTAGGACTGAAAGGTCCCCATCTTTCACATGCAAAAAAATTATACATAATTATAACGTTATATAATATAATGTATAATAATAATATTATATTACAGTATACTATAATATGATGTAATAGCTGTTGAATGTATTTTATATTTAGGTCTAGAAATGTCAGTAACTTGGATCTGTATAGTGAAGAGTTTTTGGAGTCAGAATTCTGCCTCTGTTTTTTCCAAAGCTCAGTGGAGCAAAAGGCTTAGAGGTTTCTGGCACGCAGATGGCAACAGAAGGCTTGATGCAAGGGAGTTCTAAATACATGGAATAAACACAGCTGAAGTAATCTAACAGTGAAGTAGGAGGCCCCAATTCCATGTCTGTTGTTCTTATCTCACCTGAAGAATCCCTTCACTGCACAGTTCCTACTGCATCGAATAACTTGACATTTGATCTCCTTATAGAGGCTGAGACCTGAAAGTAGCAAAGCTGTTTTCTTGTTTATTATCTGTTTGCTCAGCCCTCAGAATCTTCCAAACCCTCAATTTTGAACAAAAGTAATCATACCCTAAATACTTCAAGTCCCAATAAACCTGCCCCATCAGAGATATTCTCATATTTAATAGCCTTCCTGGTAGAAATTTGCACCTTAATTCAGAGCTGAATTTCTCCCACAAGAGCTTTCAGACATTGGACATTCTTAGGGCTTTTTTTGGCCAGACTGGATAAGCAACATTTTTGGACTTTCTTGCACGTCTAGAAACCCACTGTCTGCACTGTGCAGAAATGTTAAACCAACTGCTTCCAGTTCCCAGGAAACTGTTCCATTTGTCAGGATGTACAAAGCACTGGAGATTTCCATCAGTCTCCTGCTGCAAAGCTGCTCCTTTCATGGAATCATATGACAGCCTGAGGGTGCCTCCAGAGGCTTTGTCCTTGGGCACCTGCTGGGAACAGGCATGCCAGTGCTTTCATAAGGACAGCAATCAGCTCTGCCAGGGAGATTTCCAGGGATTTGTGTCCTGGCACAGCCCCAAATGTGCCCAAACATACTTCTTGCATAAAGAAGAGGGTTGCTGCCATCCTGTCTCTGTTGGTGGTAAGGACTTGCAGTTTCCAGTTTCTCTTCAATCTAATTTTTCAAGTGTCTTGCTTGTCACAGAGGGAAGTGCCTTCCTGGGGCCAGGGCCGTCCAGGCCAACAGCAGGCAGGTGGATGAGTCTGGTTCTGCAGGCTAGTTCTGGGCTTGGCACAAAACCCTGCCAGAGAGGAAACAGGTCTGTGCTGCTGCTGGATCTCAGCCACTCCTGAGATGCTCCAGGAAGGTCAAGGAAGGAGCCAGGATGTTGCTGGGACTGCAGCTGGCCATGGTCATTTTGGACCCTTGACAACTGGAAACAGCCCAGAGTGGGTCCTCCTCCTCCTTTAATTTTCTGGTCAAAGCTATTTAGCACATTTGTATTTGATCTGAATTTCTTAGAGGATTAGGACAATCAAACTAGTATATCCACTATTACCAGTTCAAGGAGATGATTGTTAGTAGAAGAAATAAATGAGTTTTCTAAGGGAAGTTCTCTTTCTCAAAGGAAGATGTCAGTGTCAATCCCTGTAGTCCTCATGCATTTAGAAAGAATAATGATAATGGGAAAATAGTGTTTTCTCCTTTTAACTACTGAGCAGATGTAGTATAGAAATCTGACTAAAATTTTAGTTTGTATTAGTTGTATAAAACCAAGCATTAAGACAAAAAGCAAACTTTCTAGTCCTTGCTAATTAAATTTGATCACTAAGAAGTGCCCAGTGAGTTTTTTCTTCCTGGTAAATAAGGGCCATATATTCTATCAGAACTGAGCTCCAAACTGATCTCAGCTTTAGACAGTGTGGCAAGGAAAAATATTTTAGGTGCTGCTTTTCTTTCATGCCAGTGATTACACAGGGCAGCAGTCTTGACTGAAACTTTGAATCACCTAAATGAAAGTGCAAGACTTCTAAAAAATATATATATACTGGACTTGCATGTAACTAGAAAACAGAAAATAATATAAGAAATAGTTTTTAGATTTCTCAGATTCCCTGCTGGGTGGATCTAAGGTGTGGTAGAAGTAGCACAAAATTAAAGCTACTCATTTAGCCCTGTGCTAGAATAATCTTTACCAAGTTTCTTCAGAAGGGTTTTACTGTAGCCAGTTACGCCAGGAATTCAGAAATTCTAACTTGTTGGAACTCAGCTATTTCATGCTCAAGTGGTTGTTGGAGCAGCAGGGAGATTTTTGTAAATACATGGTGGGGCAGATATTGTACTGATATCTGCCCTGTGAAAATGGATTCCCCATTTGGCTCCCCATCTCTGCCTGTTTGAGATAAAGTGAAAGTGAGTGGTAGTGAAATGCCATTAAGGCTGGTGCTGCCACACTCAGTGGATCTTTATCTCCTGCTACATTTTTTTAACTCTGTAAACTCAGAATAAAATCAGGAGTGCACTGTCTGCAGCAGTTTGGAAATAGTCTGTATTTCTCAGTTGCTCTCGTGCTTGATAAAGAAATATGGCAGTGGTCCCTGGCAGATCCTGTTGTCAGAATAATGAGGTGATACAGTCTGTTTGATTGTGCTTAAGTACTGATAAATAAACATATGCTTTTCATTCCCTCTACTCTCCCACCCCTGCTATGAGGTTCAGGATTCAGGGCACTCACATGTCCAGCTTTATATACTATGTGTCTAAAAAGGTTGGCATAAAGTTAAACAAAAGTAGAAAACCAGCAAAAAATAAACTTATGGCGGGAAAAAGTGCCTGAAAACAAGAACTCTCTTACTAGAAAGAAGTACTTCTGCAAAAAAACCATGACAGGATTCATGACCATGCTGCCTTTGTTGCACAAGTTTATCCCCTTCACTTGGAGGAAGGTCGTGCTCCCGCGCAGTGAAACCCTGATAGGGAACAATGTGCTTGTCCCCTGCTGCATGCAGGCCCCCCACCACCTCAGGGATAATAATTTGGGAGAGGTGATCTCTAGAGCAGCGTGCTCCCTGCTCCCCAGAGACATCCCTGAGAAGCAGAGCAGACAGGTAGGTCCTGCCACAGCTGCAGGCGCACAGCCCTGCACTCAGATCAAGCCTTCTGGTTATGGATCTCTGACTCTTGGAAAGCAGCACCCAGTGTTTTCCTTCCATCTGTGTAGGAAGCCTTGGGATTTTTTGTTCTCCTGTCTTTGCTTCTGTTAGACAAGGAAATGGTCATGTGAGCAGAGGTGTTCCTCTGAATCTTAATCTTTTATTTTTTTCTCTTTTCTGGAGACTTACGAAAGACGAACGCCTCTTTGAGATGCTCTTGCTGCCAGTCAGCTTTTCTTTCTTCCTCCCCTTCCATTCTTTCCATTCACCTCTTTTTTTCTCTCTCTCTCTCTTTTGAATAGATGGGAGAAGTAAAATCCTCTTTGTAGAGTTTAAAAGACTTGGGGTGATAGAACAGAAAAATTTGAAGCAGACAAATCTTTCTTAGCCCTTGAGTAACTGGAAAAAGAAATAAATTCCTGTTCCAGAATTTTGCCATGACACTGGCTGGGCATCTCTCTGAAACTCTAACACAGGTCTTCATGTCAGAGAACCCTTTGGGAATTGGAAAGATGGGCACTGCAGGCTGGGACATGTGGATTTTGGTCTGATTGTTCTCTCTTTGTTGCTTCCAAGTTACTTTCAAAAAGATAGTTGTTTAGAAGTTGTCTTAAAGCAAATAAATGAAGTTAGTAAAAAGCCTTACTTCTAGAGAATAATCATTTGCACACTTTTCAAATAAGTTTGGGTCAAAAGCCAGCCTCATTGATAGCTCTTCACAACATATGAACAAAAGTTGGGATATTTTTGGCTTAAGAGCTGGCATAGAACATGCTTTAATTAGCAAGTAGCGAATGGATCACCTCTTAACTCCACAGGACAATAAATAGTCATGACTCACACCTGACTACTCTGACACATATGACTTCCCCTGCTTATTGTTTTTGTGTGCTAATGTGGGCACAGTGTTTTACAGTTACATCTTTCTGCCTTGGTACTGCCACCCTCAGTGTTCTGCCTGACCCCTAGATCCTCAGATTCATAGTGAGCAAATAATATTCTTGCTTAAATAATATACTTACTTAAAATACACATGAGGATGGGCTTGTGACAAGGTTTCAAACAAAGAATTTGGGCTCTGGGGAGATGTAGTGCAACCTGCTCACAGAGCCACACTCTAAAAACTGAATAAAACCTCTAGGACTAGGTCACAAGTTGAAAAGGCCAGCAGTGCTGGCAAAAAAATTAAATCCTATTTTTGTTTATATCAGTGACAACCAGAGAATGTGTTTGGCCTTTTAAATAGATTTAAGCTTCTTGAACCACAGAAATAGCATTTGCTGAGACAATGACAGAAATAAAGACAATAAGGTCAAGAAGATTGTACTTCATTCTTTCAAAATGAAGTCATTTAATTGGTTTAATTTACAAAAATATGCAAGCAATAGTTTGTTCATTTAGATAATGAAATTAAAACTTCTAATGAAAATCTTGAACGTTTCCTGAACGTGATTCGTATTTTTCTAGCAGAAATGACAGGAATTTCCAAATGTTACTTTAAATGTATTTTCGATAGGTCTGTTTTCCCTAGTTCATGTAGTATTTATTGTTAACTCTTCCTTTTTTTTTTTCTTTTGCATAACTCTTTAAATGGTGGGTGCAGAGATGTGCTGAAAAAATTACTATACCCCAGCACACGGGATCTCAATTAAAGAAAAAGATCGTGTTCTCTTTGCAAACTTTCAAAATACCTTCCTAAAAGAAAGAAGAGTTTTTAGTGCCCTTGGCTTATAACTGAACTTATAACTGTCAGAAAATCTCTTTTTCTTTTCAAATGCATTGGAAAAAGCCAAAGCATAACCACCCTCCCCCAAAAAAGCTTTTATAAAGCTTTTATTATCAACTCTTACCCATTTTGTAAGCTTTTAGGTGCTATATTTAGTTCTGAATTATGACTAGTATTGGCCTAAACCTTTGAATTTCCTCTTGTAAATCACACTGCCATTGAATAACAAAACCTGAAACTAATGAATCTGAGTCTTCATTGTGAACACAATAAAAAAGAAAAACATACATGACAGTATTGAGGGGCCCAAAAAGCTGACGGCCGTCAAGATTTGTCTTCATTAATAACATTTGTTTGCATTAATAACTAATGCTATAAAAATGGTTCCTTGGAAAACAGGAAAGAAGTAGCCCAAATGAGCAATTATGAGGCCAATAAAAAAGTATGTTTCCTTCATATCTTTATGGGCTCATTTTCAGGCAATTAGGCTGCAGGTACATTTATTTGGCTGGTGAACATTTCATGTTAAAATTCTGAACTTGATGAGCTATTTATTAAACTCATTCTTTCTAACTGGCAGTATAATTATGCAAGGGATTATTGTCTTTTCATTTATTTTTCTGGAATGGTTATCTTGTGATGCTATAAAACTCATTTATGAGAATGACTGATATTTATAATGTTTTAATTAAATTTGGATTGGGAAGCAAATGGGAAAATTTACATTCAGCGTATACGGTTGTGTCAGACATGTTTGACGGCACTTGTCTTTTTATTAGCTTAGAATAATTAGTTGGGGTATTTGTGTACTAATATTACCTAATTAACTCAGCAGCGAGGTAATTAATTTAGTTAATGGCTGTCCAAGGAAAAAAATAGTGTTGTAGTATAGTGAGATGCTTTAATTTCACTAGATTCTTCTTGGTTGAATGGTTTTTCATATAGGTATTGTTTTTTAAAAGGATTCGGAGAATATATCTGTTTTATTGGAGAGGGCAGTTCTTGCATTTTGCCCATGATAAAAACAGTCCAGTGTAAATCTTGCAGGGAGAGAGCAGAGGAACTGGATGCTCTTTCTTTTCAAAGGAGCTTTTACATAAGGTGTGCTCCATCCATCAACTACAACTGCAGTTATTTCATTGCTTTTAAATTCCAAATGCATATTTTTTTTCTAAAACATCAATTATTGCAATGTCGCAACATCAGTGAATAACTGATCGGGTGAGAATGTTGGGCACTGAGCAGATACATAACCAAAACAAAAAAAGTATTCAGCACAGTGACTTCCCAAGCTATGCATGCTTTTCCCCATTAATTCCTTCTCTATAAACCTGGCCTATCTCCCCCTGAATGATTTAATGTGTCCTGCTGAGTCCTGTGACAGTAACCTCAAGTTTAAAGTCATTCAGGTGTCATCCCCGGTCTTTCTGTCAGTTTTAAACCTGAGCACCATGAGCTTTATGTCCTTTAATTCTTAGAGAAGACGATTTACATCCAGTGGCTGAGGTTAAAGGGCATCATATATGATTGTTGCATCGATCTGCTCCCACAAAACTGTGTGTCCGTGTTTCCCATAGCCTTGCATGATGGTGCTTTGGAGTGGGGCTCTCCCACTTCATTTGTTTCTATTTAGAGTGTATTAGTTGATTTTCCTCTGCTAACAAATGTGCAAATTCCTGTCAGATCAGTTCCTAAGAATTCTGTGCAGTAAGATTTACTCATTAGTCAAGTAGTAGTAGTAGTAGGTAAGAGGTTTTTTGCATCATATGGGATGCAAAAAAAAGGAAAGCTGCACACCCAAATTAAGCCTAAAGGACTTAAATTAGCAGCTGTCACTGAACTCTGAAAGTGGTTCTGTGAAAAGGATATGGGCATCTCTGGCTCTCAAGGACATCTGGTGAGGTTGGGGGAGGGAAGATATATATCCACTCAAATGGCTTATTGACTTTACAGGCCAAAAGATCAGGTCAGAAACCTGCAGATTGCCCAGTTAGACCTAAGCAGCTCCTTACAGATCCCTGCAAAACTTTAAAAGACTATTTTTTCCATCTTTTCTACCTTCTGACACCCAGTTCCTGTACACGTGTGCTTGGCTGCTCCCGTTCCTGAAAACTTTGCTTTACCTTTTCATGTGTTACAAACCCTCTTGGCTGATTGAGGCTTTCTGTCCAAAGTCAGTACCAGCAGCTGAACCAGTGCCAGCTTTGGTAGCCCTGTCATTGGGAAAATTGCTGTCCTAAAGGAGCTCTCAATTCCTTTAAATTATTCACATGACCTCTCTCATACCTTTCCTCACAGATGTTTTATTTTTATTTACCCTGGTGAATGATCCACAGCAGAGATCATCTCACTCTTTGCAGCTGTTTTAAACACCCTCCTGTAAGCAAATCGTGTGCTAATGTTTATCTTTGATAGTTTATCATTATCAGAAAACACTGTCATGCTTCTTTATTTGTAGCTAGCAAGTTCCAAATGAGATATATATCATAATAATTCATGCACCGTCATGTCTCAGTGCCTAATTAAAAAACTGGTGACTTAAATTCATCAATGTTTCTGCCAGTCCCTGAAATATCCTCTTACTTTTGTCATTCTTTAACAGAGAAGCTCCTTGGTTGATTCATAAGCTTACTGCTAATCTAAAGACCTGCAAATGAGAAAGTTACATTTCTAATTTATTCAGGAAAGGTGGAGGTGGAGAGGTTGTTTCAGAATGGCAAAGTTAATAATATGGCTTTTCTTACTTGAGGAACTGGCATCTTGTTCGTTTTTGTGGGGTTTTAGTGGGGATTTTTGCATACCAGATTTGAGAACTAGCTACTATGTGAAGTATTTTCACTGTTAAGGTGTAAAAAACCCAGGAATCAATTAATTCCATAACATTTCTGCAAAGAAATTTGATAAATCTAGTGTCTGAAATCTTTCATTAAGACAGTCTTTTTACCTTATCTGGATATTTTTGCATTTTTAAAAAATTTTTCTCCCTCACACTGTTCTCACTTTTTAATTTTTTTTTTTTTTTTTTTTTTTTTTTTTTTTTTTTTTTTGTGTGGAAGCCAGTGCTAGCATTTGTCCACATAACGAGGTGACAAATACTATAATTTCCTTTCTCCTACTTGTTATTTACCATATTATACACAAGAGTCTGAATTAGTAGTCTTCATGATTCATCTTAGTTGTTAAATTGCAGTTTCCTAAGCCATTTCCAGCATTATTTTTCTGGGATCCTCTTCTTTGGATTATATATTTTGCATGCTTTGTTCCTAAAATCCAGGTATTCCATCTCAATGTATTTATCAACCTCTGCA
The DNA here is from genome assembly GCF_009650955.1 of Corvus moneduloides. NCBI lineage: Eukaryota > Metazoa > Chordata > Aves > Passeriformes > Corvidae > Corvus > Corvus moneduloides. The sequence goes on along the minus strand of NC_045481.1, from coordinate 55,488,997 downwards.
GCCAATCAGTTGAACTAAACAAGTGATCCTTGCAGAATGGTTGATCTGTTCTTGACTTTCTGCAGCACACTGCCAAATTTTGCATCATATGAAGATTTTTTGTCAAGGTTTCCATATATTTTTTTCCCAAATGGCTGCTAAGGTTATACACAGCTGTGTGCTGAGGCCTCGTTCCTAGGGACCTGGGAAAGGAGTGAATCTGCAGATCAGAGGGTGTTATCTGTGTCAGCAAATTATAATCTTCTCTACTATTTATTGAGTTTGAGGATAGAAAATTTTTATGTATTAATTTTAATAATAGTGTGATCAAAGACGCTATGTATTATTTATAATCTTCTAAAGTGCAAGTGTCTCTCGTACCAATTTTTAATGAATTTCCATATTCTCTTGTTACTAGGCAAATACCATTACCCCTGCTTTATTACCTAGATTAATATTTCAGTAATGTGGTGCATGTTTTGTACTGCCACTGGAGTAGAGATTGTAGGATCCTCAGTAAGTGGCAGCTCCAGGCATGGGTGGCCTCTCAAAACCTTGGGGTTTTTTTCACACACATGTATTTCAGAAGTCTTCATTAGTGAGGTCTCTGATTGTTTAGGAAGAATAATACACTTAAAAATAAATTATCCATCATCAGAAATTCTAGAAATGAGAATGACCTAAAAAATATCTAGATATCCACATACAAAACAGTGTCCCTCTCTCTCTGTGTAGCCTTTAAAAAATGCTTTCTTCAGTATCCCATCCCCAGCGTGTACCTAGTTGTGCCAGGGCAGCATCGTTGTGCATCTTTCACAAATCAGAACCTGGGCAGTCTCCTTCCCAGCACTGCTGGAGAGCCACAGGACACAGGTGTGGAGTAGCCTGATGGTTTCTTCTCACTCTTGTTGTGGTTGCAGTGGGCTGGGGGCGGGTGGAGTGGGGGCTGTATTTTTAAATAGCAGTGGTTGACACCTCTTTTAAATGCTTCCAATAGCACCAGCACATGAACACGGTGACTAACAGTGCCTGACAATTTCAGTTTTACTGCACTTATTGCTTTGACAGGCCTTGACTTTCTGCCAATTCAGTTGGAAACAGGCTCTATATCTCTTTTGCCCCACTGGCTTTCCAGATTCTCTCTATTTTTCTAACCATTCATTTATTTCTCTTGCAACTCTAATTTCTCTGGGGTAGTGGCCACAATCACTCCTTCCCCACAACTTGTGGCCACCTGTGCTATCTCTGCAGTTAAATCATTAAGACATATTCTGAGAAAACAGGAGAGAGAGATAATTACAACATTAAATGATCTTTTGCCTCATTAATTTTTTAATAAAAACATCTGACTTGAACCTTGCCTGCAATTTTTTGGTACTTCCAAACGTTAAGTGTAGAGTTAACCTGTCCATTAACAGCCTCCACTGTGACCGTGTCCCCCTCTCTTGTGCCATGAATGTGTCATTTCTGTGTTCCCTCAGCCTGTTTAGATGACATATGAACTCCCAGAGAACAGCTGGAGACGCTGGGTGATGAACAGTAGAGATTTATCCTTTTACTGATTCCAGGCATGGTGTGGGTATAAAACAGGCAAAGCTGTCTGAACTTAATTGTTGAAAAAAACCACATTTTATCAAGAAAATAAAGGGAAAGTCGAGGACCAAGGCTGAGGATCTCACTAGTTCATCTATCTCCTTTTCAAGTTTAAGCCCATGAGTGCCTATAAATATTTCTAATTGTTACTGGGAGGAAATAAGGTCACTGAAGTCAGCCATGTGCTCAGAGTATTTAAGCTCCTGGGTCCCAGCTCAAATGGGCATCTATCAGGAGTTGTAGCTCTTCACAACTTGGACTAAAATGAGTTGCTGATGTCAACTTATTTTTAAATAGTTGAGTATGCACAATGCAAATCTCATTATCTCTTCTGTTCTGCTCTCTGGGCCTACAAAGACTACCCTGGCACTGGGAATTGAGTTGTTTCTTCCTGTGAATGGTGCTGCCAGCTCCGGGCTAGTGATCTACTGGGTGTTACAAAAATGATGCCACCTTTTCATGTTCTCTAGCTTGTTGATGGCTTTTTTATCTCTTTATTGTTGTTATTTATTGTTTTATCTCTTTATTGTTGTTATAGTCACCCACTGGCAGAACATTTGTGACAAACACAGATGTATTTTTTCTCCAGGTAAATTGATAGCACAGGGTTATTTGGGGTTTTTTCTGGTTTTTTTTGGTTTGTTGGTTTGGTTTTTTTTTTAATGTGTGTGTGTAGATTTACTTGTTATTTGGTTGGGTTTTTTGGGGTTTCTTTTGGCCACGTGCATCCGTACTTCATTGTTAAGGAGCAGTTAAAGATTTAAGATAGGATTATAGGAAAAATACCAAAGGAACCAACAAAAGCTCCCCCTCCCCACAGATTGCAGTAATTTCTGAGCTTTCATAGTTTCTTTTAAATCAGCAGAGAGATTTTTACTTGTGTCAGAGGTATGGTTCTCAATGTGGATATTTTCTAGAGGAAGATTTTAAAGTGAGAGCAGAATCCACAACAGCTGATCACAGCTTAAGTGGTCAGTTGCTAAAACTAATTTTCCTTTGACAACCAAATACCTTCTGTAGAGTTCTCAGGTTTCCTGTAGCGAAAGAACAGAGAATACCTGAGGAAATATTGTGTATTTCCTGTAGAAAGGATATCGGGGGGAAAAGTTTTTTAGAGTAAAAACATGTATGAACTATTGGTACTCTACAATCATTATGTTGTGCAATAGCCTGAAAACTGCCATCTGGCACGGAGAATAATGAATACAAACGATATGTTCATAGGGAGAAATTCAATAATTTTCAAAGGAAATGTATTGGCATCACTCTGGAGAAATGGCTGGATTGTGGCTTCCCATTTGCTGTGTTTTCTTAAAATTATCTACTTTCTAGTAGCAGTGATAAAAGGACATGAAAACAAACTAATAGGGGTTTTAAGAGGATTTTTGTAATATTCGTAATTTCTGAGAAGAAATCTGCTGGGTGTGCTAAGATAATTTGGGCAACACGGTCAAAGCATCTGTCTAGGTTCCCTTTTAGGATTTCCCATCACTGAGGGACACCTACACCACGTCTGTGCTGAGTCCCTCACTATTGTCAGCTGATTTTCCTCTCCATTGGACATTCTCCAAAGGATGGATGCAGGATGAGAATTTCTTTGGACAGGCCCAAGAGAGATTCAAATAACGTTCCATTACATGGAGATTGGCAATCTGAGTTAGTCTTTAAGCACATATTGATTTGATCATCTCCACTCTATTAAAAACCATTTAAATCTGCAGGACAGTCTGACAGTGGCCTTCAAACACATGAAAACTGAATATGAATATATATATATACATTTTTTTCTGGTGTTGCAGCTGTGCCCCAGTTTGGAAGTACATTTCATGTTACTCTGGATCAGTAGAGAATTGTGCTTTATGGCTCCTTGATTTTGAAATCCAAGGCTTTTCTGAGAGATATATATTGGATATTCATTCACATTAAAGTTCAAACAGAGTTTTATGGGGAGTAATAACACAAATTATATTGAAGTAAAATTAAGAATTCCAAATGTTTTATTGACCTGGGCTCTGGTAAATTCAATTCTACTTTCATTTCAATGAGTTTCATGGCCCACTGGAGATGTAATTTGTTAGGTCTAATTAATACTCCTCTGCTTATAATTTTTATACAAGACCAAATATATATTAAATTGAAATAAAAATTCATAATTAACTGCACTAAAATGTCTGCTCAAACCCCCTGATTATAAAACAGACCCTGTATCTTTTGTTGTTAAATTTATATGAACAGAAACAGCTGTCCTGGGGTACCTACAATTCATGTCTTGCGTTCAAAATTACAAATTTCTATATGATTTACTTTCTTTTGCTAGAAGTAGTTGATCTTTTCATTTCCTCAGTGCAAATAAAATCAGATAAAAGCCAGCTGACAGTAACCATTCTTGGATCTTCTGGAATCCATTTCAGTAAGAGTCATTGCAGGTTTGAAGCTGTTAAAAAGGCAGACATTTTTCTGTGCAAACCTCTGCTCGTGGCTGGAGCAACAGTTAATTCTGATTAAAGATAATTAAGAAAGAGTTACACTTGACTGATTTTTCCAGCTGGTTTTTATATTTGGGTAGTCTGAGGACCAGAGGAACAAGCTCATTCACAGATCTTCAATGCATTGAAAATATTCTCAAATTGCACACCAAAGTAAACCAGCTTGTTGGTGAACGTTCCTCCACACATTGTTCCTGAGATCAAATGAAGATCTCTTTGTACTGGCAGAGAAGAACAAAGATGCCTTGTTGTAAATATACTGTAAATAATAATAATCAAGCTGCTTTTGCTCTGTGTCCATCTTGCATATCCGTGTGATGTGGGAATAAGGTATCCAGAAACACTAGAGTTAAAAAATACTAGAAGAATAATTTTCAGTCACATACGAGGCAAAATATTATCTTCAATAGAATGGAAATCGAGTTTTTGATGGAAATGTTTTGCCTGCTAAATGGAATCCTAGAGGAGGCTGACAGAAACATATTCTAGTTAACATTTGATAAAAACTGTAAATGAAATATTTAATTATGAGCATAAGACAACAGCTCTGTCTGTAACCTTTTTGCAGCTGGGTTGATATCACTTTTCCTGTCTTTGACAAGGAAATTAATTGTGTTGCTGAAGTGTGAATTTAAAGCCGTCGAGTGTCCTTTGTTTTTCAGCAGCACTAGTTTATGTTCAACTGTTGAATACAACTGGATGAGATTTGCTACAACTCTGAGCAATGCTTTCCATTATTTCTTCCTGTGTCACAAGGTTTCTGGTTCCTGGTGAGCTTGGTGTCCCCCAGGACCTCTGGGACCTTTGCTGCAAAAGAGCTTTCCGGCCAGTCAGCCCACACACTCTGCCCTGGTGCATGGGGTTGTTTCTCCCTGGGTGCAGGACTTTGTATTTCCATTTCCATTTGTTGAACTTCATAAAGCCCATTTCTCCAGCCTGTGCTTGCCTCTGAATGGCAGCACACCCATGTGGTGTCCCTCTCTGTCCTTCCCACTGTGTGACATGAGGGATGGGCCAGCCACTCATGTGCCTCTCAGGACTGTATATTCCGAGCGTGGAATATTCTTTTTCCAAGCATGTAATATTCTTAGAGTACAAAAGATTTCTGAAGGATAGAAAAGGATTACCCTTACCTTTTAGAAATTGGTTGTGGTGGGAGTAAAGCATCTCAATGCCTTTGTAAATACTGCTACAGTTTGAACAAGGTAGTGTCCTGATGTGAGCTCTATAGCTCAGAATTAACTGTCAGCTACATCTTCCTGCACTAAAATGTCGTTGTTTTGGTCTTGACTGCCTTATTTTTCATTATGTCTTAGGCTGCTAGTACCTCAAAACCCAAAATCTGTTAAAAATATGATTATTTACACACGAAGTCAGTTATTAGACTGAAAGCATATCGGGTGAGAGATTTTGATTTCCTTATAGAAGATATTTTATATATATTTTTAATTGTCCCACTTTTCATCCTGCTCTTTCATACTGTCCAGAGTATCAAAAGGAGTACGTTCTGGTTTATTGCTCATTCCACAAAGAAAGACATTTAACACAAACATGGTTGCAGTTTATAAATGAAGATCATCCTCATTTCTCAGAAAGAGAGGGGCTGACCACACATGAGAACAGTTTACATTTAGAAGAGAGCTATTTCAGAAAGACTCATGGCCTGCTCTGGTACCAGGAACCAGGGAGGGCACTTTCAGAGGTAATGCTGTGGAGAAGATAAGTTTGGGGTTTTTTGGATGTGCATTGTAGATATATTCAGTGGCTGAGTCGAGAACATGTCCATTATAAAGTTTTGTGCCTGTGTTGCATGGAGGAGCACACAGAAGCTTTATGCTCTCCTGGTGTGTCATTATGTGAGGCAAGAATGATCCTCCCATCTGCTCCCTGTAGCTGAAATGTACTCAACTGATCAGCACAACTGAAAAAAAAAAGGGCCATCAAAATCCCCAAAGCCCAATTACTCCATCTATCCATGCCTCTGAGGTGAACTAATGGAAGTTGTTACTGACAAAGACCTGAGAAATAAGTGGTAACTCCAGGCAAAAACTGTCAAACCTGATCACTTCTTCCGGTTGCTGAAGGAGCTCTGGCATCCTCAGAATGGAAAGGGCCATGTGGGGGCTTAGGAGACTACAGCAATCCCTAGATTTTAGCAAATAACATGGTGCCACCTGCAGAATGGAATAAAGGGAAAACCTCTCGCACCAGTCAGCTTTTCTGCAAAGGTTGGAAAGCTTTTGTCATTACTTCAATTTATAAATGTTTTTCAGAGTGTTGCCTGTAAGTGGTATCTCAGTCCATATGGATGCACGGCATCTTCCTTCAGTTTTTTCGTGGTTGGAAAGCAGCCTTAGTTCATTGGGGTGTTTCTGGAATGCTGTAACAAACGAGAGGGGATTGTAATAGAGCAGTCTAATACAGTGTAACAACACAATAAACACTATAAAAGTCAGCATTATGGTTAAGTGACTACTGCACTTAAACCCAGCAATAACTGAAATCTGGGGTCACTGGCAATTCTGAAGAAAAATGCCCTTAAATGAGGCAATAGCTAAAATAACCTTAAAAAAATCCCTAAATATTAAACCTAATTTGGGTTGAATACAATTCAGATCAGCCTCAAAACCTTCCTACTCTTTTGGTGTTTGGTTACAGTTCTCAGTGTGCAGGCAAAGAGCATTCCACACAGAAAGAAGAATAAATGTGGTAAAAAGGACTTTGGGGGATGTTTTCAGCCTTTCAGTCTCACACCTGCCAGGGCTCAGTGTCCCTGAGCTGTGTTATGGTCAGAGGAATTAGGCAAAGTCACAGGAGCTGCCAGTGAGACAGATAATTTCTAATTCAGCATGTGGCTGATGGTTTATTTTTTTCCGCACCATTGGTTTTTTTATTATGTTTGTTTTTCTACTCTTTTTTTTTTGTTTTTAATTGGGAGGTTTATTTCATTTATATGTGTGGCTCAATCACTAATGCATTTTAATCTCTACGGCATCATCTGAGAAAAATAGAATGTGAAAAGCTATGTACATCTGTTTATAAACATGTTACTGAGCACAGCTCTTTGCCAAGGGAGAAGCATCCAAGATGCTTTAATTGACAGTCCAGTTCAAGCACACACATCTCATTTGTGGATACCTCCACCTGCGAACAGCAATGCCATTTATCTTCACATCTCCACTGAATCCATTTGCAACATTATAAATTGGGACACACGTGGATTGTAGGCACAGTGAGCTGAGCAGTGAAAGTGTGTTCATAGGCAAGGTGCACAGCAATAATCAATGTTCATTTTCATGAGTGAGGTACAGCCTAATCAGTCACAGAGCAGAACAAAGAGGGGGTTGTGTTGTGTTACTCAGGGAATGACCAGATGTGAAAAAAAGGAATTTTCAGTGGATTTTAAAAAGGTCAGAATAAAGAAGTATCAAGTTGAAGAGTTCAGCTATTTTTTTCTCAGACTGAAAGAGTTGAAAGCTTTTTTTACCTTTCTTCAGAGAGCAGAATGATTTTGAGTCAAATGAGGGAACTGAATATTTAAAAACTGTCAACAGAACACATTGTTAGGCATGCACACATTTGTTAGGATCTATGAATGTAACTCATTTTCTATTCAGCATTCAACCCAATTTTTTTCTTTTGAGGCAATTTTGCATTTAAATGTGATAAATCGTGGTGTCTGGGCCGGCAGGGTGAAACAGTTTTATTCGTTCATGGTAGAGCGATGCTGTACAAATTTTTCCAATATGAAAATTGTGAAATACTGTTTTCAGTAAGATTTTTACTCATAGGAAATCTGTGTTTCCAACTGAAGATTTCACACATCTTTTTATTTAACTGGTTCATACTCTAAGGGACAGATTTTCAGTCAGACTTCCATATGCATACATATAACCTGACCATAAAAATAACATTATTTACATGTATAAAAACTCCCCATTACTGCAAACTTACATCGAGAAAATTGACTCCATGGGATTAAGTACTGAAAGTATTATTTTTCATCAGCAGAAGTCAAGAGCAATTTTTTTGAGAAGTAGGGGTTATTCAAAAACTCCAGTCAGAAATGTGCTTGGCATCACTTAGATAGAGACATACGAAATTTGGCTGGGGACTTTGTTGGCAGGGTGTACCCTTCATGTAAGACAGAGACACATGCTTCTCAAAAACCCCACAGAGCTTCCAAACCAAGGCCACTCTCTCACGTTCTCCTTGTGCATCATTCTAATTGTGTGTCTCCACACCATTTAGACGCACAAAGAGACAGAATTGGAGCTTGCTTTTCAGTCATGCATAATATAGATAATCATCCTCCCTCCCACATCTCTTGTGCATGCTCTTTAAATGAGACTACTTTTTAGTCCATTTTAAGCCGAAATATCTAGTGGCTTAATAACAGCTGTTTCTCTTTAAAATGCACTTAGAAATCCTGTTTAGGGTGCTAATTTGCTTAAGGATGGAGCCAAACTACATTTTCTGTTTAATAAGAGCTCTTTCTGCATTTTAATCTCCTAATCAACAGTAATAGGCTATGGATATATAGAGGCAGAGTAGTGTTTTTTAAGAGGGGGCATTCCTAAGTACTCATACATGATTTTGTGAAATGGGTGAAGCACTTCAAGATGCTCTTCCAGCATCTCAAGTATTTTAGTTCACCCAGTCAAAAAAAGCCTGACTCACTGTGACATCCGTGGGCAATGGGGATGGTGACTGAACTCAGAGTGGCCTAAAATAAACAGGCAGCCCAAGACAGCCACATCAGCTGCTCATAGCTGTTCAGCAGCACAATATTTGCCTTTCCAGCAGACTGGAATATTCCTTCTGCTTCTGTGGGGCTGTTTTGTGTTGGGGCTTTTTGTTTGCATGTTTGTTTTCCAAAAGTGAGACAGAAATGGCTGTCTTCAACTCCCGGAAAATTGGCTGGGGTAATGGAAGAGACTTCAATTCAGGCAAGGCTCCCAGTGTTGCAAGAAGCCCACGATTCCCCAGCCCGCTCGTCTGGGCAGCTGCCACAGCCAACAGGCAGCTCGGAAAGCCAGAGCTGTGGCACAAAGAATCAACCTCATTTCAACTCCATGGCAGGGAGCCAAAAAATCCTAAAAGTCATGGCTTGAGCGAGGAGCTGAGTCCCCATTAGGAGCATATGCAGTGTGCTCCTGGATTTGTCAGACCTTTAAGCAGCAGCCACGAGCAAATTAAATGAGATCCCAAGCTCCCAAGCAGCTTGCTAGATGGGAAATCGAACGTATTTCCAGCAGAAAGCTGCCCAAGTTTTGAAGGAATTAATCAAAACAAATATGTATTTCTGCAATCTCTTTTGATCTCAACAAATTAGCATTGTTTCACTGAAAAACTGTCATCCAGCTGTAATAATATTAACCCTTGATTTACCCAGTGTCTTGGTAAATAAAATGTCTTTTTCCTGATTTCCTCTTCTGCTATGAACACTGCTTAACAAGGAATAACAGGTTGTACTACAAAAGGATATATATAACATATTGCCTTAACATGGTTTTAACATACTGCCTTAATCAAAATATACTCTTCTTCTCTCTCCTCTCTCTTTATACTCGTGTCTCCTTCAGTGTTCATGATTCTGGGACAGGAACTTGTCACTCCTGACTGCAGTGTGCGGTAGTGGCTTCAAATGACATGGCAAAATCCTGTGTTTATTGTGAAAATGACCCACCCTTTCTGCCAGTCACAGCTTCTGGTATTTAACAGCACAGTGTCTGCCTTGGCGGTCTAGATTGGCTGAAAATCCTTCTATCCACATAGGGAACTGCTGACCAGTGACTAAGGAATGTGGGGGAATAAGGCACGTAGAGATGCTTCCTTTGCAAGCACAGTGGTTTGGGCACACTGTGAGCTGCTTGCAATGACCTGAGATGACTCCAAACCCACAGGAGTTTAACCAGAGTCAGGGACTAAGTATGCCCCAAAGTCAGGTTCTGTGAAGTGAAACCTATGTGTGTGTCTCTCCTGCTGTTTGGTGGTTGCAGCCTCATGCACAAATCCCCAAACTGGCTTTAAACTTGGTTATCTGTGGCAGCAAAGATGTGCGCAAACGAATTTATCCTACAGAAAGAAACCGTCACCTGCCCCTCAGCTTAAATCCTCTTGGACAATCAACAAGGACAAAGGAAGGGAATTAGGATGGGACTCTGTTGTCGTACCTACAAAGCCATTAATTCCTAAGTGGTTTCACATACAGAAACCTTCTTTCATTTCCGCTATACCAAGTATTATTGATTTTTTGCTGTTGCAGCAGTGCCCTAAGGACCTGACCAGGGCCTCTAGGTGTAGATGTGTTATATTTTTATAGGCATGCAAGACAGAGATAATTCATGCCCTAGGAAGTTATCAAGTCAAAAAGCAGCAGGTTGTTAAAAATATATGGGGAGAAAAGAGGAGTAAACGAGACGGTTAAACCTGCACACGAACCAGTAGACGAGAATAATACTGAAACAGGAAGACGAGGTCGTTGTTTCTCTCATACCATGTGTGAAAATTAATTAATGTTAATCACTGCAGTATTACAGGATAAAGCAGTGGTTTCAGTGCTTAGGACGTGAGTGCATTCATTAACAAAAGACTTGCTTGTTCTTGCATCAGGCATAACACAGGTCACTGTAGACCCACCAAATACCATCTTGTTAATGTATCCACGCTGGGGTGCTTTCATCATGTTGTGGGATATTAATTAGCTCAGGCAAGGTAGCAGGGATAGCAGTTTTAATGCTATTGGAAGTATCAAATAAAAAGCAGGAAGTTACATTTTATTCTGCATCACAGCACATATTCAAAGCTGAAAGGACTGCTAACAGGACTGCTTGGGATGAGGCTCCACAGATGAAGGCAGTGAAATTTATGAGGGTTAATTTCAGCTAACAATTATTGTTTTGAAAACCACTGCATGTGGCATGCTTATACAAGCCTCCCAGGTAAAATCCATTCCTCCTGGAAATCCCTGTTCCAATTGTCCTTGTTGAGCAACAGAGAGGGATCTGCACCCTTTAAACTTCTCTTCTTGTTCTGCCTTAGAGCACTGGCATATTGATTTTAGTTTTTGGATCTCATTTATTCAATTACTGTAATTGAATAAATACGAGTATTTCTTCCTTGTCTTCCTTTTTCTTGCAATGTTCTCACAACTCATTTAGTTGGGAGCACTGGGGGTGTCTGAGCCTCAGCATTGTGACAGCACAACCATAGAGGGGTCAAGGCAATCCGTGAGTGGAATCAGTGGTGGCATCTTCCTGCCATGGAGTGTCATCCCAGAAAAATGCTACCAAGAGAGATAAGAGCCTGTTTTCTTGTGCCTAGTGTGAATATATCTTTGCACCTCTATTTCATGCACAGATTATCTGTGGATTTAGGATATATAGAAACTAGATCAGCACCTGCAGATTTGAAGCGTGTTTACACAAGCTGCATCTTTATATTTCAGAGTAGAAAATCTCGATGTTCACTGATTCAATGTGTTCATTGAATTAATATCTTCTTTTTATTTTTTTAAAAATCATACCAACTCCTTCTTCATTGGCTGCCTTCCAGTTTTCATGCATGCTGTTTTCCATGCTCCCATAGCAAAAGAAGGAATTCTTAGAAAAGTTCAGTAACAAAAACTTACTGTAATAAAAAAAAGCAAGTATTTGACTGAAGACATTTATGGTGTGCTTGTGTGAAGTATAGTAGGAAGGAAGCCAATCATTTTCTGTTCATTATTGTTTAAAATACCACCATGTCTGTATAAACAGAGCCCTATTTATACAAACAATACAATAAAAGCACTCACATATGCTATAATTGCTGATAAAATTACGTGTTTATGCTACACAGTAGATTGGCTGAATGCATGTTGGAAATTACTGCACTTTAACTGCAGGTTAAAATGTGTTATTGAAAAGTTTATTTTATGTTTTATATATAAAATAGCAGAATTATAACAGTAGTACTAACTTTTAAATACTATTAATGGCTAGTGCTCTGTTATTTCATTAAACAGAGATCTGCTTCTTCTAAAATAATCTCTCAAGCTCATGGTTATTTTCTTTTTAAGGCAATGTGATAGCAATACTATATTGTATATTAGTCTGCACAAGAGCAGCTGTAATTCAAGAGTCAATTCTCCATTCCTCAGACAATAAGAACTTTATGACAAGAACTTTGCCTTACAGATATGTGTATATAATGAATAAATGACAAGTTCTTACCAGATAGCAACATTATATTCTTTATTGTGCTTGGGCCCTCACTTACAAAACAGCCAAGAAATGTCAAACACTTAGATAAATCAGCTCTTACTGAATTTTAGTTCTCTGGAATCCTGCACACATTGATGAGAACAAGTCCTTTACTGCCGCGAGATAAAATACAGCTCACCCCTGAGGCAGATGTTGCAGAAGCAACGTGTGGATAAGAAGATAAGACTTCAGAAGGTGTTAGCCAGTGCCATACTAATTGATTAGTTGCCATTGCTGAGAAGAGATTGTCCTACAGAGCCCCAGCCATCAGCTGCCTCCTGAGCTAGATGGAAATCAGTGGGATGAATTCAGTAGGGGATTATTTCAGGCATTTTGTTTAACAATGACTCCTTAAGTTCTAATGTATTCTAGAAGAAATTATGCTCCAAAGATTAATAAGCAATTGATTATTTTCACTGAAGTTATTTTAAGAAAAAGCTATCTCCCACTAAAATGGAAAACCCCATCTTCCAGCATTGCAAGCTAATAAAGATCTTGGACTTTCTTCAATCACACCTTAATAACAGCAGTAATAGCTTGTGGTGCTTTTAAGAACAGGGTTTTCCAAGGCCAAATTCCTTGTAAGGCATTTCAATTTCACAGCCTGGAATAAAAGCCCAGGTTTTTGGAAAAACACAGTACTGGAGGGTCTACAAACAAGATGGGCCTCTTGCTTCTCAGGAGAGCAAAGGTGCATCCAGGGGTCTTATGTTAAAATACAAGCAAACACAAATTTCTAAGTGAATGTAACAGTGATTCCTGTTAGACGTCTCTTCAGGGCATTTAGTTTTCTTCTGTGAGATCTGGAAGTTAGACTAATAGATGACAGCATGTCCCCCTGCAAATGGCTCTCCAGTTGAGAGGCTGAAGACTATTGTGCCCTTTTCCCAGTCTACTTCTAGAATGGTCCTTTTTGACTCACAGAAATCCATAGCAATATATTTCCCAGGTATCACTTTGAACTAAATGGATCCACTATTTCCCTCCCTTTTAAAATTTTCTGAGACAGATGTCAGCAATAACCTCAATGCCTCTCTGATTCTTGTTTCCTTTTCCTTCTTTTCCTCTCTAAATGAAATCATTTTTGAAGCTGCTCAGAAAATCCAGATGTAGCCTAATAAAAGGGAGAAAAGGATGTGATTTTCAGGAATCTGCCATAGTTCTTTTAACCGTAATGATTGCAAATATATTTCCATTTCATACATCTACCTAGATGGTTCTTTGAACTCGAAATACCACGGGTGACCATGATGTGGAATCTGACCATCTAAAAGCAGAAAACTTGCAAACACTTGTGAGCTGCTCAACACATCCATTTTATTTTCTTAGGCTTGGAGCCCAAAACATTCCAGGAACTTTCCAAGCACAGAGATGGATCCTGTCTTTGACTTTGTGTCGTTACTAACAAAAAATTCCATGACATTTTGTTGATGTGTTTGTCTCACTTAATACAACCCCACATTATGGTGTTCATCAAATCCGTGCGACTGAAATTCTGTATTCACTGCAATACACACAAAGCTCTTTCTTCACCTTCAATGTGTTGTTCTGGCATAAAAATCTGTGAACATTGACATGAAAACTTGCTGAATGTCTTTTTTGTTTCCCTAGCATGTTCATGAAATAGAATGAGAAATCATGACGTTTGAAATTTTTTTTTAATGATTATGCTTCACATAATTCATAAGTAATTTCTAGGCCCTAGAGGTTCCCATGACACATCAGAGCTACTGTTGTTGTTAAGATAATGGAATTAAGTGGTATGTAGGTGATATAGATTCTGAAATGCTGGCACTGTGCATTCATGAAGCCTTCTGTGGGCTGCAGAATGATGGAGCTCCTAAATTTATCTCCCCTTGTTTGCCTAGATAAGCAAACAGATGCAAAACCCAAACATGCAGAGCTAATGAATTCTGTAAGAACTCCCTGCTCAAGCCTAGCAAGGGATCACAGCAGGAACAAATGCTTGACCTCTTGAGTTTAATAACAAAAGTTAGATTCTATCCTCAGAAATGCTGGTAAAGCTTTTCGTTTCAGCAGATAAATATTTACATCTGAAAGCAAGGGTTTGACCCGAAATAGAGTGGAGTACATGGTTAGCATTTATCTGAGGCTTGTTTTCCACTGTCAGTCCATGGCTGAAGAATGGAAAGGTGCCCTTTGGAAGTGGTCAGGAAACTCTGATAGCCAGATCATTGCTGTTCTGAATGTGACTACTGCAGAGCTGGAGGGCACCTGCAGTCTGAACATCTGTGGAAGAGTGAGGGGAAGACTGTCACAGCTCAGTTCCAGCTGCAGTCGTGTCTGGCTAATGAGCAGATGGAGACACTGGTGGTTAATGATTTCTTGGGGTGGCCTCACAGGGGTCACCACTTTGGGTTCTTCCTGGCCCTTACTTCAGAGTTAGGACAAAGGCTGAAAGCTGCTCCATGGAAAATGGCTTTGGCTGATCCTAACATATTTTTCAGCAACCAAACATATTTCTAGTGCTGAATAAACAAGGCTCAGATTCAAAGTCATGTGAAGACCCTCACAGCAACTATTTCGTTGTTGTTTACTCATTAGTCTAAAACTTCTGCTCCTTCCCTTTGTCCCCTCCTCTCTGTTCTTTTGAAGACGAATGCTGTGAGGAGCAGAGAAAGACCTTCAAAATGACAAAAGGAGTTGGAAAAAAAAAAAAAAATTATCACAGCCCACTACGAAATTATCCTTGCACTGCACTGGGGGCTTTTGGCAGATACACAGAATCAGAAGAAATAGTGACCACAGATTTTATTTGTCTACTTTTCAACTCTATATATTAAATTAAAAAAGAAAAAGTTACAAAAATGTACAATACCTTGTTCTCCATTCAGCCAGATGAACAGTCCAGTAGAGTAGAAATTGAAAGCAATTACCTGATCTTGAACTGGTGGACAATTTTATCATTTGTGGTCATAAAGTTTCCATGTCGTGAAAGTGCATCACATGTTTAATAGGATTAAATAAATATTTTTAATATCTGATGCTTCATGCATGTGTGAAAGAAACAATATACAGTGCATTCCCAGGTTATTTTTTTCATGAAGTATTTCTTAAAATCAACTCCACAGAACATGGATAAACTTGTACCTTCCACGATCACAAATGCGTTCTCGCTTCCCATTTCCATTGCCTAGAGTGCATTTTTGCAATGGATTGTGATGTTTTTGTTTTTACTGATTATAATCTCTCCCTGGAGAAATACCAGCTTACCTATATGCTCAATATTTCCCCAGATGCAATATAAATGTGCTGCTGCAGACAAATTGCATACATATATCAGAGGGCAAAAATGGACCTTCTCCTCAGATCGAATCCCTAGTCTTTAATTTAGGTGAGCGTTTGATTCAGAACTTGTCTTTGCAACTGAAATAGAAAACTGGTAAAACAGTCTCCCAGGCTTTTGGAAGAGAGACAGAAATAATCTTATCTTTGTACAGTCCCTGCTGGTCTTTTTAGCAAGAATCTCCCAAGAATGCTCAGCTAGGACATACTTCAAGGAAATGACGCCCTTTATCATCACACTGAAATGTAAAACATTTGGGAAGTGTGGTGATATTTTCGTCAAGAATGTTATTGTAGGAAATTCTTTCGTTAAGGAATTGTGAACTAGCTTGTTTTCCTTGCTCTGATGCTGAGGTTTCATTTACTTGAGCACTGCCTTTAAAGCAGCTGTTAAAAAAACAATAGGACCACTCATCTAAAATAAAATAATATAATTAAAAAGTAAATCACTGCTGACACTAAAGTGTGTTTAAAAGCAGCTGCAGTCAATAAGATGGTTGGATTTTAGTTCACAAAAATGAAAGGCATGCAGCTACATGGGACCAATAATGCTCTGTGATTTATAGTAGAAGAGTTGTGCAGAACAAAGCAGGAGAAATGTGGACCTGAAAGTAGAAAAAGAAACTGTAAATGCTTAAGGCTTTAATGTGTAAGTTCTTGTGGAGCCATAGGAAGCAGTGATTAAGAGAAGTCTTTGAGAAGGACTGATACAATTGGGACTGGTCAGGAAGAGAGAGGCATTCAGAGCAGTCCCTGCCCCTGGAAAAGGTACAAAGAACTACATGTAAAACAGGTGGAAAATAAAAAAACCCTAATTACTTCAGAACTCTGATCATATCTTACAAAGTGTTAAATTTGGATTCACCTGGTCATGCTTACGGCAAGTAGTACCTTCTTCAAAAAGAGTCATAACTTTTGTATAGTTCAGTTATTTCAGAACTAAACTAACATTATTCGTGAACAATATCTGCCCTTTCAAATGTTCTTGCCTGTTGTATAGAGCACTTCTGACTCAGAAAATGAATAATTGATAAGGTGTAAGCCTGTGAGCAATTGGGATCTTTTCAGATCTTTGAGAAAGAAATTTGCTTTCGTTTCTAAAATGAGCAGGACATTTTGGAGAAATTGTAGCTGGGTGGTTCAGAGCATTAAACCGTGGCTCAGTAGAAGTGGGTTTTGCTCCCAGAGTTTTCACAAATGTTTGTCTGACAGGAGGAAAGTCTACAGGAACAGATAATGCTTAAAATTTCAGGTAATTCTAAAGTTTGAACATTGACTGTGTTTAACTCATTAATCAGCTGGGTGGTGGGGGAGAAAGACCGTGTAAGACAGCAGGAACTGTTCATCAGCAGAGAGTACAGGATCTAAGTCCCCAGACTTTGAAAATATTATGTAGATTTTCCTGACTATCAGAATAGATCTTACTGGAGACTGGATTTTCTTTTTTCCTGACTGTAGGATTTCTTTCTAGACCATATTCTATCTTCTCTTTTATTTCATTTGCATAGTTCCTGTGAAATGTTCTGTCCTCTGTTTGGGTTTTGGCACAGCAAATAGCACTGTACGAAGTCTATTGGTGTGCAGAAAACTTAGTTTTGACATTATGACTGTCAAGACTGAATGGAGTGGCTAAAGGTCACTTGTTTTCTGACTCGGGTAGAGATGGATGAGGGTGAATTAATCGTTGGAAAGGATTTTTTCTGAAGGTTGATTTTTTTTTTTCCAAGCATAGATAATAATGCAGTGAATCAAAATAGGATGAGAGATAGCAGGTGTCCAGCTTTGTGGATGGAATTAGGGGAAAGGAATTGCTCAAAATTTTCACCTCCCTTCCTTAGACAAGTGTCCTCATTTATAAGCCAGTTACAGCCAGGTGCATATCAAAGGAGATCCACTTGTTCTTCAAAGCTGTGCCTGCTCAGGGTCTGGTTTACAGTTTGCCTTTTAGGTGACTTTAACATGGGTTTTGGCTTTGTGAAAAGTGTGGTTTGAGCCATAGATTATCCTTATCTGTTTGTTAGTTTGCACAAAATTAATGTAGTTAATGTGTTTCTCAGACAGCTGGATCGTGCTCACGGGATTAATCAATGTTTTAACCACAAATTTAAATTGATTATGGATGGTGCCATGTTTGCATGTAGCTGCTTTGGTTTTCAGAAAGTGGAACAACACGTCATTCAGTGTAGGAGAGAAAGTTTGGTGCCCCCACCTTCATTTGTGGATTACCTGGTGTCACTTCGGAGTTATTACATCAGAGCAGGGAGAGTGTCATTGTCAGGCTTACTCTGGCAAGGCCTGTAGTGTCATCGTGGTGCTGAGGTCAGTGCTGGAGCCTTGGCAGTCAGACAGACAGCTCTGTCAGGGTGCTTGGAAAAAAACTTTCTGAACTGTAAGTGGTTTATTTGGTCTGCTAACTTTTCTGTACTTTCTGTGCACTATGGTGCAAAGGATTTACAGGAGAGCTCTAGAGCTCTGTTATTTAAAAGCATTTTAATATTCTTTGAGGCAAGGTGCCATGAAATACAAAGTGCTATTAATTGCTTCATCAGACTTGAGAGAATGCAGCAGTAATTGCATGTTTAATAGACTCTCACCATTTGCAGTGGTGCAGCAACCCAGCAATTCTGTTGTGAGCAAACATTTCCATCGGTTTATTTCAGTGTGCAGCTGCAGTGTCAGGAGAAGGCAAGAAGGGACAACCCTGTGAATTTTGGGTGCTTTTGCCTTAGAAACATGAATGCTGAAAACATTTTTTCTGGTTAGCCACAGGATGATGTATTCTTAAAGTTACTCCAATGGACAGAGTCCAAACACTGGCTTGGTAAGAAGATGTGGCATTTACCCTGCTTTGCTGCTCCAATTATTAACCACTTTGGAAGTTTGCCCTTCAATAACGGGGCTGTCCTAATCTCTTTAGAGATTAATAAAAAGAAAAACAACCTAGTTTTATTTTAAGAGATAGCAAAGCATTTTAATAAAGTGGTCTAACACGTGGAACTAGGACTTCAGTGGGTACCAGTCTGGTCTGGTGCTTTTGTACAAATAAAGTGGTGAATGATGGTGGTTTTCAGAGTTCTTCTGGAAATCCCCCAGCAGGAGCCTGGTGTCAGAGTGGACTCGAGGGAGAGAAAATAAAAAATGAGGGAAAAGAAATATCTGTACATAGTAGCCCTGATTTAAGAGAATTGAGCACAAATCTAATACTGTACAATCCTGATCACAGAGTTACTAGAAACGAGTTTATTAGAGACCTAAAGGAATACAATTGAGATGATCACAACAGAAATATCCACTTTATTAAGGGAATGAGAACTACCAGGGGTCTATTAAATATGCAATTACTGTGACTTTTTCTGGGGATTGAACCTGCCATGGAATATTCAAAATGCCTGTTTCATGGCATAAGAATGCATTGTGTCGTGATAACATGGCTAGCAGCTAAGCTCTAAAATTTAAGCCTAACTTCAGAACATCAGCTTTAGAGATAAGCCTATAAACAGGTCAGTGTACACACAATTTCAAAACAACCACATTAAATAACAAAGGATGCACCTCACAATAAGCATTTTTAGCAGTGCACTGAGGCAACAGCCTTAAGGTGTGTCCTTACCAGTCAGTGGTATCTCACAGCTAAAACCAAAATACTTAGTTTACCCTGACTTTGCTGCCGTGATTGTTTCTCAGTAAATTCTTATTTTTAGAGTTAACATTGTGAGTACAGTGCAATATGGCAAATGCCTTCTTTTAGAGTGCATGCCTCTGTTCATGATCCTTAACTCAGAACTATTCTGATAATAAAATAACTACATGAGAGCTGCACTCACCAATTTGATGTCCCTGGGTTTTTCCAGAGCACTTTAGGGATGTTCCTTAAGACAAACACCTTTGTTCATGTCTGGCTTATTACAGAGACAACATCAACCATTTACATCTGGTTACTACAGGATGACCTGCGGCATTGTGGCTACAGGGTTTAACTCTTCGTTTCCTCTTCTGTTGGTGCTTTTCCAAACAAGCAAATAGAAACCCAAATGGTACTTTCTACAGAGGAATTGTTAGCTCTTCCCTAGTATATTAATTATATCAAGTGCAGATGTCACTCTAGTAGCATCTCCTACTGTTTTTAATGCGGTAAGTATTATGTAATTCCTCTTTTAATGTTAATTATTCAGTGGCACATGTAAAGTGTAGTCATATTAACTGATGTAAAGATACTTGAAGCTCTTGAAGCAACAAGTATTGTGGGCACCAGGTAGGGAGATAATGTTCACCTCACTTCCTACACTGTTCTGGGGGAACAGTTAGTGCTAAATAGCTTACAAAAACAAGCAAACAAACAAAAAAACACCCAAAAACCAAACAAACCCTCAATAAAATACCATTTCTCTGCTGTTTAACTGCTGGAAAGCAAGAGTGAACCCTCAGAGATGGATGACAACATTACCTACACCCAGACCACTGAAATTTCTAAGTAGCAAAGAAATTTTCAGGGTCAGTCTCAGTTTCTGGATTTGCCCCCAATGCTGTGGATGGGGAGATGCACTTCTTGCAAGAGAGAAGCAAGAATATTAACAGGGTTCAATGAGAAATTGCTCCAGTGGTTTAACGAGGTCCACCTGAGTGTTTACTGCACTAAGGATGGGGTCAGACAAAACTGTCAGGGAGAGGCTTCCACTGAGCCATGGGGTCCAGAAAAGACCCCCTTGCAAATCCTCAGTGGGAAACAGGGCAGGAGAGTTCCTTACCAGAGAAAAACAAAGGCTCTCCACTCCCCTAAAAGCCAATCGTGCCTGCAAGATGGGCAGTGCAGTCTCCTCTCCGTCTGTCTGCACTTACAGGGGTGCAGAAGCAAAGCTGAGGCAGAATTAAAGTCCACAAGCAGAATCAGGGCTGTCAGACTGGAGCTGCTCTCTGTTCAGAGAAAGTTCTTGGAGTCACACAGTGCTGACTGAGCTGCTTTTCAAGGGGAAAGGAGTTGCAAGGAAAGGAGGTGGTAAAGGGAGCCGCTGACGGGAAAAACGGCAACGCCTCCACTTCTTGGAGAAATCTCTGACATTCCTCTTAAAACCCTGCTCTCCTAAGTCCTGGAAGAGATTGAGATGACTTTATCCCAAATCCCAGACACAGGTGTTTTGGTCATTAAACTCTGAGGCAGGTTAATGTCAAAGCATAAACCATGAGGCTGTAGTGTGCCAGAGGAAGGGCCCACATGGCAGTGTCCTGTCACAGCACTGCTGAACGTTTTGGGTATGGGAAGGGATGTTAAGTTGATTTCCCTAAAGGAATACTGCTTTCCAGATTACAGAAAATATAATTCATGGTAGGATCCTCAATTCCTCAATTTGTTAAAAAGCTGTATTTCTGGTCAGATGTTTTGGTGAGTTTGATTTGGGGGTTTTTCAGAAGAAATGGTAAAGGGTGGCTTAGACACGATACCTTTACTGAAGGGAAATTAAGCTGTTGTGATTGCCTCTGTACAGCAGCTAAAGCACATTGAGAAAATTTTATTGTGCATCTTGAATGGAAAAAATCCCCTGCATTGATTTGTCAAAGTGCTATCAAGGGTCAGGAAAGCTCACCCTCTGAGCTAATTTGCTGCTCTTATTTAAAATCCCTTGCTATTATCCAAATAATTATTTCTCCTCTGTTCAGGCTCCCACATTTGGCTAATGTGTAAGCAAAGCATCAGGAAGAATAATTGTGACACCTGGAGTCTCACTGCCAGCATTTACCAGATGACAGAATTGTTCTGTGCCCCCATTCCCTGGGCTGTTTCTCAGACCAGACCCAGCCTTCTCCTGAGGTTTCCTGCTGATATTTAAGCAGTTGAGACTCACTTATTCCTAGCATGCCCAAGAGCCTGTCTCAATGCTTTCATCCTTGACTGTTTTGAAACTACTTCCAGGAGCCTGAGCAAAAAATGCTGTAGTTACGTGAATATGAATCTGATGAGTGAACCTAGTGATTTAAACCAGTTTTATCATTATCTCCAGTGAATGCAGGTTTTGTTTTGCCACTCAGTTGCATAACAGCTGCTTTATTGCACACAGAATCTGTTGGATTGCTGTCTGGAGTTTTCTCCCCATTTGTTTTCTGGTGTCCAAACTTTTGAGAGTTTAAAATAGCAGTAGCTTTGTAGCACTTAGGTTCAAAGGCTGGGTTAGGCTAAAGGATCGATGGAACTGGGAAATTTAAGACAGGAGGAGGTCAAAAGGGTGTGTGTTGGATAAACCTATTAAGCAGAGAGTAGGAGTTGCACCACTTAAGGTCAGCTCCAAAATCTAGTTTGATCCCCTACTTTAAAAAGTAGCCACGGTGAACTGTAGTAAATAGATTTTCCCTTGGGTTTGGCGAAGTAATTTAGGATCTCAGAATGTTTTCGTGGTCCTAGAGACAGCAAAGCATTCAATGTAGAATGAAGCAAAATGTGCAGTAGAAAATCATCATGCAATCAAGAAGTGGATTCCTGAGGGAGACTGTTTTCTAAGGAATCTGCTCAGGCAGAGAAAATGAGAGCTCAGATCTTCAGAGCATACCTAGGGCTCATTAACACACACTGCTAAGCTTTATACTCCAGAAAACATGAATTACTGCTTTAGTGGGAACACCCCAGATTATGTAACTGCACCTTCATGGAAATAAACCAGCGCATCTGATTTTCAATGTTGCCAGTAGCAACAGCTCTGTTATCAATTTCAGCCTACATTCACCTCCTGAAACCTCCACCTCAGTGAAAGGAAGCCCTGTGGGACAGGTAATGCAGAAGGTTGTTAATGCAAAGTGAATCAGTGCTTTGGGGATCTGTAGTCAGATTAACAATGAACACACTTCTTTTTGCATCCCATCCTAGTAATTTAGAATTAAAATTCCTGTAATACCCTTAGAAAGCTTATTTCAAAACACACAGTGTCAGCTAACATCTGCGCAGTCACCATCCCGAAATCCTGAAATGGCGAAGCTTTAACACGTATTTCCGTATTTTCTGGGAAATGTGGACAATACCCACATTTGGGGAAAATTCTCAGCCTGATTATCTGACAGAGAGGTTTTTCTTTGTAAAAGTGAATACAAAATTGCTAAGTATCCACTTCAGGAAAGCTTTCCTGTACAGCACAGCAGTTAAACTGGGACTGTCTGAGGTGCTGGCTTATTTGCTCTCCCGAAGCAGGGATGTTTTCAGGCAGTAACAATTCAGAAATAGATTTAAATGCCCAGCTCTCCTTCTGTTTTTATTCAGTTTCACCCCAGCAGTATTTCTGTATCTATCTCAAGCCCAAAATTGTGTTTAGTAATTGATTGGTTATTATTAAAAGCCTGGAAATTCCCTCAGACTTTCATAATTGGTGAACTGAAAAACTCAGATTTTGTATTTCCTGAAATGACATTACCTATTTTTCAAAGGAAATAAATAAGACCTTTTTAATTAAAGAAATGGCTATTTGTACAGAGAAGTATTGAATTTGTAGGTACTATGATCAAATAATGAATTCCATTCAGGCATGTTTATATATCTTATAATATGTGTGGCTTTCTCAGCTGCCACAAAATTGCTGTCATAAACATAGAGAAGTCAAAGTAAAATGGGCAAACACAATCCTGGTATAATTCCACTGGCTGAAATGCATATTTGCTGTTTTTTAAGATAATTCTAAACCTGTGCTAGTGGCTTTAAGTATAATCTGCCTGAATCTAAGTCACTCATAGATTTAAACAGAATTTAGTTGTCATGAAATGATAAAAATAAGCCTTTGTCTTTAATTATGGGCTTTTTTCCCTCTCAAATGAAGCAATTTGTGACTAAAAGCTTAGCCTTTTCAAAAGTGCTCTTTCCTAAGAACTGGAAAAAACCAGCTTTTATACATACTTTCCTAAAAACATCTCTGCATGTTGAACTGCATCTTAGCACTGCTTTTATCACAAAAATATTTTATCACAGAAAAGACAACCACTTCCTTTTTCTTTTAAGGTTTTTACAAATTTCAGTAATGTGCCTACATCAGTGTCCCTTTTCATTCAAATACATCTGCAAAACCGAGGTAGGCAAGATTTCTACAGATTTTATCAACACAAGAAAACATGCCATGCTTTGAGTAATATACCATGGAAGTCCATAATTTGTTGAGTATTAATTAATCAGGTATTTTGCATTAGATAATACTTTAAATGCAAGACTGGATTTTTATTCTTCTCTGTGATTTCTGTTTGTCTGCACACAGTGGAGGTGGAATGAGGACAATTTATAGCAATCAAAAAGACTGATCAGATTTTGAGAGCACCCAACTATCCCTCCAAAGCACTACATCATTCTAATTTTTATAGCATTTGGTTCCCCACAGAAATGTGCAATACACTTTTTTATGCTCACCTTATCTCTTTCTCCTTTAATAACAAATTATTTTTGAGGGGAAGGATGATCCTGCAGGGGAAGATGCTATCTTAGAACTCAGATACGTAGGTTTGTTTGCAGAAGACATTCAATTCATCCTCTGGGAACTGAAGATAATGTTGCTTTTTCTACTTTTTAAGAGTCTTGTGAAAATGAATCCACTGTGGATAGAAAGGCATTCAGACAGTGTGAGGAGTGTTGTGGAAGGAATTAAATGTTCTCTGTTCTAAAACAATGGAACGAATGCCAAGCAGCAGCAGTATGAAATGAGTGAAATTAAGCTCTGGCCCAAACCAGGTGTTCTTCATTCCCACAGTTCATTGACTCTGACTCTGATTTGGATGTCAGATAACACAGCAATTTGTGTAGCTGAACGGAATCATATTGTTATCACAAAGTGCTAAGTGATCTGCACAGTAGTAGTTTCTAATGTTATTTGGCACACCTAAAATAAAAATAGTAATAAAACTTCTAGAAATAACTTCCAGTATGGAATAGATGCTAATCATGTTGGTTACCAAAAAGTGGCAGGACCACATGGGATAACTTACATGGCTCTCTAGATCCTACTAATCTCTCTTTTATTCCAAAGGCATTCAGATCATACTTAAAACTTTTGCTGAAAGCTTTCATTACTTTTTAATGGATGTTACCTTTCAAACATGTAGTTTTAAGTCCCCTTGGTTGAGAAAGACTTCTAATCAAATTCTATCTTTAATTCTGCCTTTTTGAGCGATGTCCCACTTTCTGTTCTTGAAGTGAGGAAACGTTTTTAATCTTTTGTAGGTGCACAGTAAAAGGTTTTAACTTAGCAGTGGTTTTATACCACAGGGTTCTGTGTGTTGTCATTTAATTACTTTATTCTGCATGAGCATTCATTTTTACATTGCAGGAACAAATGGATGTAAAGCAAAGGATTAATTTTTAACAACTTCAGAGTATCAGTAAGGCTGTCAGTATCCGAATGACAGTATCAACCTTTTAAAATCATGCTATTGGACTTTTTGGAGAACAGTACTTCCATAGGGAACAGCGATTGAGTCAAACACTCACCCCCAGGTTTAATACCAGTGTAGAAAGTGGATGTGGAGAAAAGGAGAGTTGTTTGCTATTTTTGCATGTTTTAATTTAGGCCACAATCCAAATTAAATTGAAGTTAATATAGAAACCACTTTGGCTTCACTGGAGCAAGTTTTAAGCACGTAGAGAAGGAGCCATTCTACTTCAAATGGAAGCTGGAATCCTATAATTGTACTAATAACAGAAATTGGAGAAGAAGCTTCAGGAGAAAGACTTTATACCAAGTTTTGTCAGTGATTATGTCTAACCACACTTGACCTAAGCGATTTTCATCAGCTCCAAGCAGGAGCATTGGTGCCCTTCCCCTTAACGTCTCCTGACAGTGTAACATTTTGACACTCCATCATTTTGCAAACAATCTCATTTTCTTTGCCAAAATGTAAGAGTTTCATTACTTCTGAATAATTGCTTCCAAGACAAATACAAAACTGATGACAAGACAACTTGCAACATACCACAGTGAAACATCCTAGTTCTCTTTTCCATATTTTGATGGAAATTCGAGATTTTGTTTACTTAAAATACTTTAATTAAAGCAAAACTTTGGGGATATGAAGAGTAAAATGGGTACAAATGTAGGGCAGCAAGCACTAAGAAAATGTCAACAAAATTACATTTTTATTATATAAAAAAAAGTGGGGTTTTTTTCTCTACTCTAAAGTCTGTGCAGTTGGGTTATTCAAGGCAGTGGGGTTACATCAGCTGGTTATTTATTATTAATTTGTGGATTTCTCTTCAGGTATTTCTTATCCTCTCAGCTTCTACCACCTGCCAATAATTCCAGCTACAGAGATTGGCTGGCAAATCCAAGCACAGTAGCTTTTCCATAGATTGCTCTCTATCCATGGATCGATCGCAAGGCTGTGAATTCCTGGACAGCGTCAGTTTCTGTGGGCTCTTTAAATTTATTGTGTTTATCCTCAAAAAGATGGAGGTCAGCTAGAGAGTCTGGAGGCAGAGGAAGGTCACGGCTTTCTGGAGGAACTCCCCAGCCTGATGATCCTGCAGGAGGCCATGGAGATGCAGGACTGTGGCAACGCCTGTGGCAAGTGGGGCTGGGATCCCCAAGCCTGGCAGCCAGACCTCACTAGAAATGTTGGAAATGTGCGTGATAGGGACACCTGCGTCATTAGAATATCAGTCTGGAATAGTAATGACTTAACTCAAGTTGTAGCTTAATCCTTTGTAATTGTCAAAGAGCTCTAGGTGTGAAAAAGGTGTGTTTTCATTCCACACTCAACAGAACACCGCATTCTTCTATTTTTTTTTCTTTAATTTTGATTCAGGAGGTGTCCATGAATTCAGTGTTTGCATCTGAATTTTCACCTCTTTTAAAATTTCAGGGATGTCTGAATCTTCCGTACTCTGTTCCTTATTTCCTTCCCTCTGCACTTTCTACTGAGCTATTAGTCCTTGCTCGTCTACTCTTGGTGTGCATTTTTAATTCGAATAGCACATGCTGAAATGCTCTCAGACATGACTGATTTTGATACTAGTGACATAATTACTGCCTGCTATTAGATAAGGAGTGTATTACTTTAATAAACGTAGCCATCTATGCTCATGACAGACTTTCATTGGGATGTAAAATGCACAGTTAATAATTTTGACTCAAATCTCTTCTCAAGGCAAGTAAATGATATACCTGGCTGGAAAGCTTTAGGGTATTGAAACTAGGAAAACTAAAAATGGAGGCAAATTCCATTGTCAGAGACAGAAGTCTTTTAACTTCAAACCTTTAACTTCATTAATTTAATCAGTTGCTTTTTAAACCACTTTGAGTGCAAAACTGTCTCTTCTACTTTTGAAAGCAAGGAGGTGAGAAGAAGGCTGCCCTAGATGAACCTGGATGTGATGAATCTCTCCTTCATGGATCAAGCAGGCTGGGAGAGAGTGTTGGGCTGGTGCTGCTCACCCAGGGTGTGCCTGCCCCCAAGGATCTGCCTGCTGGCATAGCCCTGCTGCCTGTTTGATTGCTCCCTGTCATCACAAAATTCTCTTTTTTCTAACTGTATCAGTAGTGTGGGAGCTTGGCAAAATATCTTTATACTTACTTGCCTTTGTAGAGTTGGATTTTCAGCTGTCTTAGCTCAGGACACTTCATGCAGTACAGGATTTTTCCAGGCATCTGGATTTATCAAAGTGATTGCCAAAAAGTGGTTTTTCCAGCCACTCACATTATGGGAGAGGTCATGTCTCATGTATATTCCTGAAACTGAAAGCATTGTAGGTCACAGAGAGGGCCCATCAGCTCTGTAATGCCCTTGATTTGGTAAAAAGAGGGACTCAGAGAATATTGAGAATGGTAGAAACAACCAGTGAAATCTGTTTTCTTTGAACTGGGGTTGAACTGGTATATGGACTAGGGCTAGTTTGGAGTGTCAGAGCTATTGCTATCAAGCAAGGAATGGCACTGTTATCACTAAACTGAAGGGTCAGCTCTGCTGGAAGTGCCAATTACTGGTAATATATGAAGTGGGTTTCTTGGTCTAATTGGGAAATATTTTTAAAAGACAGTAGAAATAGTGGGAGTGAATGGTGAACTTTGTGTCCCTCCAGGTGAATTACTGGTGTGGATTCCTAAGGGAGATGGGGAAAATGCTTCTATAGAAGTGTGATAGATGTCTTTTGGGCATCAGAGACTTGTTAATGATCTCCTGCCTTTGTCCTGAGTTTATTGTAGCCATATAAAGTTTAAAAGTGCTGATGCAAGGATTACAACAGACTTTAGGAAATAATCTCTGTGCAGTGCTTTGCGGCACCGTGGGCTTCCACAGATGGCTGCTACATTTCACCCTGGAATTCTCACATGCATAAATGGAGAGCAAAGAGAACGTGCTGCCAGAGCAGTGCATCCACCATGGAGCCTCTACATCCTTCCACACATCCTTACATATGTACAGATAATAAATAACATATCATACATGCTCACAGGGTCTTCTAGGTTGCCTGATACAGTTTTTATCTGTAGATCTGTAATGTGTTAAGAGCAATTTTTCTGTCCTTGCTTTGTATCAACCTGGTGAATTCCTGGTGGAAGCTTTCCCTCAGCTCATGATGCAAAACTACCAAACTGCAAACTGCTGCTGGTGCTTAAAGCTCATAGTCACAGTATGATCTAGTGCCTTGTACTTTTTGCTGCTGCAAAACATATTGCTCTCATTGTAAAAGTGTCCTTTGTCTCTTTCACAGAGCGATGAGGTTTTAACAGTCATCAAGGCCAAAGCACAGTGGCCAGCCTGGCAACCTCTAAATGTGTAAGTAAGTAGGGAATTGTCTGTCTCAAGAGCTTTGTGTTGGGTGTTGGCTAATGGGCTGCTCTAACCATTCACTCTGGTAAAGAAACAATCAAAAAGTTTGTTGATAGATGAGTTTTTCAACTTTTTTTGTGTGCGTGCGTGTGTGTGGTGGTGGGTGTTTGGTTTGTTGTTTTGGTTTTTGGTTTTTGGGTTTTTTTCCAACATCTGCTTCTCTCTTTCTTTGCTTTTTAGCATCTCTTCATTTTTTACATGCTTTGGTTGGCTAACTGTTGCAGCAGGACCATCTCATGGAGTTTGTGCCTCCCACACATAAAGAGAGATGTTTATTCAATGCTTTCTCAAATGTGTTATACTGTTCTGCATGGAGTAGCAGCATTTTGTGGCATCCTGTCTCACACTCTGTGCAATGCACTGGTACAGCAAACACTCATCCACCAACAAAAAACTCTTAAAGGGTTTTCTTTAAAAACATTCTTTAAAATGCCAGCTTGAAACACTCCATGATGGCCTCATGGTCCTGGTGGTGCTGTAACGTAACCACGGATGTTTCACCAAGTGAGGCAGAAATTTGCTTCCCAGGATCCTGACTCTGGGCTCTCCAGCACTCAGCAGAAGAGAGGAGAAAACTTCTCTTTCAGGATGCTCTTGAATTTCCTGGTGGCTCTTCAGGGGAAGTGGGGGAATTGTTGGGGTAGGGGTGGTGGTTCCTGGATAACTTATCTACACTTGGCCCAAAGTTCATACTCATTATCCAAGCCCAAATGAGTGAGACCTACAAGAAGTGACTAAAGATGAGAACCCACTAGAAGGGGTCACTCTATTAGCTGGCAGTAAATTAAGCCCTTGGAGAAGCATGGCAATTAGTTTACTGCAAGATTGTACAGAACAGATAGTCCCGATTCCTGTTTCCTGGAAGCAGTTAGTGAAACACTGTGTCTGAGTTTGTTATCTGCATTTCAGAAAGTATGTGAAAACTTGAAGGTTAGTTAATAAAAAAAACCAACAAACCTGCAAAAGAGTTCAGTTTTCAGAAAACATCCCCTACCCTTAAGGGGCTTAGAATCTCTTAAGCAGCTTAGGACTTAAGCTATTCACTTCATCCCTTTCCCCTCTGCAAAAAAAAAAAAAAAAAAAAAAAAAAAAGGTTAGAAGGTGAACTCAGCTTAAATAGTGAAAAGATTTCTGATAGTTGATCCCTCCTTAGTCTAGAAAAAAAAAATAAACCCGACAAACAAACTAAAAAAGAAAGCCAACACCAAAGTATCAAAGTATGAAATCCCTCCTAGCATGGAAGCTAAGGAAATTCATGAAAAGGAAATGGTTTGGGAAAAGACTTTACCACTGTGAGTAACCTTGAGAGCAGCTTACCTGAGCATAAGATGGATTTTCCACCCCTGGAATATATTTCAAGCCTCAGCCACAGTTGTAGGCTCTGCACAGGAGCTGCAGGTTAGATTTCTTTGGCCTGTGTAATGCAAGAGGTGACAATAATGGCATTCCTTATTTACGGTCCTATCCTGCAGGTTTCCAGGATTTGGATTTGGTAGTGTTTGCCATGTAGTAGCTGTGGATAGCAGTTCTATCCTTCCTGCCTTCTTTCCATTCACTCCAAATTAAGACTTTAAAATTGAAACTTTTTCACTGTTGTGCTCTGATGAGTTCTCGATCTGAAACAAGCCATTTATTTTTTCACTCCAATTCCCGTCACTTTCCTAAAGCAACACTTATGTCTGATGTTTCTGTTACCAAAGTGAACAATACCACCTAGAACTGGCTGCTGTGGGTGCTTGGGAGGCTTTGGCACTGCCAAGAGAGCAGGGCTGTGCTTTGTTCACAGAAAGCTGGAGAGAGGATGTCCTGCTCCAAAGTCTCAACACATCATCTTGAATATATTACATCACAAAAATTAATGCTAATTGAAGTGTGTTGCCCCAAACACAATTCCTAACTTCGTACAGCCCTGAGAAACTTCACAAAAATTTGAGTGTGAACAATTTCAGATGCTTTCTAAGGCATATTCTTTCACAGACATGCCTGCAAATGTTTTTGCAACATCCTCCACATGTTTTTTCAGTCAATTCTTACCTTTTCTAGATGACAGTTCTCACCTTTCAATAACATCAAAAAGAATAAATCTTGGCATTTTTGCTTTCAAATGCTCTGCAGGGGTTCCCTTAACCCTTCACTTTACAGGTAGTGTTTGATTTCTGGCTTTTTAAACAATATTTTTTAATCATATTTTGACATGGTGTCCTGTTTTTTGATTCCTCTTAAAAAAATATGATCTAAGCTTCACAAGAGGACAAAATTTTCAATATCCTTTAACTGTGGATAACCTCCCATTTTCTAGAATGGATTACCCTTGGAATTTAGATTAGAGCTCTGCAAGTATTGAATAATGGCTGCTCAGGATAAACATTTTTTCTATCATTATGCATAGCACAACCATCTTACTAATCAAGAGTCGACTAAAAGTCATGAATATTCTTTTTTTTGCATAATCCTTGGTTATGTATGTAATGGATAAGAGGGTGTGACAGTAGTGCCAAGGTGGCATTACAATGTGCCATAATAAGCCCAGCATAAAAACCTTCCCGAGTGTGCTTCACAACAATTATAAAATGCATGATATTAATTTTTTTTATGGAGGTGTGAAGTGTCAAAAGTTGGAAAACTCAGCCTGCTCTCAGGCTGAGTTTGATTCCAGCCTGCCCCTGGACCTGGCTCCTGTCCCAGCTCCCCCAAACAGCGAGGGACGCTGCAGCAGCTCCTCTCCTTCCGGAGGACACCGGTTCTTGCTGCATCTTGAGTAGCTGCTGCTGAGCCCTGGTGTTTCCACTCTGGTCACCCCCAATAACGTGGGAGGATGGTCCTGGCTGGGCACCTCCCAGGGATTCATCACGGAGCTAAATGGCCTCTCTGCTCCCGGTCAGTGAGGCTGTGACTCCCGCGGCCAGTCACACCTCATTAAGAAAAGGTTTGGGCTCTGTCGATACTGAGGGCGTGAAGTGAGTAAGTCTGTGTCTAAATCTGACCAGGGTGTTAAAAGTCTTCGGTTCATGACACCAGAGATAAGGAGAGAAATATAATTGGGAGCTTTTCCTCTGCTAATGGAGAAGAAGTGCAGATCCAAGTGGGCATGAAGTGTCTCCCCAGGGAGAGTTATTTAGCTTCAGATATGAGTTCAGATACAAGAAATTACAGTAGGGACAGAGACAAACTGTCAGCCCTTAACAGGGAAGGATGCAGTGACAGTAAGTAATTCTCTGAAATGCTTTCTGTTAATTACAGTTCAGCATATTGGCATCTCCCAGTGCGATATAATGTGAAAACAACATCCTGCCAAACTTCACTGTCTGTTTTTTATTGATCCTCTCCTCGTTCCTGTATGTGCCCACTCTTTGTCACTGTTTTCCATTTTTATTTTTCTTCCTATCACTCATCTTCGTTTTCCTTAATTCAGTTTCTTAATTCGGGGCACCAGCATGCAGAAAACTCTCCTGAGTTTTTCCACGTAGGAGACAGCTTTGGGTGATATTTGTGAACCAGTTTTATGGTTGCCTAACTGAAAGAGCATCACTGGTAGCCTGAGAAGGATGAGTGCCAGAGCAAGTAATAAAATATTTTGCTGTTGCTTATATTTGAACTACCAAGTTGTGTGCCTGAAATTCTGACTTTAAAGTACTCGCAGGGAGTTCATTCTTCCTTGAGCACACTGGTATCAGTCTACAGCATGGTGTCAAATCAAAGTAGTTTTTCTTATCTTTCTTGTATAAACAAGTGCACAGCTCATTTCTCCCTTCCTCACAGCCATGTTTCAGGCAGAGTCAAATTTTATTTTCATACCCAGCTGCAAATCATTGGCCTTTGGCAGTATGGAGGATAAAATATATCAAAACCAGATAGTACCACTGGTATCCGAATCTGCATATCTGGTACCTGTAAAATAAACAAGCCATGACAGAAAAATTTGGGATAAGGAAGGCAAGACTTTTGAAGTTAATATGCATCAAATTCATGGGGAGCTAGTACCTTTTTAAATTTTGCCTTGAATTCCCTGTCCCAAAATATATGACATCTTTTTTTTTTTTTTTTTAAATGGGCTGTACTCATTATTCCTTTATTCCTTTTATTTCAAATCCGGACATCACTATTGAGACACAAAAGAAATATTTGAATTGCAATTCTTGTTTCTAATCAGTCTTTTGTATTCCCTGTAAACCAGGGAAGCACGTAGACCTCTGCAACACTGTGGAACCTGAAATTCTGTGTACATGTACAGCCTACCACTGATAAATACAAACGTGGATCCCATACAGGATGGAAATTATTCTCCAGTATGTAAATTTAAAGTTTAGTAGGTCAACCTATAGCAAATATATTTCAATGCAAAAATTCAAGGTGTTTTATCTTGGTAAACAGGTGAGAGTACCTGACATCTAAAAAGGTTAGCTTTCTCTGAAGTATACACAAGAATTTTCTTACTTCTCTCTCATTTTATTTTTTTTTCTTTGATGCAAAAACTTTTTCTTTCCAACCTTTTTACTTTTCCATTACCATTCCATTACCTTTCCATTCCTAGTTACAACCGATGTGCCCTGAAGTGAGGCACTTTTCTTTACTATAATTCTGAACTATCTGAAGTTTAGAAAACTATCCTTTCCTTCCTTAGTGTCTCTCCTGTTTCCATTTCACCTCTCCGTGCTGTCTGTGTGAGTAGCCATGGTCCTGTGGTTTCCCAGTGCCTCGGGGCCGTGCCCAGATTTACTCTTTTTCTCCCCCACTTAAGCAGCTCTTTTCCATGTATTTAGAGATGACCTGAGAACGCTCCAGTAAGCACTTGTGAAGTTTAGCATAAAAGGAGGCCTATTCCTTTATAATTCCCATGGATGGAAGTATTTAGTCCAAAGTTTATAATTTAATAAGGTTCCCTCATCATCCCCTAAAATTATCCCATCAACCTCTTTCCATTTCAGGTTTTGCATCCCTGTGATATCTTTTCTCTGACTACAGAGATGTTAGGGCTGTTTTTCTTGGCTTGCATGGAGGGTATCAGAAAATGGGACAGCATATTCCCAAGTATGGGTTTTTAGCATTATTTAGATAATGTGACTTAAACTGTTCCAGAAATCAAAGAGTAATCTACAGAAAGCTGGTGGGAAAAGAAAAACTGTTCTGATCCAAAGTAAGTCTGAGTTGACAGATCATACAAGCTGGAGGGGAAAATGCTGACATACTTGCTTGCATTTTCCTCCCTTTATTCTTGAATAAAAGCTCTTTCAATCTTCCAGAATTCCTCTGTCACAATTTGACAAAAAATGTTCGGTGTACATTTTGATCCTGCAGTGGATTTGCTCTGATCAATAAGTTTCCATTACAGCATTTGGGAATTGAAAGCCAGGCCACAGATGTGTCTATTTGAGGTTTCTGTGTTGGTTTGCTTATCGTTTTATTTTATATAAATTTTTAACTTTTGCACTCTTTTTTCTTACTTTACTGTAAATTGCTTCTGTTCCTGTGCCCATAGAACTTTCCTGCCTTAAAACAGCCTCCACACTTAGATCACTGAATGATGTGATGTTGTTAGATGTTGTTAGATAGAGAACATCCTCAGTCAGAATTGGAACTCCTTGCTCTCTTCTGAAATGTAAGAAAATAACACCATCTCCTCATCTTATTCTTCAGTGTTAAACAGCTCCATTTATTGTGGCTGTAAACACCTAATTCACAGTCCTTCAGTTCCTGAGGTGTTTACATACTTAAATACTTACGAGTGACATTACTGTATGGATAAAAATATAACCAACAACCCCATGTTTTCATAAGGATGAGCAGACCTCTCTCAGGCAGCAGATTGCAACTAAACCATATTGAAACTTCCATAATTTAGTTGTTTCCCTGCCTATTTAATCAGTAAAGGCCTGATCTTCAAGCATAACTTTTAAGTCAGCCACACAGGCATATGCTCAGCCAAATAAAGGGTATCACCCCAAGGACTGGAAATGTCTGGGTTTGATTCTGCTTTCCCCTGGTGAGATTTGAATGTTGACACCTCTCTCTGAATGTAAAATTCAAACCAGCAACCACTATCACACAGCACATTCTTCCAGCTCAAGCCTTGCTGTTCTGCATGGAATAGTTGAATAATTATTAGCCAGAGAAAGAAAGCAATCACTCGGATTTTCCCCTTCAGAAAAGGGAGGAGAGACAGCAGAGCTTTCTGAAGGGAATTAATCTCTAAAATGTTTGACAAACAGTGAGGTAACAACTTTGTAAGATGGGGAGGGGGGTATGTGTGGAATGGGTACAGATCAGCTGCATGTTCTCATTAATTAGCTAATTAATTAATAATCAATGGCTTTTTCCCTTTCCTAGCTGCCTGGGAATAGAGACTGTTCCTGGAGAACAGAAATGTCTTGCTCTATTTCCAGGGTTTTAGCTTCTTTTTTTTTAAACACCTTTACAGAACTTAAAACAGAATGCATGAATTAGGTACATTTGAAAAGAAAACACTTAGATTTGTCTCCTTTTTTTCACTGTTGTTTACTGAATTCAACTTAAAACCCACAAAGCTGCTGTTCAACCAAAGATGCACTTTTAAAGTAAATTATAATTTACTTACATCTAGTTGAAATTGATTTTCTATTACTTGCTTCATTTCTCTGCACTGAAAATAGGAGAAAATTACAACATTTGCATTAAATTAAAAATGGATGAAGTAGTTCTTTAGAATCAAAGTTTCAAGTAGACATTTCTTTTTGTGATGTCCTATAAAATAAATGTTATTTGAGGAATCTTTTTTTAAGATTGTCAGACAATCTGATAGAACTAATCTTTTTTTTTTAGGATTTATGTAATTGATCTGTATACCTCTCTGTCTGGAGATTTTGAGAAATTAATTTACCAGTTCAACTGTATGAATTATCTATTTCTCTCTAAGCTGCATATGTGGATAAAATATGTGCACATAAGCCACAACTAAAGCTGGCACTTTTCTTTTAATAAGACCTATATTAAAAAAATACTTACAAGCTGTAATCAAAATCAGTATCTTGTTGTGCTACCTACATTTGGCATGATTTGTTTTGGAGAGATTAATGTGTACACTGTTGGAGAAGAAAGAAGCAGATGTACAGAGTGGATTTGTGGCCTTGATCAGTGATTTTACTAGAGCAAAAAAAGATTTTTCTATCTCTCTGTTTAAATGTTGCCTCAGATTTTGGTAAAACCAAGCTGCTTATTCCCTTGTATCATGTTTTAATGTTGAGACAGTCCACTGCAGTTATTTATTACAAACGCCAAGGTTCAAATAATTGTGCAGCTTATGCCAGTTACATTTTTTAAGGCATGTCAGATAGTGCTGATATGTGCTGAAATCACATGACAGCAGCCCAGGTCTGAGCCAACTGAGCCTGGCAGGACAAAAAGAGCAGAGAAGATGCCAATGTGCAGCCTCAGACAAGGTTTGTCCCCAGCACGAGCTCAGAGTGCCCAGCACAAACTCACACCAACACCTCTGCTGCCAAATCTTGCCTCAGCTGCTGCTTGAGTGCACCAAAATGAAACCACCTTTACTGCCCACATGTACCTTAAATGACCTTCCCATAGAGCTGCTTTCACTTGCTGTAGGCAATGCTACACTTTTTGTAGGGCCAGAAAGTGTTTGTTCAGAGCCTGTAGAGTTTGTTTAGGTGTTTAGGAAAGCCACGTATCTTTGCTGGTCCATCAGTTGTGTCAGCAGGACATGGACACACCCAGGGATGCCCTGCACCAGCTCCTGTCTCCCTTACTGGCTCAGTGTGGACACACCAGCACACCAAACCCAATTAGAAATCCTCCCTCTGTTTTCCTCTGGAGCCAGATGTTTGCTGTGTCTCTCTTGGAATCCCAGTGGCAGCGCTGAGCGCTGGTCTCTACTAAATTTTAATCAGCATTGAGAGGGGAAGATTCAAATCAATGCACCTTTCAGCTTTGATAACAGAGATGAAAAATAATGAAGCACCCAGAGCTCTGCAGACTGGAGACCTGACAATGTCTCTAAGTTAATTCTGTGAATTAGTCTTCCTAGAACATCTTATTAAGGATTGCTAGAACTATTCACAAGTACCACACCAAATTCCTCAGAGCTTGCAAACTAAAATGCATTGGAAAATTTCTACCAGTTCCTATCCATCTACTTAAAATATTTAAAATTGTGCCATAATTTATTTTAAAATATTATGAGGTCACAAAAGTTTAGCTTGGCATTAGTTGAGTAAATTTGGTGCTAGTTGCTCGTTTTCAGTTGATGTAACCCTTGTGCTGTCCCGTTAGGAGAGATGAAATTTTTTCTTGGCTTGCCATGCAATAAATAAGTAGCTGCCCATAAATAGGTGATATTGGTATCAGAATGTAATTTATAAAAATGTGCAATAGAAATGAGTAAATTATTCTGTTGCTCAATTAATCAAATTCTCAGATTACCCAACTGAGATTTTTTAAAAACCCAACAGAACCCCACATTTGAACATGCACACTTGTGTTTGGGTTTAAATGGCATTCAGAAGGGCAAAATACAGATGTACTGCAATTAACCAGCTGTAATGGGCATTGTCTACATTTTATTTGTTGCTGTCTCCAAAGGGATAAGGAAAGCTCATATCACAGTCCTTTAATCATCTCTGCACTGGATATCATTAATATTTGGTTATACAAATTGCTTATAACACTGTTCCACCTAATGATTTGAAAAATAAATCATGCATGGATAATTTTTTCTTGTGTGACTAAGAGTCAACAGAGGGTTATATAGAAGTAAGGAAGATTATTATTTATTGCTCCTTCTTATATTCCTTAAAATGCTTGTTTTTCATGCATACTTCTTAGACATTTTCTCCTAGGTGAATACTGCATTTATCTGCTTTCCACTTCCTCTGTACTTTTAAAATGGTAAAGTTTGTGCATTTTCTTGCCTTCCAAGTTTTTATATCCTTCCATAGCTGCATTTAACCCATTGAACACCTTACGGTGTGCCTGTGGTGAATTACCTTTAAGTTTCTTTCAATAAGAAAGGTGAGTGGAGTTAACTCTTGTTACAAAGTAACAGCATCACTCCATAGAGTAAAGTGAACTGCACGAACAGCTCAAAAAGAATATCTGATTTCAAACTGGTACAATGCGAATGTGCTAAGGTAGAGCCCCACTATTGCCTGAAGACAGCTTTAATGAACTTTTAGGGATTCTTGGGGGCAAAAATAGCTTATGTTGTTAATTGCTGCTAATAGCTTGCAACAGCAAAAGGTTTCTGACCACAGTGGTGTGACCATTGCTTGGTACATGGTTGGGTAGTCAGCCAAAAACCCCAAACCAGTCATTGCCTTTAGAGCAGCAATGTCACAGTGCCTGACCTACTCTGAATTCACAATTACATCGTTCCCATCAGCAGCAGCTGCATCCGGGGAAGCAAAACTTCCAGCAAAGAAATAATGGCATTTGCACAGGCCCATCTCATTGATAACAAATCATCATGAACAACGAAAAATAAAAGGAAATAAAATTGCTGGCAGCTAAGGCATGAAAAATTGAAACAAGGAATAGGCTGATGAATTGTCTGAGTTGCAAATTCGTTCTCAGTGACTTGCCATTGTAATGAGTGAAATGTGGTTATATTTGACACCTCATTGGATTTATGTTATCCTAAAAGAAAATACCTTTTTTTTTCCTGAAGAGTTATGATATGCTTTTCTCTTGACAGATGAGTTGATTTAAATGTTGAGATGCTTGAAAGTATTTTTTAAATTCCCTAAGTGGCTCTCTCCACCTCCAGCTATGCTGTTACAAGAATAAAAGTTGTAATGCTGTATTGCATGGGCCGTATTTTCCCTTCAACAGGCGCTCTGGGAATATTTTAAAATGGTTTTGTGTGAGGTATGTCTTGTCTATACTTAAACCCCTGCATGCTAAGTATGCAGATTGAAATTTTCATGCCAAGCTAGAGGAAAATACGAAGTTTTACTTGTGTTTAGGATGTTATAATAGCTGTTTATTGATTGAGGTCTTGTATTGTCATCCTTTGGAAAAATGACTTGACAGCCAATGAGTGGAAAAACTCCTCCAAATCTGTCCGAGTTTAATGAATGCACAGAAATCTCAGTGTCCCTGTGATTGCTTGGTAACATCTGGTAGCTCATTATTTCTTCAGAAACTGACCTTATCTGAGATGCCATAAATGGATGAGCACAAATTCTGCAGAGGCCACAGTGAAATCCAGTGAAATGCAGGGAGAACTAAATCAGAATGCAGAGCTCAGGCTGATGTGGGAGACATTTTTGGATTAAAGCTTTTTGGAATGAAAAACAATCTCTAATAGTTAAAAGCGAGCTGTTCTGGTGAAACTGCAGGAGGAAGTAGAAGAAGGCTGCACATGTGAATTGGCATTTCAACCCCATATCACAGCTGGCAGAATCACTCTTGCAGGACATAATCAGGACCTGAATTTATATAATACAAAAGCAGATGGGAATGGGAAACCCTCATTCTTTATCACAATAATGATGTTTTCCTTACATTAATTACAAGTAAAAAAAAAAAAAACAACTTGAAGCCCCAAAACTAAAAAATGGTCAAATTCAAGCTGATTTTCTTGGAAACTAACTTCTTTAGAGTAAAAGCGTTCTCAGGAAATATAAAAAAGGGCAAAAGAAGCCAGTTCTCAGAGGAAAAATACCTTACATGTGGCAGAAAGGAAAGTACTTCAATTAAAATAAAAATCTTTTTCATATTAATGTACTTAATTTTTGGATGAGATCTTTTGTCATAGCTGTGTGGTAAAAATGCTTCCTCACAGGATGCTATGCAGTGATGATGCTTTGTCTTTAAAAAACTCAGGTTTCACAGTCAACTCCTCAGAAGGGAACAGGAGTGCAATCTTTAAAAAATAGTATTTCTGGCTTTAGATTTTCAATAGATCTAGTTAGACATAAGCTTTGGAAGTACCAATTAATACTCCCAGAACTTTCTAGGCATTCTGTGGTACTCATCACTGCCGAAAGATACATCAAGAAAAACAAAGATATGATGTTCTGATAGCTCTGATCTTTATAATGTAATCTTTTATGAATGTGGATGTACAATTGGAGCCTTAAAAGTCATGCTAACTTGATGATATGCATCCCAGGAATTTAAAATAATGATGGCCTGCAGAGATTTCTGTTGCTTTCCCCCAGATATATTCTATAAAGTAGCTATTTTTATTCTTGCAAGGCAGCATTTTGTTTCAATGGTGCCACTACAGCATGGGTCGTTACTTTTTATTTTTTGTAAATCTCTGGAGGGTTCTTTTTCCCCCCAGGAATCCTTATCTCTCTTGTCATCTGCCACTGTCACATTGCGCTGTCTGTCCTAAAATGGGGTAAAAGCCAATATCTGTCAATTCCGCTGTAAACTGAGTTTGCTTCCACAAAATGACAGTGTAGTACCAGGAAACATTTTCAAAGTTTGGAGATTTCGTGTACAAAACGACAGGAATGAGGAGGCCAGACAGAGTCTCTTGTTTCTATGGCAACACAATGATGTGTCTGGCTCAGCTATTTTCTTTTTTTATGATTTTATAGATAACTGGGATTCGTCCAGTGAAGTTTAATATTGTCAAAAATAGAATCCTAACCCCCAATCTAATCAGAAACAGTAATGCACAGAGGACAATCCAATATAAAAAACCAAAATACAGGGAAAAAGTCAGGTGTGACTTTTGATAACCTGGGGGAAAATACATAAATTCCTCTGGAGCTGTGAAATAGTTCTGAGTGCTCCAGCTCTGCATTTGGCTAATGGTTAAACTGTATTTCATGTCAGCAAATTTCCTGTGGTACATCCTTCCTTCCTGCTGCATCTTATTCCTTCACACTGTTGGTGTCCTGTCCTACAGACCCCAAACCCTCAGGGGATCCCCACTTGCCTGACTTTAGAAGGTTTAGTTGTGTCCCTAAACTCCTGACAGCTGGATGCAGGAGAAATTTATGTTGAATGAACAGAGAATCCATCAGCAAACCTAATCAAAGCACATTTGCTAAAAGGCTTTGACTTCAGAATGAAAGCTTTCATTTAAGAATTGGATCTAAATTGTATTTTTCTTTTTCATCTTGAAAAAATAAAGTCTATTTAGTGCTTTAGGGTTTCTTTAAATATAGATTCTATTTTTTCCCACAAAGTAGAAATATTTGTTATACCAAACCCAAAAATCTCAGAAGATATATCTCAGAAATAACACATTTTTAAAAAATCCATATAAAATTATAGGTATTTTTATTTGAGATGAGGGAGATTGGGCTCAAAGTGCATGTATATATTTGGATAATTAATATAAGATAAAATCTTTAATGATATGAATTTCCATTCTATTGATAAGTCAGGAACTTAACAGGAATGAGTAAACCCAAGAACACAGGCTGCCCTCACAACTCAGTTGCTCTGTTTTAATGTCTCTACAGAGCTCCATTTAAATGAGAAATTAACTCAGTCTCTTATTTTTTCTCAGACATCAGGACAAAACACTGCTGAGTTGTATTTTAGCAGCCCAAGGCTGCAAATTTCTGCCTCTCTTGGTATCCATTCCCCTGCTTTTGTAGAGTACCCTGTTACCTGAGTCCATGTCACCTGAGTGCCACCTAAAATTATATACATTTACTAAGTGTTGACGAAAAAAAAAAAGAAATCCAAAAAATAGATTATACTTACAAAAAAGAATTGTCTTAAGTGTAATGTGTATTACTGAGACCTAGGGAAACTTCATTGTCTGACAGATGGTCTGGCACCCACGTTAAGAAATTCATAATCCGATCTCAAGTAAAAGGAGTTCTAGGTAAGAACGTATGTGTTTGTTGGAAAAGAAAAAAAATTGTATCGATCATTTTTTTGTCAGAGCAAGCACATATGGCAGTTCCATCTTCTGACACCATTTACTTTCTACTTAAAATTCAAATGTCACTAGGCAAGGAAAAATGTGGAGAATTAAAACACAGAAAAGAACTAACTAAGAACAATCGCTGCAAGAACTTCATACTCGTTGTTCATGGAAATTAATGGCCATCCAGTTAAATCAAATTTCCTCATCCCATTCTGTCCTTGCTTTTTTTTTTTTCCCTTAACATGTTCCTCCCATCGGTAGTTACAGTTTTATGATTATTTCCCAACCATCTGTTGCCTTTCCTTGAGCCAAAATAATTTCCCTTTATAATATTGTGAGTAATCACGTTAGCAGCATTTCCATGCAATTTTACGTGTCCTTACCAATGCTGCCTCCTCATTCTTGTGTAAATACTCACCCAGTAACTGGGACAATTTGCCATTTCAATTACTAGTGAGCAGAACTCTATTTGCAAAATTTCAACCTGCTGGTTGTTACCCCTTTGCATTGTTATTAATGAAATGATAATTAAACATTTACTCTAGCGCTCATCTCCAGACTCCAAAAGGCTTGTGCATGCTGGATGGAGAGAGATGCTGAATGAACTGGAATGTGCATTGTATTAATTACGGTGCTGGGCATCTTCAGAGATTACACTGGGACTGGGGAAATGCAAAATGCAATTCCCATCTTAGGATATTTGCAAATTAAATGGTTTTGAGAAGAAAGACAGTATTACTTTAACATTCTTTAAAGGATTTTGAAGGAGTATCCATATTTTTAATGTATTCCAGTCAATAGCCTCATGGTATTTTTTGTTAAAAGGAGATGTTTGCTGTAATCTAATATTCAGAATAGTTAAATTGATAACAAATCAGAGTTCATTGCTACCCAGTCTCATAAATAGATCTGTGCTGTTTATCTGATGCTGTTAATGGGAGGGGAGAGGAGAGGATCAGACATCTGGCTGTGATGGTTCTTATGTCAGGCTGAAGAACTGCTCTGCCACTGCTGTTTCTCAGGCCAAGCAGGGTTTGCAGACCAGCCAGCTGAAAAAGGAGATAGATACAAAGCAAGTGCTCTTACAACATCCCGTGGGATTTCCTTTGTAAATACAGCTGTAATTACTCCAGGCAGACAATTTGTAGCCTGAAAGCTCCTGGGAAATGAAGAAGAGATGTTTCCTGAATCCATCCAGTGACTCCTGAAACATGGTTTGGTTGTAAATGTGATCTAATATGGAATTGTAAGTAATCTAAGAAGGCACACAGAGCTCTTCGAAGCAGGAGTAAGTGTTGCCAGCGCCATGTGGGACAACCACACCTTGTTTGTGACAGACTGCAAAGAACACACAAAAAAATCCACAGTTACATAAACTGCAGTCCTAACTTGAGGTACCTGAGAAGTTTTTGCAGGGTAGAAAACCTGCTCACATTTGTTCATCACATCATTAAGGTATGCC
Source organism: Corvus moneduloides (assembly GCF_009650955.1). Classification (NCBI taxonomy): domain Eukaryota; kingdom Metazoa; phylum Chordata; class Aves; order Passeriformes; family Corvidae; genus Corvus; species Corvus moneduloides. The sequence goes on along the minus strand of NC_045481.1, from coordinate 55,446,316 downwards.
CATCGATGAATGAAGGTATTAAATCAAAGAGCTGATGTGTTAATGAATAAATATATCATTATTATCTACAGTAGTAATCCAGGCATGCTTAGAGGACAGTATGAAAATGCCTGAAACATGTGTGCCCAAAGTCCCTTCCTTTTGCAATGCTTTCTAAAAACACTCAGATTAATGATATTTTAGAGCAATGTTTGTTCTGATAAGTGGTTTAAATGCCAGTGGTAAAGATATAACCCCCTAGTGCAATATATAATAGCATATCCACCCCTTTCAGCTGGTTATAGCAACATTCTTTTTTTAAAAGTTGACACACAGAAAGGTAAGAGGTTGTAATGTAGGAGGTTTCACAGTCCAAATGCTAAATGTATAAGAAGTTTTCTGGCCTTCTTCATTCTTTCCATATGAAATAAAATAGCCAAACTCTTACTGTCACCTCCTCTGTTTTGGTGCTCAGAGAAACCAACAACTTGACATTAAAGTGCTTTTCAACTTTTTATATGGATGTCAATCACATTTCATTGATTCAGTGCTCATATAATTGTAGCTTTTCTTTCCCTGGCCCTTTTGAGACATGCACATGTTTAAATTATTCATAAGCTAAAGTGCTTACCTCCCTGCATTTAATAAGAACTAAAGATCCTCCTCCTCCTCCTTCTGTGCAACCTGAAATTCTGGGTTTATGTTTAGGTGTTGATCCCTGTGTGTAAAACGTTGTTGTCCATGCAGTGATACTAATTTCTATTACTTCATAAATGGTTTTCTCAGTAATACATCATCTAAATACACCATCTAATTTGTTCTGTTAGTTGCAGACTTCTAAGAGTATTTTCCATTCAATTATAGATCTTAAATCTCTTCCTTTCTTTTATTTGAAGCTACTTCACTTTTCAGGATGTTATGACTTTAAAGTGTGTTCAATAAAACAGATATTGCGTAGGTGCTGCTGGTAGAAAGTTCAAGAGTGTGAAAGTGTGTTTCCATGCTCACAGTGTTATTTGTATCAATAGCAAAAGGTTCTAAAGATGAGTAAATAGGAATGTTCATCCTGGAAATTGTAGATGTGCTGCAGTGCAAGAAAAGAAAAGGAAGGATGTTGCTTTTGCTTACTAGAAGTAGAATGGAAAATTCATTTAGTATTTCTGAAAATACTCTGTTTTCATGGTCATCTAGTCAGCTAAATTCTTAATTTTTTAAAAAATTGTGTTTTCCAATCATCAGGACCACTGAGATGAGGGCAATGGCAATGTGGTCCATGGTGCTGTCAGCTCCCTGCCACCTCTGACAGGCATCAGCCTTAGAATAGTTTCTCTGTTTCCACTTTTTTCTTCCTATTTGAAAGGGCTACTGCATCATCCTGAGCACAAGTGAGATCAGATCCTGAAATAAATCTAGGATCTAGGCTCTAAGAATGGGGTTAGGATTGTTACACCTTAATAGCTCTGTGAAAAATTCTGGAGAGGTGTAAGCTATTTCAAACACCCTTACACTCCATATACTTATTCAATCCGTGGTATAGATCAGACTTTTTTTCCCCCTGCATAAAATCTATAAGACTGCTTGAATTAGAGTTTAATTTCAAAAGGGGCTACAATCTCAACCCTCTAAACAGTCTTATTTGTTGAGCTAGTTAGTACCAAAAAAGAAAAGGGTGTATGCTCAGGCTGCCTTTTGCTTCTTCTTTTACTTGCTAATCACTTCTTCTACTTTGCTGAGCAAATATTAAACCAAAAGTAACCACAAAGTTTTATTCTGCCAAATATTATTTTTGCTATTTCTGTTCAGCAACTCTACACAACCACCTTCCTTATGCATGCTCGGTTACCTATCTCATGGACCTCAGTAGAACACAATAATATTGACTCAACACTCAAAAATGTGTCTTGCAGCAACTTGAGTTTTCTGTTGGTTTGTCAAAGACTTTCTTAACCCCCACCCTCAGCAGTGATAGCAACTAGATTGTCACTTTGGGAGAAAACTTGTGAAGCAAAATCATGTTTGTGCTCTTTCAGCTTTAAAAAGGGAAACAAAAAAAGAAACCAATAAAACCCCACAATTCAAAGCACCACATAGCACACACACACAAAAACGGAGAGGAAAAAAAAAGACCATTTTCTTACACTGCTCAGTATATGGCATCCCTATAGCTGGAGATCCTAATCACGGCAACAAAAATAACATAGAACAGAAATAAAGAAAATGGAAACTATTAGGATGCAGGACGCTGCCTGGTACTTGCCTCACTTTGTGCTGTGTGACAGGAATTGCCAGCAGGCTGCTCAGGCTCACAGTGGAAAAGTACTGTCTGCTTCAGCCAAGGAAAGCAGGGTTCCCCTGCCTCACGGGGCTCTCAAGGTCCTCACCTGGCACTTTCCTAATGGTCAGGATTTGCTCTGCAACTCTCATTTGACACTGGTTTTAAACATGTATTTGTGCAGGGGAAGGAAAAGGGACTCATTTATTTGTCTCTTGCAGAAAATTCACAAGTTATTTACCCTTTAGGCTTTCCTGTGGGCGTTACCAAACATGCTCAGCTTGTTGCAGAACACTTTCTTAAATCTAAAAGCCTTTGAAAGAGAAAGAAGATGATCCAAATTCCTATTTTATCCAAAGTGTTGACAATACAAAAATGAAAAAGGTTGGGTTTAGGGTGTGCTGAGTACATTTTTACACTGGTTTCCTTCACAGAGATCCATAGTGCACTTCAGCTAGATGTGCTGCTGAGGGGTGCAGGAAGAATTTAGGTTCCTGCCAGATTCATAAATCTGTCATTCATGTGGATACTGGAAGCAGTAGAAATTTGTCAGATTATTAAAAAGCTAACAAAACCCACGAGAGTTTTCTATTGTATGTGTCCGGTCTGTGCCTATCCCTACACCTGGGTAGTAGTTTTGGGTGGTGCCTAAGATCAGCCCATTTCCCCTTAATTACAGCAACTCAGGAAGGACTCTGGCTTTTGGATGCTGGGCAGCATTAAACAACGGTTGCTCAAATTTGTATCTGTACTCCTTACAAGAATGCACACAAAAATTAATAAAGTAGTAAGTGCAACAACTGTGGTTTATGCTAGTGTGTATTTTAAATGAATTCTTAAACACTGCATATACAACTTCCAACCCGGCACTGCAGACAAAATTTGTGTGCATCTGGAAAACGTCTGCACAGGAGTGGAGGAAGGAAGAGAACATGCCTCCATTTGACTTCTGTGAACTTTCACATTTCTGTCTTAAATTGTTACAGGACAAAATACAGTGAAATGGCCATAACATTATCTATCTGCCCTAACAAAGGAGCAGAACATAGGTAATTTTTGGCAAAGTGCTCTGAATTGGAAACTTATGGCAGGCTCAAGTTTACTGATATTTAACACATCCTAAGTCTTGTAGGCAGTGTGTCTCACACTGTCGTGTTGCTTAACAGGGTTTCAACACTGATATAGTTATAATTTAAATATAGTTATAATTTAAATACAAACATTTTTATTTATATTAATATCATGATTAATATTAGTTTTCCTAACAAAGAACTCAAAGCCTTAAGTGAACCAGACTGACATGTGACAGAATCTTTCCATCACTCTGGGTCAAGTGATCAAGTGCTTCCCGGCCTCCTGCCTTTAAATGGTGCAGTTGTGTCTGCCTCTTGTCTTTTCTGAGACAGGGCATTGAAATGCAATGCCACTCCACACATTCCACCTGATCTGGTATCAGCTCAGGTGCCAGGAGCTGCTCTCCACTTGCTTTTCCCCTGTCCCTGTTCTGCCACATCCATATTAGACATATTCTCCATCTAAAGATCCCATCTCTCTGTTATTTTTACAGTGTATTGCTTACACTGTTTGAAATAGAGAATTCCTATAGGGAATTCTTGGAAACCCTTAGAGTGCAGTAAATCCTTTAGCTACTTGAAGTCAGTTAATAGGCTTTTTAAGACTAATCACAGCTCTGTACTTGACAAATACATCAGGATACTGCATTCACTGAAGGAAGTTGATACCGTCATTCATTATTTTATGACTTTGCATTAGACAAACTGAAATCAGGCTTCTATCGCTAACGAAAAAAAAAGTCATTTGCATTAGTTTCTGGGAAAGGCTGGATTAATGGCATTAAAGACTTAACAACTCTTCTTCTCAGAGTCTTCAATTCAATGTAAGATAATTTGCACAGTAAGAAACAACTTCTAAAGACTCTGGAACAGAAGTGGCCAGAACATTTTACACATTAGCAAATTCTTCTTAACTTGCCTCTTTAAGAGGCACTAAATACACTAACTTTTAGATATCTTACTTTTGAAACTTCGTGGTAACTACTAAAAAGTCATTGTCATTGAGCTGTTCTGTTTTTATTAATATGCTCAGAGTGCTATGAGCCAGTAAAACCCCACAAATAATACCACATTTTTATAAGCATTTATAGGAAGAATAAACTCTGTATGACTACAGTAGAACAGTGTCTGTGCACTGCTATGCATGCATGGGCATTATTATTGGTTACCTAACTAAAATGGGAAGGATAAATAACACTTTAAAAACACCTCACATTTAAAATAAATGTGGCCTTTAGATGCTCTGAACCAGCGTATTTTGGCATAAAATTGAAAAAAAACCAACAAAACCTCGACTTGACTCTATTAACCCAAGTCCTGTAGCTGAAGAAAACTTGGGTTGACATCAGAGCAGTAGTTAGAACAGAATTACCAAAATAATATTTTAAATAATTCTGCATTTGTTGTTCCACATGACAAAAATGCCACAAAGGGTTCCAGCTCTTCTGTGAACAGAAGCCTCCAGCCAGGCCTGATTTTATTGCCATTTGCAGAGGAATGTGGAAGCTGCTGTCAGCAGGGCAGAGCAGTGCATGATTCAGCAGATTGCTTCCCAAGGGAGCGCTGACGAAGGCGGGATGAACAGAGGCGTTTTCACATCCACTGGCAGCAGTCTGCCAAAGTCTTGGCTGAACTCCCCAGGGCTGGCAGTGACCACTCATCTCTCACTTACATGAGCATTAAAACTCTATTAATGAGTTCTTTTCTGCACACACAGTAGCACTTCCAAGAACTTTTGGCGTTAGAGCTCCTATTCGCTTTGGGGGCAGGGGTAAAATGTAAGCCAGCAATCAAGGCCTCGGGGTATTTCTCTGCTATTTTGATGCCTTTTCCTGGTCTTAAAATTAAGTCATACACGGTTAGAAGGGGAAAAAGGGATTTTACCTTGGTATTTATTTTAAGGATCCTTAGGTGCACCGTGTCCAGGTCGAATGCACTGAAACGCAGATGGCAATGCCCCCAAAAGATCAGGTATAACATTATAGGTCTTACTAATTAGTATAGCTATCAAAGATTCCCCAGTGGGAGGCTTGAAGGAACCTTCCCCTGGATGGTTCTATCTTAGTTTACAGAATGTGTTCTGGAGAGTTCCTTGGGGTCTGGGGCACATTGATCCCTAGCTACGAAGCTTCTAAAAGGTTTAGTCTTCTAGCTGAACAAACAAGTCTAAGAATGTAGGCAAAAAGCACTAGGAATACAGAAGTTCTGAAAAGGTATAACAGGGGTATAAAAGGAAAGGCAAAAAATCATCATGGCATCATTTTAGCCCTTATTTTTGCAAGTGTTTTGACAGATTTTTTTATTATTATGCCACTGAGGCATAAGCACACTGCTGCAGCTCTGTATCTCTATATCCCTTTCGCCTATTGAAGCGCAAACCTCCTTGAATGATGCCGAAGGTCTCTGGATTCTGGGACCTGGGAGTGCCCTCTCCCGGCCCTGCTCAGCCATCCCCACAAACCAGGAGTGGTTCGGTATTTCCCAGCTCGAAGCACCAGCTTCATTCAATTCCCTCCGGCTGCGAACCTGGCCGCAGTTACTAACACTCTTCCTCTGGATTTGCAGGAGAGCTGCTCCCTCTGCTGAGTTTTCCGTGGATCGCCACCGGCACCTGATGTCCTTCCTCACCATGCTGGGCCCCAGCCCCGACTGGAACGTGGGGCTCTCTGCCGAGGATCTCTGCACCAAGGACTGTGGCTGGGTCCAGAAAGTCGTGCAGGATTTAATCCCCTGGGATGCTGGCACGGACAGTGGCGTCACCTATGAGGTATAGGCGCTATCTGTAATTTAGCCAAATATATCACCTCAAAGCAGTGAGGTAGGAAAGCTGTTTGATCCATGGTGATGCCCTAGGCGCCTTTATACTTTTTACTCCAGCAAAATTTTTTCTTCAAATGAATTAAAATTCATTTAAACGGATTTTAACTGCACTGAACTGTCGGTTGTTCTGCCTGAATTCCTTCAGCATTAGTATGAATGGGATAATATTACATTCACCTGGGGTATCATTACCACAGAATGACAGGATGGGTAAGGTTGGAAGCAACCACAATGAGTCGTCTGCTCCAACATCCCCATCTAAGCAGGGTCATCCTAGAGCAGATTATAGGACTCTGTGCAGCTCTTGAATATCTCCAGTAAGGGAGGCTCTGCATGCACTCCGGACAATCTTTTCCAGTGCTTGGTCACTGCACAGTAAAGAACTTCTTATTCATGTTCACCTGTTATATTCACCTGTTGAATAAACAGAGGACTTTGGTCACAGCTAAGCCTTTAGGTGCTCACCCCCTTTTACAGATCAAAGCAGTGCCATCAGCAGATACATCGAGTTTGGGCCTCTTCCCATCCAATGCCAACTGTTCTGTTTGGCACAGAAAGCTTCAACTATTTCTTACAGCAAAGCAGAAGAAAAACAACAACAAAACCAAAACAAACAAAAACCCCAAACAACCACAAAAACCCCCAAACAAACAAACCCAAACAAAAACAAAAAATCCCCTTACCAGTAATTACAAATGTACCAAGTTCAACTTACATTTGAATTTTGCAGTTTAGCATTTCAGAGAAGTTTTCATTTCTGCAGATTAATTGTGCTATTAATCATTAGTTTATTTTTTAACATGTTTTTTTCTTTTTGATTGCAGTCTCCTAACAAACCTACAGTGCCTCAGGAGAAGATCAGACCACTTACAAGCTTAGATCATCCTCAAAGCCCATTTTATGACCCAGAAGGAGGATCTATCAAACTGGTGGCCAGAGTTGTCATTGAGAGAATTGCACGAAAGGTAGAATATAAGTAAAATTCTCAAGCAAGCAAAAATGCACTTAATAAACCAAAAAACCAGTCAGTTCTTTCTCCCCCTTCCCTCCAAATCTACAGTCCTTAACCTACCCACAGCAAACACAACAGCAGAAAAAAATTAAACTGTCTTAAAGTATTAGTTCTCCTAATTCTGGTAATTATTTCATCTTCTCAGCTGGGGATTTTCTTTACGTATGCCAAGGAATTCAAAGAGAAAAAGGTGCTGCAGACACAGCAATGTACTGGTTGAACCCCTCAAGGATGAGTTTCCTCTTTTCAGTGTTCACAATCCTTTTTTTGCAGGGGGAGCAGTGCAATATCGTTCCTGATAATATAGATGATATTGTGGCAGATCTAGCACCGGAGGAAAAAGAAGAAGGTACGTTTGAAATTAGTTTGTGTGTTACTAATAATTTATATTTTGTTCCATTCCCCACTGTCATTTGTAGATAAGGTACAAAACTGACTTAGAAGTAAAAATTGTACTCAGTGCCAAACAATGATTTAGGTTTTCATCTCTTCTGGTCTCTTCTATTAGCCTTCCCTTATACAGAAAATAAATTGCATGTATACCTAGGAGATGACAGTAACAATACAGGCAATAGAAGAGAGAAGACTTTTGGGGTTCAAATAATTTTTTTTTTTTAATGAAAATTGGCAATTGGTAATTCTTCTTTCTTCTGGGCTAAAATGGAGAGGATAGAATGCAGAAAGAAATAATATGTCCTATTGGAATCTAAAGTAATCATCAGCCAAGTAAAGGGAAGAAAATGGAAGACTGTTTTTAACATTCACTGCCCTTCGTTACTTTTCAGATGACACCCCTGAGACCTGCATATATTCAAACTGGTCCCCCTGGTCGGCCTGCAGCTCTTCTACCTGTGAAAAGGGCAAGAGAATGAGGCAGAGAATGCTTAAAGCTCAGCTGGACCTCAGTGTGCCCTGCCCAGACACCCAGGATTTTCAGCCCTGCATGGGTCCAGGCTGCAGTGATGAAGGTAACCAGGAATGGAAGGTGCAGGAGAAGAATACCTTGTAGAGTTTACTTTTCCTTCAGAGTTCTTAGGGATGTTGGTTGCTGTAGTATGGCTTGAGTTGTGGCAAAGAGAAAATTGCTGAAGAAGCTGTCTGTGGTCAATTCTGCATCTCAGCTGTGTTGGGGGATGAAGTATCCAGAAGTATAAAGGACAGGAGTGAAGGATGCAGTGGAGGAGAGGACAGTGTGAAAGGCAGCATGAAAGGGATGCTGCACAGAAATGGGCAGCAGTTCTCTCAATACCCACAACTGAATACTCTCTGTGTTCCAGATGGTTCCACCTGCATGATGTCTGATTGGATCACATGGTCCCCCTGCAGCGTCTCCTGTGGGATGGGAACGAGATCCAGGGAAAGATACGTAAAGCAGTTCCCTGAGGATGGCTCCATGTGCAAAGTGCCTACTGAAGAGACTGAGAAGTGTATTGTAAATGAGGAATGCTGTAAGTATTGTATTCAGCTTTATAAAATCCAGCCAATGGCAGGAGCACTGCCCAAATCCTTTTTTGTATGAGTCTTAGTGGGGTCCCCCATCTTAGGCCCTGTGCTCTTCAATACCTTAATAAATGACTTGGATGCAAGATTGGAAGAGATACTAAGTGAGTTCACAGATGATACAAAACTGGGAGGAGCTGCTGACTCCCTCGAAGGCAGAGAAGCCCTGCAGAGAGACCCTGACAAGTGTGAGGGCTGGGCAGTCACCAACCATGTGAAGCTGTGCAAGGGAAAGTGCTGGATTCTGTACTTGGGATGGGGCAGCCCTGGATGTACAGACAGACTGGGGAATGAGAGGCTGGAAAACAGTGCCAGGGAAAGGGACCTGGGGGTCCTGGTCAATGGAAAGTTGAACATGAGCCAGCAGTGCCCTGGAGCCAGGAGGGCCAGCCTGGGGGGCATCAGGCACAGCATCGCCAGCTGGGCAAGGGAGGGATTGTCCTGCTCTGCTCTGGGCTGGGGCAGCCTCACCTCAAGTGCTGGGGGCAGTTCTGGGTGCCACAATATAAAAAAGACATTAAACTGTTACAGAGACCATCCAAAGGAGGCCGCGAGGAAGGTGAAGGGCCTTGAGGGGAAACCGTGTGAGGAGCAGCTGAGGGCACTTGGTCTGTTCAGCCTGGAGGAGACTGAAGGGAGACCTCATTGCAGTTACAACTTCCTTGTGAGGGGAAGAGGAGGGGCAGGCACTGATCTCTCATCTCTGGTGACAGTGACAGGACCCAAGGGAATGGCCTGAAGTTGTGTCAGGGAAGGTCTAGGTTGGATATCTGGGCACTGAAACAGGGTCCCCAGGGAACTGGTCACAACACCAAGCCTGACAGAGTTCAAGAAGTGTTTGGACAACGCTTTCAGGGACATGGTGTGACACTTGGGGATGACCCTGTGCAGGGCCAGGAGTTGGACTCAATGATCCTTGTGGGTCCCTTCCAACTCAGCTGATCCTGTGATACCTATGAACAGTTTTCTCTGTCCACTTTGAACAGCTCCCAGCAGCTGCCTGGTCACTGAATGGGGCGAGTGGGATGAATGCAGTGCCAGCTGTGGCACAGGGATGAAGAGACGGCACAGAATGATCAAGATGACTCCTGCTGATGGATCCATGTGCAAGGCAGAAACCACGGAGGCAGAGAAATGCATGATGCCCGAATGCCGTGAGTGCCCGGGAGTTCCTCTGCTCTGCTACAAAAACAAACATCATTTCTGACACATTGTCCCAGCACACAAAGAACACAGCCAAACCAGAAGCAATGCTGCTTTTCCTTGTTCTCCTTAAAATTAGGTGAAAAACCTTGGGGACTGTGCATTAAGTAGCACATTCAGCATCAGGATGAGAGCATCAATCAAAAATGTTCAGTGGTATCCTGTTGCTGTATGACCCACACAGTGGTGTATGTATCAGCAAGCCGTACCTAAACAACTCTAAGTTATGCAATATGAGGTATATTTGACCACAAGGCTAGAAAAAAACAAATGAAACAGTGCCCACTCCTTTTAACCCATGAACAGGTCAGAAATTGAGGTGTTTCTCTTGTGCAGTCAGCCAGCCTCACCCTTACCGTCACTATTAATTTCTTAGGAAATGTTAAATCTTCATCAAAGACAGAGATAATTTAAAAAATACTTTTGGTAGATTAAATATGGAAGTTTCACTTCTTAGACTAAATTAAGTTGACTTCCAGTTCTGTTCACTGCAACAATCCATTTTTTTTTTTACAGGAGTTATGATTAAAACATAGCTCCTTAAACTATTTATTCCCCAGATGCACTGGGACCCAGCAGATATGACTTAGATATACAAAAAGGTAGCAAAGATATTTAAATCAAGCAAACCTTGCAATTTAATAGAAAGTGTTCTGAGCTTCTTCAGCAACACCATTCAGCTTGTGACAAGAAAGTATAATTGGCTGATGACAGATAAAATGTAGCACATTTTCCAGCTGTACCATTTTCAAAATGTATACCTTCATAATTTATTTATAATAAGAAATCATTAATAACAAGAATTCATTCCCTTTTTATTTCCTGTCAGATACCATCCCCTGCCTGCTCTCTCCCTGGTCTGAATGGAGTGACTGCAGTGTAACCTGTGGGAAGGGAATGAGAACCCGGCAAAGGATGCTGAAATCTGCTGCTGAGCTTGGAGACTGCAATGAGGAGCTGGAGCAAGCAGAGAAGTGCATGCTGCCTGAATGCCGTGAGTTTGGAAAACTCCCTGGAAAGAGGAGGCTAATTATGTGTCACAATTGATGGGTCAAACCTCCATCAGCTTTTCTTAGCATCACTTCTTAAATTGGCAGGGTATCAACTGTGCATTGTTTAAAAATCTATTTTTTAATTATTATTATTATTATTATTATTATCATCCACTTTCACCAACTGAGAGCTGGACTACAACCATGTCTTACGTTCAGCCTGCCTTACTTCACCCTATGCTGACTCCCAGTATTGCTGTGGGAATACAGTTCTCCATGTTTAACACACTAACAGCTCCAGGCAACTTCCCAGTAGGAAATAAGTCAGAAGTATAAAACATGGTTTATAACTCAAATGCAGACCGTGTTCCAGGAGGGAAAGAAAGAAGAGTTGAAATCACCTGTGTGATTCTTTTAGCTCAGAAAGGACACAAAAGAGGCTTTCTCCACTTTTGATACATCTCTGAACAGTATCACTTTGCAACCTGCTGCTGGATGGTGTGGAGGCAGCTGCAGTGATTTTTTTACCTTACTCCATTAAAATCCCCCACTTCTTGGGTAGAGCAAATTTCTAGTTGCTTTTCAGTCTTTGTGAAGTGTGATAGCCTAAGGCACTGCTGAATGAATGAGATATGATTGCTTTTAGCATCCTGTTGCCAGCTGGTTTACAAGGTTTCATGACAAATTACATTATTTTTCACAGAAAGTATTGGTTAAAAAGGCTTTTACACTGTAATTGCTCATTCAGCTTTACTTAAATAATGTGAAATATCATTTTGATTATTATTCACTGGGGCTATAAGTGTTAAGCAGTGCTGAAAGATGAAAACTTTTAAGATATAATGGTATTGGCAAATATGGCTTATTGCATAACACTGCCAGCAAAGCAAGGCTCAGATCTCAGAGGTAGAAAATTATTTTTAAATATAACTCAATTTTCAACAGCTTTTCATTACAAAAGAGACAGATGGGTGGGAAAATTGAAAAAGGCACAGGAGAATTTTTTATATGTTCTTTGTAATTTTAGTGATCTGCCAGCACCACTCTTGAAGAAGAAATTGAGGGGAGTGTCAATTAATGCTTCTGCTAGAAATGGACTCAGAAAATTTTGACATGCAGCCTCTAAACATTTGCTGAGGAGATTGGAGGCTTAAGTAGAGTTCACGTATTTGGGGTGTAAAGATTCATCAGGCACACCCTTGTGTTTCTTGACCTTGTGTTCAGATCTCATGGGTTTTGTGTCACATTTCTTATTCTCTGCAGCCATCGACTGTGAGCTGACGGAGTGGTCCCAGTGGTCCGAGTGCAACACCTCCTGTGGGAAGGGCCACATGATCAGGACGAGGATGATTAAAATCGAGCCCCAGTTTGGAGGAACAGCTTGCCCAGAGACGGTCCAACGTACAAAATGCAGAGTGAGGAAGTGCCTGCGGGGCCCGGGGATGGAAAAAAGGCGCTGGAAGGAGGCCCGGGATAAAAGGAGAAGTGAACAAGCAAAGAAGAATTTAGATAGTGAGCAATATCCAGGTGAGTGTGAAACCACTTTTGGTGTGTTCATGGCTTTTCTGCATGACAGGAGCTTGTGAGCAGCTCCACGGCATTCTGTGAGAGCATCTTCAGCATTTCCAACTGGGGAAGGTTTTAGCCATACAATAAAACACAGCCACTTTCAGTGCTTGCCCATCACCAAAATCACCCAGCCTAAGCTTAGGGCACCATGGAGAAAGGTCCACATCTGTCCATGTCCCATCACTAAAAATATTTCAGCTGCTTCACACAGAAGTGTGAAAAAGTTTAACATATACACCTGGCAAAGGACTGATTGCAGTTTCTGCAGAGCTGGGGGGTAATCTTTACATCCAATTAGCTTCAAACATTTGAAATACTTCTTCCTGGATCCAATGCTGAATTTCAGAACTGAACTGATTTCCACCTCAACAGTCTGATTCAGACTCAGGCTGCTCCAAGAGATCTGCGTGGACATGCTTTTCCAGTGGGAGACTGTATCATCAAGTCCTGATTCCTACAATCACCAAAACATAGTGTCTTGTGGTATAATTAACATTATCTGGATAGGAATTACTGCTAAGTTGTGGCTCATGCTTGTATGACATTTAACAATTTCTTAATTTTATCTGTCTTTTATGATGTAGATATTAAATTTCTTTCTTAATACTTTTTCCAGTGTTTGACAAACGCAACTTGATTATACTTAGCAGGGGTTTCTACTACTGAAAACTTAATCAAATCACTGATTTTTTTCAGTTTGTAGGCTGAAACCATGGACTGCTTGGACAGAATGTTCTACACTGTGTGGAGGTGGAATTCAGGAGCGCTACATGATGGTGAAGAAGAGGTCCAAAAGCACTCAGTTTACCAGCTGCAAAGACAAAAAGGAGCTAAGAGCATGTAATGTCCATCCTTGTTAACAAAACACCAGGCTCCAAGTGATGCACTCTGAGCTAAATGGAAAGTCAACCTTGGTTTGTTTTTTTAAAACAACAACAACGACAAAATATAAAGTGTATATTAGTTTTCATTTTTGCAGTGTGTTTTGCTTTTTAGTCTTGCTGGTGCAAGAAAAATATTTTATAAATACTTCCTCACGGATTTATGCTGAGAGTAAATCTTTGGTACTCCAGCCAGCCCTTAATGCATAAAAATAATAAAGTCATAATGAGTTATTTAACTAAAATGCAGACATATCTGTGGACCTGGAATAGCCATATAGAAATACTACTTGTAAAGACATGGGATGCATGCATACTAACAAAACTAAGTTAAAGTGACAGAAAGCTTCATCTGTGGGAGGATTTCTCTCTAGATTTGATTTTGAAAATCCAAAGCAGTGCCTCTGTTATTACACAACTATGCCAAGGAGTAATTTCAGTAATGCTGGTTCAATAACATTAAAGGTGCATGTTTATCTTTTTACACTGTTGGGTTAAGCTAATAGTTATTATAATAATAATCCTCAACACTCTTCTTCACATGGATGCTGTGGTCCATGCAAAGAGGTCTTTGTTTCTTCAAAACTTAAAAAGGGAATCATTTTTGCAGTTCAGTAGTGATGTCTGACCACTACACAATCACAGTCAAGACAGCACATAAGGAAAACATGCAAATATTGTATGTGCAGTCCATACTGGGTCTATCAATTGCCTTTTAAATTGGATACAGAACTAGTAAAAATTGGCCCAGAGTGTTGCAGCAGCTGTGTCACAGGAAGTCTTCCACATGAGAGACACTAAAAATTAGATTCCGTTTCACGAAGATGTTAATCACAGGTGAAGAGGGAAACAGGTTTATAATAAAACAAAAATGGTCAAGAAAAGGTGAGCCAGGTTCTCGTGCATCCCTTAAAACTGAAATGAGCCTCTGAAAGGAAAGAAAATGACAGTCATTTTAAAAAACTAATTATAGATTGGCCCAAGAATACATTTACAGCAGTGTCATTTATGTCTTTTTTACTCAGAGTATAGGGTAATCTAAAAATTACTAAATTTGTGAGAATTACCCATTTGTAGATATACTAGCCAGGTTAAATGCCCTTCCTGACTACTTAAGTGATCAACAAACTGCCTGAGATTAGAAAATACCTCCTCATCCTTCTAATTGTTGTTTCACCCCACCTTCTGCAGAATTTAGCTCTAATCCCTACACGGAGTCAGGTATAGTCAGCGACACCCTTGGGCCCCACTTGCTATTGGAATACAGTATTGTCCTGTAAGTTCAACAATCTGACATTAAGAGGGGAAGGTGAAGGGTTCTCTTTTGGTCCAAGCAAGGCAGCATCCACCTATGTCTCTACAGAAATAAAAACAATGCACTGAAAATAAAGACTGTTGATGCTAACTAACTCTTAAGCTTGAGAGAAATGAATGGAGAGAAATTTTTTTAATGGTCTCTTTAAACCAGCCTTAAGTAATTTACTCACTTCCTTAGCACTCAGTCACTACCCTGAGGACCTGACACCTGGGTTTGAAATGTCCCTGTTTGCTGAGCACTACAACCTTCTGAGCTGTTCTTCTTCCTCACCACCACCACGCTGGGGATCCTCTGTACCTGAACAATGGGTACAAAGATACCTGGCTTGACGGGCTGGTGGCATTAATTGTGGGGCTGTTCATCAGCTGTTCATCCTCCACTGGACACTGCAAGGGCTGCTCAGGACTTCCACAGCCATCACATCCCGCCCTCTCAAGGGATTTTACTGCTTTTTGCAGGTTTGGAATGAAGGAAAGGCCAGGGAAATAATGGAACCAGCTGCAGCGTGAACCCTCTCCTGCTGCTGCTAAATGAAATGGGTGCACGTCCATACTCAACCAAACCAGGGGAAAAAAGAATACAACAAGGTTTAATGCTGAAACCAAACATTTTACTTTTTCCACAGCTTGGCTCACTGCATAATATTAATTCAGATAGCTTGCCTCCTTGTGCCTGTTGAAAAATTCTGCAGTTTATGTCTCTACAGAACTGCCATTACAGCATAGCAGCAAGACTGGCCCTCACTAATGCTTTTAGGAGCTTACATTACACTTTTATAACCAAAAAAAAAAGAAAACCCAACAACAAAAAAAAAACAGTGGAATGATATAGGTACGGGAGGAGTGACCAGCTGAGCTGTTTTGGGTGAAGAAACTGCAGAGAAGGGCCACAATGATCAATGCCAGGGGCTCGGCCAGGGCAGAGCCACATCTCTGGCTGAGCTGTCAGGGCTGTCCCAGCTGAGGCCATTCACTCAGAAAAGTAATCTCTGACCATAAAATGTGTGGCAGAGTGCTTTTAAAGGCTCTGAAGGATCTATGAGCCTGGGGTGGAGGGAGCAGAAGAAGTTTCTCCTGAATAGAAAAAAATTGCTGAGTTCAGCAACCAGATTTATTTCATCAACCCTTACCACTTGTTCAAGCTTATCTTGCAAAACCATGCCTGTTTCTGCAAATAATCAATTAAACCCAGTGTTGTATTTTCATTTTCGCGTTTGTTCCAGTACATCAAGCTGTTTTGTCCTACTAAATACTCCCTTTGCCAAAGGCCGTATAGTCCAAATACACTTACGGAAAACACACAATGCCTTTCTGAACATGCCCACAGAATTGTCCATTCAAACAATCTGGCATTCCTTTCTCCGTGGCTCTTACTAATTTGATTCTCCACATACTTTTTTTCTCTCTCTCTTAGAAGGCTGTTCAGTGTGATTTCCAGTCATTTCTCTTAGGCTCATTAAAGTTCTTAATGTTGCAAATTGCTTTTTTCCCCACCTTGTTAATACATGAAGTGACAAGGTAGATTGCACCGGGTCAGAAATGTGTGACCACTCCTGCTTATGCTCAGCTTTTCACACTTGTTTTTTCTGTTGAAGCATTTTACAGATCACTTGTCTTTCTTCTAACTTGGTACAAGAGAAACATTTACGCTTGTTACATTTTATAAAAAAAAGAAACACAAACAAATGATTAAAAAAATAAGAGGTTGATTTTCTATTCAGAAAAAAATAAAGCTCTGACATACAATATGTAGAAGTCTTGCATCGTTACTGTAAACTTTCTAGTAGTGTAATAGGCACTGGTTACCAGTCAATAAAAATAAGAACTGTTACCGTTCTGATGTCCTGAATAATCCTGCTGAACTGAAAGCACAGATGTCACACGTTTTGTAGGCCTCAACTATCAGATCTTAGCATTGTGTGTATGGTTTTTTTTCTAATATACAAACTATAGGATCTTTACATATAATAAAAAAGAAAAGCTAGGGGCTTAACAAATGTACAGTAGGACTCTGTGTGTGTGGCATACAAGTTAAACAAAGTTTTGTTTGGTTGCATTTTTAGATTTCCTTTGTTGTTTTTGTTTGCTGTGGAATTATGAAAAAGCTACCATGAACATTTCTTACCAAAGTCTTGTGTAGATGTTTTGTAGCTGTCTGCCTAACACATTATTATTGTTATTATTATTATTATTATTATTATTATTATTTTGGAATAAAGACATCTTTACTATGAATTTTACACTTGTATGAGATTTCTGTTCAAATAATACGATTATGTACACCAACAAAACATTTATTAATATGCGTCTAGTCATATTCTTATTTACATTTTACTCCTGTTCAAGGTAACAGAATATCAGGAGTGAGTGGATTTTTCTAGAACCAGTCATTCTTTCTACTTGGAAGTTGTTTGCATCAAGGTCTTTGTCAAATAGTTTCTTTTCTTTTGAAATCACAGGGTACCTTAGGAACATCACATAATGTATTTGTGTATTACTCTCATGTGGGTTTTGTTGCCACTGTCGGTTTTTAATAAAAGAGAAACTATTTAAAAGAACCCATTTTAAAGCCTGCTGGTACATGAAAGGAAAAATTGTTAAAAATAAGCTCTCAAAAAGTCTGAGATTTTGTGAAACCTTTGACTGATCTTGTGTGCTACTAGAAAACTATTTTGGGACACTGAGGGTCCAAGTGTGCCACTGATATATTCTGTTTCCACAGAAATCATGGAGGTGAGGGAGGCCACACAGCAATGCTGCTGCTCCAGAAATCCAATTGTCTGTAACATTTGCAGCCAGCTAAAAGTGGCCTGTGTGTTCACAAAAACCCCTCTAACCTAAAACTAAAGTGTCACCAGATGAGGGGAACCTGGAGGTAGTAATTGAAATATGCTAGAAACCTAAACCTCTTGCTACCACATTTAAGGCACTTAGTGTTCTTTGCTCCACATGCAAACCCATTTAATATTTTTATTGCAACACTTTCAACCATGGGGCTCAGTCACTTCACGTAGTGTTGTGCAAAACAAAGCAATTACAGGCCACCTGAATGATGCTGAGATCTGCCTCCCCTGCTTTCCAAAAGGCAGAACCGTTCGTGCCATAACTGGTGGGCACATTACCTGCTCAGTAGACAATGACAGTTTTCACATGTGGTCTGGCTATCTTAATGCACCTAAAATGTTAATGCTGGGAGCTCTGCATTCTCATCTTCTTCACTGAAGCCCTCAGGAACCTCAGTTACTCTGCCATCAGTAATGAACTTGCAAGCACTGAGACGGGCGAGTCCTCCCTGTCTGTGTAAGTACCACATTTGCAAAAGGAGCAGAAATTAAGCCTCTCATAACTCACAGTTTGCTTCCTTTTCATGGCAGGGTATTTTGAGATAAGTCTTTTGTATTATGTGCTTTATATGCATCTCAAAGACCAAGAACCTTAAACCCTCACCCACCAAGGCCCAAGTGCAGAAAGCACCACACAGCAGCTTGGTGTGTACCAAACCAGCTGGACCTAAACTGCCTTTGTATCTGAAAAGAGAGAGACAGAGTACACATGCATATAAAGAAAAAGAGGAAAGAGGACACATGGCTATGACACAGAACCTTTCCAAGCAATGCTCTCCTTCCCACTGATGCAGCCAAAAATATTGTGATATTGCAAGGACAAGATACAGGAGTAGCCAGTGGCACATCCACAAAATCTCCTTAAGTAACCTCCCCAGATACAACTGATGAGGCTGGGATTAGGATTTATACTTCTTTATGAGCCAAGGGAGCTGGGCCAACAGCTGATAAAAACATAAATAACAGATCCCTCACTTTACTCGTAAATCTCGAGGTGACAGATATTACTTTATCCACATAAGTCAGAAGTTAAAAAAAAAAAGAAGTCTTTTACTTACAGTACCCTTAAGACCATCTGGGCAGTGAGGGAACCAAAGGAGTGTCTAGAAACCATGGAGTTAGATTACAAGTAAAAAATCTGAAAATGGTCTATGTCATGATTTCAAAGTGCCTAACGTTATGAATGGCAGAATATAATTTTATACCACTTAGATAAAAAAGATACACAGAAAATGAGGTGCGCAATATAGAAACAGTGCTCCCAGTGCAAACAAGCAGCTCTACTATTTAAAACATCAGAACATTTGCATGCTCTCTCAAAAGTCTCCACTAAAGCAAAAGACAAACATCTGTCAATCCATCTACTTGCAAACAGATCTATATTTTTTTTGTTACAGGTTTCAACTTCCAGTTTATATGCACCTTAAATATCAGAAACGAGGATAAATATCTGTAAATGGATCATTCCTGAAGGACATGGTAGTGCACAGAAAGGAATCAATGTATTCACACGCAAAGGCTTGAAATGTCTTAACTGGAGTTACATCTCTTAGAGCCATAAAATGACATCCCACTAGATGGCACTGGAAGCCAACGCAGACGGCTGCGTGTGGGTAAAAAAAAAAAAAAAACAAACCAAAAAACCTAACAAAACATAAACCCAAGTAAGCCGGCAAGCCTGCATGCGGAGTATCAGTGTGGCAAGAGACTCTCAGGCCCGAAATCAGCATTTTTCTCCCTGTATCTGCCCACTCCCTGCTAACACCAAGAGCATCACCCCTGCAGCCATGCCAGGCACCTCGCAGGGAGGCTGGAATCTTGTCCCAGCCTGCCTTAATTAGCCCAGGAATGCTCGTGGGTGCAAATCAGATGGGAAGGGGGTAAGAGCAGGCAGTGAAATGAGCTACAGTAACACTCTGCTGTTCCCTGCCCATGAAGCCACAGCTGTCGACTGCTCTTCCAGAGAGGCATCCGTACCTTCCCCTGCAGGAAAAAGGTGTTTTTATCAATCTTTAGAAGTAGGGAATCCTTCAGCCCAGGCAATAACTACTTGGCTAGGAGAGAGAGGCCTAGGATTTCAAACACTCCTGCAAGGGAGGTCAGGGAGAGCAGGTTCATAGCCAGCCTCCTGGAGTTTTTGTGCCAGGGTGAAGGTGCTGGTAACCCAGCTGAGCTGGGGGCTGTCGCCAGGATTGCTGAGGAGGGAAACACATTGGCTGAACCCAGGGTTAGAATTACATATGGGATTTTGAGGCCATTGTGACTCAGAAGTCACTTTGGTGCCTAGTTTCTTCTCGGGCAAGGTTTCCTGTACTGAAGACAGTAAAGCACCTGTATAGTTGTGGTGACATTATTTTATTCCCCACTATCATATAAAGATAAGCACTTCTGAGGTGGGAATGGCTGAGAGCTGCTAAGAAAGCAGAATGACAGCCTGTGCACAGAAATGCAGCCCCAGCCTCCTCCTGTTTAATTTGAGGGCAATGGCCAGCTCCATCACACAGTTCTCCTACCTAGGAAATCTTTTCTGTGCTCAGATAGAGCAAAGCTTACAGGTCTGGAAAGTTTGCTTTTTTCTTCTTGAAAAGCCTGTAGAAAGCATCGTGTTTGTGGAGAGCCATCCACGAAAACTTACTGTGTCACGTGCAGTGATCCCCACACCATTAACAGATGGCAAAAGGCCATTTGCCATTTATCATAAATAATGCAAAAATAAGAAAATCAGCCATAGCTATTTAATCCAAGTCATGTCCAGAGCCATGTCCTAAGTGATGCAGGCAGCACCAATTCCCTGTCCTCCTGTAAGCAGGGCTTGCAACACGTGCTCTGATGCATTCCATCCAAAACGTTCCAGCTGGAACCAAACCATACTGGACCAAAGGCAGGGATGTGTCCCAGCAGGGATTTCAGGCTTAGGACAGGTGCTCGTTCATTGTACCCTGAAAGTTTTGTAGCTCTGAATCAGAAAAAGGAAAATAAACCTTAAATAATTAATCTTTTTGGGGGTTAAACAAAACTTTAAAAGACTTCATATGCAAGTACCAATTTAGAAACATTTTTGCTGCAGCTGAAATTAAAAAGTTTAAATGTATTACTTAATTTCACATGAGCTACCTATTTCAAAACAGCTTTTTCTCTTTATTCACATTAAAGTACATTCTAAAATTAGAACCATCTTATAAGTCAAGACAACAATGGCCTTGTCTATTTTGATATAATTTAAAAAGGTCATGAGTCACCTAACAAACCAGAACATTTCCAGCTCTTTATCAACAAAGATAAATTATTAATTTTTTTTTTCTATTTTTGCCAATCATGATTTGAAATCACAATTTCAATTTTCAATAAGAGCAACATGTATTCATATTATTCCAAGTACCTGTTGACAAACTAATTCGTTTGCAAAAGACACTGTTCTGCTAATTAAGATGCCAATTTTCACTGGTGGTTACAACACATAGTACTCGAAGAATACTCATAACATTTTTATTTTAAGACTATAAAAAAGCTGATTTCCTCATTTTAGAGTTCAAAATATAAAATACAACTGCCAGCCAACCCAATATTCCTTTAAAGTCATAGATTTCTCACCAAGATTTCATTTTTGTTTATATTTTGACCATTAGCTAAAAAATTATGGCTTGCACTGGCTTACAGAGCATCCTGCCTGCCACACTTCAGGAAGGGCAATGTTGTTGAAGCAGTAGTTTGTGAGCAGAGCTGTACTTCTGTAAAGTCTTTTGTGGCCATAGGGATAACAGGACACCTGGGAAATAGATTTGCTCCCTTTTGTATTGCTAGAAGATGAAGTGCTGCATTTATTCTAAAGTACTATTAAGAAAAAAACCAAAACAAACAAACAGGTCTGGAGCTTGGTATTTCTATTTTCTATCATTTTAAATACATTCATAATTAATAGTTTGCCTTCCTGAAGAAGTTTGCTCTCAGATGAATCTTTTAGAGCTTTGCATTTCTGTGGTGACCAAAACCAGAATGCCTTCTCTAAGTGGGGGCAACTCAGTTATACCTGTCAAGATGCCCCATTTTCGTGTTTAATTCATTCCAGGAAAAATTAATTTCAACTAATATCTTGAATTCCTTTAAGTAACAGCTTGATGGTATTTCCAGAAGAGAGAAGTGCAGGCAAACCCCATAACCTGTGTCCAGCCCAGCTGGAGCCCCTCTGAGCTGCTCCCGCACGTCTGCAGGCGGCAGCATGAGAGCAGCTTTCCAGCACAGGATGCTCCGCTCTTCCCCAGCCTCCCACGCTCCCGCAGAGGCTCAGGCAGTGCTGGGAGATGAACAGGAGCAGGCAGAGCTCCCCATGAAACAGAAGAGCCCTTTTGGCGTTGATGTTTTTGGGCTCACCCACACAAACCCAGACCTGCTGAGCACCAGGCACAGCGAGAGGGTCGGACGGTGCCAAAGCTGATGGGACTCAGGGCAGGTCAGTCCTTCAGACTCCTACTGATCATAGCTCCAACCTGGAACTGACTCCTTACACATTCTGAAATGCCACCATCTCTTGGGAGCGAGGTTTCTCTTTTAATTAAGACAGCACTCTGGAGCTAAGTCACTTTGGCTGATGGCAGATCTGAAAAAGAACCCGAACTGTTAAACCCAGCAGTATTGTCATGCTTCAGCTTTAGGTACGTAGCCCACAGAACATCCCTGCAGCAACAATTCACACATCTGAAGCCTCTTGCTGAACATTTTGGAAGAGCCAGGCCTCTCAAAACCGATCCCATAAATAACAGCAGGGAACTGATTGCTCAGCCCTCCGTTTTCAAACTGCTCCTTTAGGTCTGTTGTCTTCCCTGAGCTACTCCTGCTGGCATGAAGGGATTAGGTTGGAGCAATTGGGAACTGGGTAACAGAACTACTGAAAAGCCAAAGCAAAGCACAGTCTCAGCAGAGCAAACTTTGCTTGTGATACAACAAAACCTGTTCCCTCTTCCCTCCCTCAAATCCAGTAAGACCAGAATGTTACAAAAGCAAGAACTAGGTTGCCATGACTACTATAAATTAACATCAACATCTTCTCCTTAACACTTTCCCTCTTAAAAATCTAGTTTCTGATCATAAGAGTAATAATCTAAAATTTTCTGTCATACCTAAAACATAGGTAGGATTGTTCAGGTGTTTCAATAATTCACTTAAGAGAACATGGAAACATAGATTTGTTTACGTTGGAAAAGGTCTCTCAGATCCTCAGGTATGGCTTTGCTCACAACTAATTTTTACAACCCACCACTCATTGTAGCAGGTACTTAGGATTTAGCAGGAAGAATTCATCTGTAAAGGATTGTTAACAATTTCTTTTCCCACTTTTTTTGCCTGTTGGGGAGTAGGTTGGATCAGGCATTGTTCTGTGACACGTAGATTATGTAACAGGTCTTTACACCTTTCTTTTCACTGTGTATTTCTTCAGTGTAATAATAATAATAATAATACCTGAAAACCTCTGCAAAAAGGATCCTTCCCTGTAGAAAAGAGGACTGACAAAGTGAATTGGTCATACTTTCTTCCCAAAACAGGGTTAAGGTTATGCATGTTTGGAATCCTGTTAGTAAATTGCATTACATTATCTCTGTTTGCTACAGTGAAATTGCAAATTAACCCCCTTTAAAAGTGGGTCAGCTCACATCGCCTAAAAGATCAGCACTGTGTGATCAATCTTAATATCGTTATCAAGTAATCTGCAGAAAAGTGCTTGGCAGACAATGCACTTTAACTCCCTGCCCAGGGCTCCTGCTCTGTGATTAATGGTTATGCTATTCCCCATTTGAGCCCTGATAAGTTACACCTGTCCACCACTTAGGCAGACTTCATCAGGAATTCATGGAAGCACTAAAAATCCCCAAAAGCCGAGGAGCAAAAGAGGAAAAATGTTCTCAGTACTTACAGGAAAAGTTGCTGGAAGTTCATATTTCAGTCTCACCCTCTGACAATCATATCCTTTCAGTGCTTCCAATGTAATATTTTCCAGATATGCACAATACTTTTTACATGTACAACTCTGAATTTACGTTTACCATGAAAGGAGATTTTTGCTACTGTATTATTATATGAGTTGCCAAAAGAACAAAATCTATTGTCTGAAGATCAGACTAAGTTAGGCTGCAGTCATCCAAGCACTGGCTGGTACATCTGTGTGATGTATGGACAGTGAATATTTGTGTGATAATGTTTACTTAAACCATGTATTTTTGCCCCATAATATTTTCTGGAGAGGTTGCTGGCTGAATCATTGTTGATTTACTGCCATATGTGAACCATCTCTTTTGAGTGCTGCCAGTGCTGCAGCTCCTCGTGACACAGAAGGCCAGCAGCAGGCTCTCAGCTGCTCAACATCTGTCTCTGCCCTTTAGATGGGGTTTGTACAGGACACTGGCTTCACTTCAGATTAAATGCAGCTGTGAATATCATTAATGACTAACATAATTATGAGATGGTTCCCTCAGCTTGTTGTTCCACACCATGAAATGCTGGGTAGATAAAAAGGCTTAATGGCCTTAACACCTCCTTGTTTTTGACTGTCCATACCACCTGGTACAGCATTTTGTGGGGTCGAATTGGGCTCTGGACACCACTCTGGCTTAAAATGGAAGCAAAAATAGAGGGGCTGCATGTTACTGCCCTGGAGCAGAGACAAACTGGGGAGGTACAAATAGTCTTGAACTGATATTTCCACAGGACACTTTGCTATGGCTTCAACAACACATGGTAGAGAGCACCCATCATGCAGAGGAAGAATCATAAAAATGCAAAATATAACTTCCATATTAACAAAAACCCAGAGCTGTTTGCTCCATCTACTCCAGCATTTGTAATAACAATGGCAATGAACAACGCAAGGACAGGAACAGGGAGGAGTTTTACCTCATCATTAAATTCTGAGGCATTATATTGTTATACACAGCTGTCATTTGCTTTGTTTTATTTTCCTGACAGAGATTATTTCTGGATATTTTTTTCCAAACAGCTCACTGGCTGGTGGTGCCATGTGTTGGCATTTTACAACTACAGCCACACAGAGGGCAGAAGAGCCTACACCTACCCTGTCCTCCAAAAAGCCCTTTTAGAATAAAGAACATGATGGTTCAGAACTGGAAAAATATTTTCTACAAAATCATACCAAGAAAAATAAAGGCTGGGTGCTTTCAAAGTAATTTTGGTGTTTTCTCAGGCCACACTTAGGTTAATGCTTGTAACTTAGTTCAGTACTTTTCCTCCATAAGTCTATGAAAGCCAAACTGCCCGGTGACTTCAGCAAGATTTCAGTGTCTAAGAGGAAATAAAGACCATTTCTTGGACCTTCTTTGCTCTTTCAGAAACTCTTGAGGATCCTCTCGTTGTTTTTGGTTTCAGTATTTAAAGAAATCAATGTTAATCAATCTCTCTGGAAGCCCTATAAAACTGAGAGTATGTCTGGCTGCAAAAAAGTCAGCAGAAATTGTACAGAAACATAACATTCACATGGCTGATACTTAACTTTTCAACAATTTCATAATTCCTCAACTCTCCGTTACACATTTCCCGCAGCCAAGAGATGACTAAAATGGTTTAACTGAATTTCACAACTTTCCAGATAATAACTGAGAACAGCAGGCAAAATTGCAGCAAAAAAACCCCAAACATTTTTCCTCCCCTCCTCAACAGGACTTTATCTCAGCAGCTTGCCTCACAAAATAAACAACCTTTCCAGTACAAAAAAACCAGTGTGAATCTCGTGATTTTTAAATGGAAGCATGGGAGGGGTTTGTTTTGTTTATCTAAAATCCACTTCAGTGGTTTTTATGAAACACAAGTGCCCCGTGCAAAGCTCTTGCTGCAACATTGAATGGACTTTGCCTTGTATGTGCTAGAAAAGGGGGTTTCTAAGTGCAGAGAGTTGGTCCTGCAAGCTTTGTTCACAATCATTTGGAGGTAAAACATGCAGAAATACCCTTCCCCTCCCTTGAAGTGGTGGCTCTCATCAGAACCAAGCAAGTCCTTTTGTAGGAGGAAGGCAAAGAACTGCATGTTGTACTGGCATAAGCAAAGAGGCAGGAAATCCAAGGACAGAACACATGGAGGAGGCTCAGCTTCCCCAGGACTGAGGAAAAGGGCTGGGGCTACTACAGACGTCCAGATGGAGGAGGGAGAAGCTACCATGGAGTGGCTTAGCAAAGAGCTAGACTCCCTCATCCCAGCCCTCTCTGGAGCCATGTGCTGAGCCCAGGATTTGAACCATCTGTGCTGGACCCCCACAGCAATAATCTAATGTTTCAGTTGGCCATAAAGTTGGAAACAAGCAACAAAAGGCAAAAAGTGTTACAAAAGCCAAAGAAGTGACAAAACAAACGGCTGGAGAAAACAGAGCAAATGCATAATAAATATCATTTTAATATCTCCTTGCACAAGTGATTTGACAGGCAAAACTGAGGATGACTCAGATATTTTTCAAAAATTTTTAAAAACCAAGCTGTTACTCACAAATCACTTGATTTTATTTTTCTAGAGATCCTTTGGTTTCATTACATTGTGTACACACTTCATACAGGGATGGCTTCATTTTACACAGAAGCACAACAAAAGTGCCAATCCTTCCCATAATCTGCTTCTATACCACGACCAGTTTTGGTGGCTACAAAAAGAGTTTCCATAATATACCCTTTACTTGTATCCAGGGTTTCCTGGGGGGAAAGGGGTCATTTCTTTAACATTTTTCCAAGAGAAGATGAGAGCCAGGAGATCTCATTGTTCATCTCCTTTATTCCCCTTCTCCTCCTGCCCCAGGACATTTTGTTGTCAAGGTTGGACACCTGATTTTTTTGTTGTTCTTCTTTGGGGGCTTTTTGGTTGGTTGGTTGGTTTTTTGTTTGTTTGACAGTTTAAAGCATCCTTAACTTTAACATCACAATGAGGTAAAAGAAAGTTTTGGCCTCATGGCATAACTCCACTGACTCCAGTGGAAGACCAGCAAAGATCAATCTGTTCTACAGCATTCTTTAAAAAAAAAAATCACATAACTTTTATATGAGTTGTAAATCGAAGGTATTGGACCCACGAAACCCCCATGCAACCAAATTATACAAGGAGGAACTATGTAAAACCCCGTGAATCCTGATATGTAATTCCCAGGTGGATCAGGTACAGCTTTTTTTGCCTTTCAAAAACTCTACTTTCATTTGGATCCCCCTAGGGCAACCAAAATACTTTTTTTCTTCTCCTTTGGTTAAAATGTTTATGCTTGTCTCACTTCCCAGAGCTACAAAGTGCAAAAACTGGATCTTCTTCATTAAAAATAAACAGAAATTCTCTAAAATACTCTGCTTTTCCCTAAGAATAAAACCAGGAGAGGGCTGCTACTCCACGTGAGCTGATACTGCTTTAAGCAACCTGGGCTAGTGGAACATGTCCCTGCCCATGGCAGGATGGGTGGAACAAGGTGAATTTTATGGTCCCTTCTGATCCAAGCCATTCCATGATTCCACTAAGAATTAGAGAACTGATACATTACACCCATTTCTGTCTTTTGCCAGCTCTGCCAGTCTATATTTTGACCCTGTATATATTGCAAACGTTAAATTGTGAGCAAACATGAATAATTTAACGATAAAATACTACAAAATCAGCCATTCCAAAGAAAATGTGAAGTGGAAAGAAGGAACTCGTCCATCCTAGGAAGCACTGGAGAGGTGAGAGTCTGCAGAAGGAGGTGGTGGAGATGTTCTGCTTTTAGATGATGGAACCATAATGAAAAGTCAACTTTTCAGGCCACCCACTCCGTGGCTCAGAGCTCCCCTGTCTGACATCAACCCACATCTATGTCAGGATGTATTTTTAATCTGTCCTAGAATGATGTCATGCAATAATCAAACCACTGTAAATATGGTTCTTGTCGTCACCAATGAAACAAAATTAGCTTTTATACCAGAGAAGAGCTTTTAACCCAGCCAGTGACGTGATCGGAGGGGAAAGGGCTTTAACAAGGAGAGAATAAATCTTGGGCTCTTCAAATGCAACGCAGGTTCAAGTGCAAAGCTTGAGTGCTTTAAAAGGAGAACTGCAACTTACACATTACTAGAAAAAGAGTTGGGAGAAGGGAGAATTCTTTTCACAAAACAGTATCAACATGGAGACAGTAAAACCCTGGAAAAGGTAATGGTGAAGCACTGGAGGAGTAGCTCAGAGTTCTACCACAAAAAAGGCAGGTAAGTTATTCTTTTGGTGTCTTAAATCCTAGATAAAACTTGATTCTATCCATTTGCCTCCTGGCATATCCAGGCAGCAGTGGGTTCATCTACTTTGCTTTCCATCACTTGAATCAAAATTTCCTCCTTTTTCAAAGAATTCAGGTGCTGTGAGGGCAGGGGGGAAGAAGGGAAGGATTATGGTAAAGGGAATATACAAAGTTGTAAATATTTTATTTTCATATCCATATAAGAGCATAAAAAGAGCATTGGAAAATAACAGAAACTGAACCACAGCTGCTTTATATACATTCTGGTGCTGTTTTTCCTGTGAGAGTGGTCCTGATGTATTCCTCATCTGCTCCACAGATCATTTTAATTAAAGCATTAATAGATTTCAGGCTGTCAAAGCCAGAGTATCTGTATACAGCCGGTGTCAGAGTCTGTATCTCCACTCACACACTCCCATACGTTTTGTTCAGCCTATTATTGAATTAATCAAACACGGCAGCCACTCCTAATGACTTGTCTTAATCAGCTGCATCCATCACGGTGCAGGCAGGGCTGGTGAGCCCTGCCACAGCTACACGTGCTGAGCTCAGCTGAGCCATGTTCCCCCTGTCCCCCGTGCAGTCACATTCATCCTGCAGTGCCACAAGCCACCAGCTCCTCTTTGTCACCGGTGGGAGACGCAGCTGCAGGCCCTGCTAGGCTGAGGCACTGTCCTGCCAGCTCTGGTGTAATAGCAGCAGAAATTGCACATTTGCCAAATCCAAAAAGGTGGATTCTGTAGCTGTCAAAAAATACCCAGCTACTCTGTCATGTTTCCCCAGGTGTTCCAAGGAAGTTGTGCTTTCTCTCTAACAGGGAAACGGCTCCTGCAGTGTTGCACAAAAACATGCTCAGATAATTATTTTCATATTTTCAAGTACACAGGAATCCTCACATTCTACACATTTCCCCCACTTCCGACGCAATTGGATTTTGGTAGGTGATTCATACAGCAGTGGCTTCAGCTTAACCCCTTTGAGTGCATCCATCATTTTGGTCAGGATCATAAGTAACAGTGCCTCTCAAAAACTAAATAACATACTTGAGTGAAATACTCATCTGTTATGTACATGTTTTCCATCCAAATAGCTTCACCTAATAACTCATGAAAGCCTGTAGTAGAGGAAAATGATGAGATTAAACATGATGCTTTTTGATACACTTGCTCCCTTCCATCTCAGAAGAACAGTATTAGCTAAAGCCATTCATTTTGTCTAAAAGGATCTCTATAATGCTTCATCTGCTTAACAATTTCATTAAATTCTCCATCCCTGGTAGAAATGAGGTGCAATTTAAAGCAGCCAGGGATTTTAGCTGCCCTTATCACTATGGGGGTGCAGCAAATCCATATTTGTTCAGTCTAACATCAGTGACATGATCTGTATGTTACAGGACCTCCCAGGATGTGACTCATGAGGCTGGACTCGTGAGGAACAAAGTGGTGTCCTCTCACCATTGCCATTTGTCACAGCATTTGTGAAATGCTGGTACCAGACAAATACTGACCATCATCAGCAATTATTACACTAACCAACAATAATTACAGCTGCATAAATGAAAAATCATTTCAAACCAACAGGCCCATGTCACCACCAAATCTCAAGCCCCGTAATACTCCTTGCCTTTTAACAGACACTGGTTTCAGAAGGCTGGAGAACAGATGAGGCGGCTTTCATCACACCAAGCAAATTAGGGAATACTTTTCCTGCCAAACTGAGAACGCGGAGGTGGAAATCTCTCTGCTGCGGCACGAGCAACCAGAATTCTGGCATTACCAACACTTTCAGAGGTTGATTTGCTTTGAAAAAGTATGTTGCAATGTTGTGTAAGGCAGGTTCAGGAGGTGCTTGCTGATGGTTTTGAAGACAGTGTTAAATATTATGCCTTCCATAGTCAACATAGGAGACACAGGTAACTCTCCCTCCAAAAATCATGGTGTGCTGTGCACACATCACAAGTTAAATTTTACTTGACTGTGAAGATACTGCATCCCTCAGCTCATAAAGCAGCAGGAAACAATGTGTTCTGGAAAAAAAATATTTGTTGGAAATCCAACTGTCTGCCTTGCCTAGAATGGGTTCAACATACGCAGGTGTCGGCCTTACGAGTGCCACAGGCAGGATTGCACAAAACAGAGGCATTTTTGGAGTCAAGACAGTTCACACTCCTCTCGCAACACCCAGTCACTCATCCAGCCCTTTTATCCAGCTTATTCTCCTGGTGCCTTGCATGCCCCACTTTGGGAGGCAGAAGAGGGATCAGATCCCCACAGGGAGGCTGCTGGATAGGGAAACCTGCTGCAGCAGAGCAGCTGTGGATCAGAGGAGGGAAAAAAGAACTGTGCTCCCTAGTTATAATCCCCTGCAGGGCCTAAGGCTCTTAAAATATTCTCATTCCATTGCTGCAGGGCGTGTTGTGGGTTTGGTTTTTTTCCTTTCTCTCTGTAAATCAAGTGCATGATTTCGTTTCTGCTTCCAGTTTGAAGTACACAGAAAGTTTTCATGATGCCCGCACAAACGTTTGCATACTGAATATTTAAATACAGGAGCAGTATCCACATCAGTTATCAGGGCAAATCGTGCCCTCAGGAGGATGCACAGCACTTTAGAATCCAGCAAAATTTCAGCCCAGTGAAGTTTTATAAAGGATGGAAATGCCACACTGGAACAAACGGTAGTTTTATTCTAATGATTCTAATAGGATTTAACCAACTCCTGTATCAGTCAGACCTGCCTCTAGGAGAGCCCCCACATCTTCAGCAGCACCCTGACTGAAGCAGCCCTCTTCCACCCACCCATAGACAAAGGGCTCTTTGATTTGAAATGCAATGTGGCTGAGCATTAATGACCCCAGAAAGCTTTTGAAGGGGCTACAGAAAAATAATTCTAAACAGGGATTAGCAATGGAAGCTTCTGTTTGTTTCTCAGTAGCTGAGTACAGATGGTAAACAAGTAGGTTTGGGGGAGGGGGGGCGTTATTCCTGAAATAACAGAATAAGGAAAAGTTGAAGACACAACAACTGAAAAATATTCTGAAAATACTGAAAATAACAGAGTTCAAGGAAAGGGGAACAACAACAGAGATGCTATGCATTTGCACACACATTTTGTTTTTTGAAACCCTCAATCTGGAGAGAAAAAACTACTCTCAAAAAACAGTGGTCACCGTGGCTCCTGGCCTGATTTTTAAGCTGCTGGCTGGAGGTCAGCTTTAAGCAGGGCACTGTGACACCCAGAGCTCCAGCCAACAGACATTGATTCCACTGCAACTCAGTGTAATATATTGTGATGTAATTTTCCATCTGCAACACTTCTGAAACAGTATTTGACATAATTCTCCTGTATTTATTATCTGTCTGGGATCACTCTCCCTTTCCTCCTACACATCACCTTGCAGAATGAGTTTCAGAATCAAATTCTGATCTCAGTATGGGTGTATAGAACAGAGGTGCTGTTTGAGAACACAAGAGAGGCTCCTTGTACAAGCTCTTTCATATCGGTGCCTTTTAATCAGAAAAAATCACAAAACTTTTCTTTTTCAGACACTCTTCAGCTGCTGACACCCTGACAAACACCTATTTCCCTCAGATCCCATATCCTGAGCCAGTACCTGAGGTCTGACACTGTTAACACACACCTTTCACACAAGGATGAACCCCCAGTACACATGGGGTCTCAAAGCCAGGTACATGCTCCTGGTCCTACATCAGGGAATAAGGGCCACACAAAGCTCTTTCACTCAGCAGTATTTTCTCTCTTGTTGCTGAAAGCTTTCAGACCCCCATTCATCCCCCCCTCACCAGACACCACAAGTTACCTACCTTAGAAGACACAGGCTGTGTGAACAGTGAGCCAGGAAACACAGGATGTCTAGGCATGAAACAGATCACCTTCTGAAATCAGCTAATTCACATTCCAAAATCCCCCGCTGTAGCTGAAGCAGCCCTGGAATGAGAAATGTTTTGCCAAAGGTCACAGAGCCACCAGAGATGCCCTTTTGCACCAGCCTCTGTGCCTGCAGCCCTCTGCCCAGCTCCTCACTGGTTCTTTTCTTCTGCTCTCCTCACATTTAACCTTTTCTTGCCTTTGACCGTGTTCTACTTTATTCCATGAGCCACCCCGTCCCATTCCCTGTGGTTTCTGTGTCTGACTGGAGGGTGAAAGCACCCCTAAAACATCAGGATCTTACACTGTAAATCAGGACAACCTGTTCTTCTGTCTTCCAAGTCGTGTGGTGTATTTTCCTGGACCAGATTTAGTTACATACATGAGATTGTTACATATGTTTAGTGCAATATGTCTTGGGGTGACTTTATGATGTGTATCCCCTATCGCTGCCCTATGCCCAGGAATTAATTTTGTGCCTTTCTATGCCTTTAAACTGAGCCGGGGGGGGGGGGGGGGGGGGGAACTGAGCAAAACTTCTTCAAAGCAGTTTGCAGCTTGTTCAAGGTCACACAGAGATAGAGACGGCTCTCTGCGTTCAGCTGCGGAGGGAAGCACCCTGCTTGCTTTCTTTCCAGCCAGCTTTCAGCCAGTTTTTCAGCTCCTTTTCCTCCAGAGAATTGCCCTTTGTTTTCCTGGAACTCCGGTTTTTTCCCTTCTTCTCTGCTGGACAGTTTCAACACCAGAGTACATCAGGAGGACTTTCCACCAGGCACAGAGGGCCTGGCCCTGGGCCAAGCCCCAGCTCTGAGGAGACCAAAGGGAGGACTCTGACATTTTTCCCAGGTTTTTCTCCACAGCGAAAGATTTTATTATTTAGCATTATTATCCTTTTCCCATGTGTTTGTTGAATAAATAGTTTTTATCTCTTTCACTTTACTTCAAGGCAAAAGGTTTTTTCCTGAACCTGGTGGGGGAGGAGTGGTTTGTAACCTGCCTTCTCTCAGAGGATATATTTCTAAATTTGGCCAAACTGGCACATAATGCAATAATGAAACTCCTGTCTCCTTTAGTAATGCCCCTTCCACTCACTCTTTCTGCTTTGCTTCCCAATGTGCTCCCTCTAGGTGGAGGAAGGAAAGCATTTTGGGGATTGTTTTTCCCCTTAGAGAGATCCAGATTCCACCAGCATAATGTTACCTGTCATTTTTTGACACATACTTAAGACAGCAGAATTTATATCAGTCAAATTTTAACAAGAATTCAAACTCATGTGAAAGAATCCCATATAAATGGAAGCCTATCACAAAATCAGTGCAGTAGGAATCCCACATTTTAAACACTGGATATTTTCTGAAGCTTTTCTCTCCATGATCAGAACTCACAGAAATTGTTGAACCTACATAAATGAAGCACGGAGCTACTAAAACACTTCATTATTCCTTCTGAGCACTGTTCAAATACCAGTATTTACCTCTGAGGCTGTAACAAAATTGCATGTTTCTGCTCTGGCAGGAAGAGCCTTCCAGAGTCAATATTCATATTGCTGTGGGGAAACACATTTAATCTCCACATAAGCTCTCCATAATTTTATTATTATTATTTATAAGACAATGTATTGGGTAAATAGCAGCAGCTCCATCTATGTGCGGTGTTAACAGGAAGGTTTCAGAGAGCAGCAATTTGTAAATCAGCCTTTTGAAAGTGAAGGTAGGGACACAGCAGCCTCCCACTGCACTGAGCAGTTCTGCAGAGCCCCTGAGATCACCCTTTGAACCTCCTCCCTAAGTTCCACACGAGCCTGGGGGCTTAGCAGCAAGTTGTCCCTTCTCTCCAGTTCATACACATCGTTTTTACTGAATAAAGTATTATCTCCAAGCCAGAGCAGGAGGGGTTTTAATTTAGGCACTGCACAAACACAGAGCTGGAAGGAAAATACACTTTTCAGAGGAGTGTCATTATCCAGAACAACAAACTTGGGAAAGAACTTGGAGGGAAGAGTGGTGCCACACAGTGCATTCGCACAGATGTGCGAGGGTGAAGTGTGCTAATGTCTTTACAGACTTCTTGACAGAAAACACTGATTTATTGACTATTCCTGATGGTGATATTAATATTAATCTTATTCTTTTTCTCCAATTAAAGGTTTTATATTCCAATGACATTGTAATCATAAGTAAAAAAGAAAAAAAAAGGATAGAAAATTAAGGCCAGCCTGCTTGTAATGTTCAAGAAGATAAGTGTTCATTATAGCAATTTTATATAGTGGGAGTTATTAATTTGGCAATTCAATTGCTCAATGACTGTGTCGTTAATAATCAGGTGATTATAATGAAACAAATACTCTCAGTTGTGGAGTTAGACAATGAAACAGCCCTAAAGTGGAAAAACAGAATTATAATGTTTATGTTTTCCTCAAATTTATGCTATAAAGTCAGTGCATAGACTAAATTTTGGTAGCAATTTCTTCTTTTATATCTGTAGACTATGTGCCTGCCTTCACTTTTTATTATTACTGTTAAAGCTACATTATAAAAAGGACAGAGGAGAAATTAAGCTGGAAAATTTGATGAAGTATAAAGTACATATTTTTGCTTTCAATGTCTTATGCTCTTTAAAATTAAGCTCTCCCATTAAACTAGAGGTGGCTTGTCACTGCATTGCCTTAGAATAATAAAAAGATGCAGAGGAGCCATATCTGCTTAATTATCACACTTTCCAAAAAGCGACCATGCTAAATTTAAAGAGCAGTAAAACTTCAGCAGGCTTGGTCACCATACTTAGAGGCTTAATAATCCCTCATACATGAGGGATTTTTTCCTGCTGTAGTGTCTCAGAGCTGCTCTGTTTTGGAGACCCTTCTTCCTTTTCAGATGTGATAGAAAGTTAAAAAGCCCCACAGCTTCAATGCACTTTCTAACCATGCCAGGTGGTGTAATAAAATAAACTACCTATCATAAAACCACTTAGCTTGGAAAAGACCTTCAAATCCTCAAGTCCAGCCATAAATCTGACCCATCCCTACAGCCCTCCCTGCTCCTGGATCCTTAGACAATAACTGCAACAGAAATATTCTCAAGTTTTGATATCCCACAGTTTTATTCTCTACTGATAAAGTGAAGGAACAGGAAATACGCTTTTAAATTCCAGGTTAAAATGAAAGAAACCTGAAACAAACAGTTGTTTTTTCTCACATGTACAAGGGATTTAAAAAAAAAAACCTAATGAAGGAGCTGAAGGAGCAGGTGCTCTGGAAAAAAACGCAACAACTGGATGTGAAAGCTTGAGAAAGAAAGATCAGTGCAGGTACTGTTTCATGGTTTTCTCCTTAAAATATTGCAGGGACACTGAGAAGTTGTCTGCTGGACATATTAACTCATTCTTCTAGCAGAGGACCATTATTTAAATTCACTGTGTTATTCCATTACCATATGGAAGGCAACTGAGGACATAGTGTAATAAAAATTAAAATAAAAAAGGGAGTTTCCTATGAAAATTTGAAAGAGAATATCAGATCATACAACCAATGTCAAAAACTATTATATTTTAAATTATCTATACTTTTAATAAAAATTATAACCTTAATCTAGCTAAGATTTGAACAAAATTAATATAAAAAGCAGATATATTTATGATCCCTTATGATCACTATTGTCTGCTTCTTTTCTAATGGAATAGGGACATATTCATCCAATTTACAAACGCACAACTTCAAGGAAAACCACTTCAAGACCAAAGAATAGAACTCCTGGATTCTTGACTTAATTCAACCCACGTCTACCCGGAGAAAGGCGAAAGGAGGGTGTCCCTCTAGGAAAATAACAACACTACTATAAAGTAGGAGCCATCTGTTTTGGGTTGTTACTTCTCTTTATGAATAAATATAGCGTAAACTGAATAGCTGAGCTGAAATTAAAATCTTATATGAACCAAAAGGATTTGGATCATACCTCCAGACTTTTGTCAAATGCTAAACGAACCAGTTTCTGAAGGCTGGAAGAGCAGAGGAAAACACATGCTGAACAACCCCTGAGACAAAGGAAGCTAAACTCAGATTACTTCAATTTTCTGAAAGGTTTCAGCAAAGGTTATACAGGATTTCAAATATAGAAAGCAAATAGGACAAGAACTGGCATTATTGCTGGCATTTCTAGCATTTACTAATTTGGGTATTTACACACTGGGAAATCTCTGCATAATTTCACTGTTTAAATCCATCGATGGAAGGTGCATTGACATTTTTGGTCAGTGAATTTGCTTTAGTTCAGAAATAAGGTTTCTTCAAATTCTGCTAAGAACTGCAAGGGAGAAAATGGAGGAAGAACAGATGATTTGTGACTCTGCCTTCTGTTGAAGATGGGTGATTTTTTTCCATACTCTGTCAAGGAAAAAGAGAAGAAGATAATGGTTAGA
Organism: Corvus moneduloides; assembly: GCF_009650955.1. NCBI lineage: Eukaryota > Metazoa > Chordata > Aves > Passeriformes > Corvidae > Corvus > Corvus moneduloides. Next base: position 55,410,329 of record NC_045481.1, on the reverse strand, counting down.
GCGCACTGCAGTGACACAGTGCCGAGGTTCTTTTTCTGGTGTCTGTTTGTTTGTTTGTTTGTTTGTTTTTGGGTTTGAACGGGTCACTATTGTGGTATAGTTCAGATATTCTTCATTCCCATTTGGAAAGTCTGAAGGAGGACGCTCAAATACAAGAGAACTCTTGGAATAAGAGCTCCAAAACCCCAAAATATATTTGTTTGCTACATTATTTGTAAAGGCAGTAGCAAACAATACATGAAAATAAAGTGAAACTAAAATTCCCTTGATGCTAAGGAAAACCAGGCAATGTTCTACTCATTTATTTACTAAAACCCAAACAAAAAAACCAAAAACCTACCAAAATCTGTTACTCATCCAGAATGAGGCAAATTTTGTGAGGTTTGGAGATTAGTTATGTCAGTAATGCAGAGCTTACTGTCCTTCCAGCTCATAGTTTAAAAAGGTAATTTATATGATTTTCTTTGATCTCTGTAGATTGTTGGTCTTTCTGTCAGAGCCTATTGGAAATGTTCCTGATGAGATAATTGTAGAATTAATAGATTCAACATGAAACTTGATTAAAAACAGCCCACTTGATTTCAAGAGCAGGAACACAATAAATACTCAATTGTCTTGCTGGAATTCATCTAGTTTGAGGGGGAATATTGTGTGTAAAGACTGTATCAGCTGGACTCAGGAAATTCTGTTAGGTTCACACAAGGAAATTTCCTTTTAACGAACCCATGAGGGTCTGGACTGGAGGGAAAGCCCCAAAGAGACAAGGCATCTGGCAAAATATAATTTTCAGGCTTTTTATTACCACCCAGACCACTCTGTATTTGTGTTTTTTCAGAGCATGGAACAGATAGTGCATTTTTGTTTCTGGGAAGAAAAAAAATCTAAAAATTGAAGTAATACCCAACTACACTTTCAGTTCTAATTTGTCAGATTATCTTGGCACAAAGTAGATAATAAATCATGACCCAAAAGTTCTTTTTCACTTAAGATGCCTCTTCTGAAGGGTTCTTTCCTTCTGATTAAAGATTTGAATCTTTAAATTGCCCTGATTACAAACTGCCAAACAACTCACGGCGCCAGAGCATTCTCGAGAAGTTCATCAGCCCAGCATCCAGCACAGCCACCAGGCCTGCAGGGGACTGAAGGACGTGGCAAAGGCACTGGGGCAGGGGTGGCTGCCAGAAAACCCAGCCAAGGCAGTGCCCATTTTCCCTCCCACAGGCAGCATCTTCAGCTAAGAGAGCATTTGCAGCCACGGAGTGAGTTCAGCTTGAGCTTTAAATCACACAACCTCTTCTGGGGGGAACTCTTCCCTGTGCCATTGCTGGTGTGCTCTGCAAGAGCTGTATTTTGTGAGACATGTCTGACACTGATGACAGCAAAGACAGTAAATCCATCATGCTTCAAACAGCATTTTTGGGAGAATTAAGAGAGGCTGTTTCTGCTGGCTGAAGCCTCCTGTCCATGAGCCTCAGCTTTCCCCTTCAGCCGGCTCTTTAGCAGCAGGAATGCAAGCGGGAATCATATTGTGAACAAACAGTCTGACTGCTGCAAGTCTACTCTACATCTTCATAGAAAAAATACAAATTAGCATGTTTCTTCTATATATAATGGAAGCAAATTGCCTGGAAGAAATCCTACAGCTACCCACTTTATGATTTACTTAAGACAAACATTTATTTCCAGTCAGAAACAATTCAGTGATTTTTTGACAAAGGCGATTGTGGAACTTCTGGGGTCTGTACAAGGAAAGGCTGTACCAAGGAAAACAAACACACATTTACAAAAGGGACTCTTATTTTACTGCTGTATAAATTATGGCATCTCAGTATTTGGGTTTAGCTGTTAAAATACTTTTGACATCACTGTATCACTTGAGGAAACCCTCTTTTATTAAGGAAAGAACAAAAATCATTTTAGTCCCTGAAACAAAATTAAAATCCTATACCAAACAAAGTTTCCTTTGAACAAAAAGAAGAACAAAAGACTCCATAAAGCCTCTCAAAGATTTTGTTTCTGCCAGCCTGACTTATAGGAAAGGCCTTCAGACACATCAGCCAGGCACAGACAGCAGAGGGGAAGTAGAGCAAAGATTAAGAAGGTCCTGGTGAGTTTGTTTCCAGATCCCAGCAGGAAAACCACAGCACAGTCAGGACATTGTGTGTGCACAGACACAAAACCTTGTACATTTGTTTTTGATCAACTAAGTTTACTCTAAGTTTAGACCCTCTGAGCCACACATATAAGACTAAGAAGAAAATAAGCAAAATACAAACAAACAAACAAACAAACAAATCCCCAACAAATCCCAAAACTCTAAAAAGCCCCACTCAAGCTCATCTCATATTTTCACATATGACTATCCTACTAATAAATACATTTTGAAAGAGACAATTAGAGCAAATATTACCGACCTTCATGCCTATATGTGTTGAATTGCATATTCAATTTTTTACATTTAATTTTAGTGCAGATCTATAAGGGGAAATTGGTAAACACAATTTATTATACAGAAGCAAAGAGGAAAAGGGATTACAGTTTACTGTCACATTTGCAACCCTCAGAGCACAAGCACATTAGAATAACTCTATTCCATTAGATCCTAAACCCATCTCCTCCTGCCTCCAGCACTGGGTAACCAGGAACGGGAAAAATGTTCAGCCTGTGCTACTTTCTCCAGCACACCGTGCCAGCCTTGCCTGTGTAAGGAGGAAAAGAATAATGACATAACTGGGCTTTCTCTGCACTGACAAGGGATATCTGGGGTTTAAAATGCTGCAGAATATTACCCCCAGGCTTTAACAGTCCCTGGTTCTTGCATTTCACACATCTAACTACCCATACATACACTTGGAGCTGGAACCCGAAGAGATGATAAAACAGAGCCTAATTTTTGGATGAAGGTCAATATCTACTTACAGGCTGTGTTTCAGCTGCAGGTACAAAGGTATTTAAAATGAAGAGGTGATCAGCATGTCAGGCCATGTTCACCACCACAAAGTTTAGTATATTAACAGGGGCCAGTGACAGCACAGTAAAGGTGAAATCCCCCCTCCTCAAAAAAACAAAAAAAGCAGCATCAGTTTCACCAAACCAGGAGAAAATCCTGCCTTTTCCATTTGCCTGATTCTCTTTGGTTCCCTTTTAGTTTTAAGACACTGTCACTGAAGTTTAGACATCATGTCACATCATCCAAGGGAACCTGAGAGGAAGATTGAGCATCAGGAAGTTTATGCATTCACTCATGCATCTGTAAAGCATTGGAAAACCACACACTTTTCGAGATGGGCACAGGCAGAGTGGTTAATTTTTACTTTTTTTCTCCTGTGCACTAATCCCATGGAAATCTCCAGCAAATTACAGGCATGGGCACGGACACACGCTAGTAGGCAAAAGGCTGAAACCTCAGAAGTAAGTGTAAACCAGCAGGTTCTAAACACAACTGGTCAGCAACACCTCAGAGTCAGAGGTGTGGGCCAGCTGCAGACTCGTGTCCTGCCTTGCCATGGCTTTGGAGAGAGCACAGAGTTTTGCACAGGCTGCTTTCAGAGTTTCTGCCTTTCTGCCTGCTGAACGAGTCAACAGTCTGTCCAGGGCTGCTGCTGACAATTCTCAGCAGTAAAAGTAGCTGTTAAATCTTGAATTAGTTTGAAGTCAGGCTCATTAAATTCGGAAATGAGCTACAAAGATGTTTTCAAAAAGGATGAGCAAGTGAGTAAATTTTTAATTACTTATCAAGGAAGGGGTTTCAGTAGAAGTCGTCTTTGCAACTATGCAAAGCAATAAATATAACAGATTTATAGCTGGTTTTGTTTTCATGACAAACACCCAGGATTTGAAGGGAGTACAGAGATCAAAAATGGCTTGCTTTGACCAATATTTATGTAATATTCTGTCTCCCAGCACACAGACAGAAAAAAGCATGAACAAAACATTCTCTCCTTCTTAAAGGAAATAATCCGTGTATTTACATTCAAACAAAAATAATGAGACCTTCTGTTCAAGTCATCCTAAAACTTCCTTACACTCCAGTCATACAAAGACACGCTTTGATCAAATCCTGGCACTTGTACAGCGAGTTCAACTGCTGGAAGATTCTGCAGGTCATTCCTTGTAGCTCTGCTTGTTCATTCTCACATTTAATCTGCCTGCATCGATCCAACGAACGCGAATCGATAGCGACAAGGTGATGGACTGAAATCATCATTCAGGCCACTCTGGTTTATGGCACTCTGTGCTTTAGGTTCTGGCTTGCCCTAGGCCTGGAGTTTACCCTGGGTGCCTTGGACCTGGAGTTTACCCCTCTGCCTGCAGGAGCAGCGGTGCTGGACGGAGCAGATGCCCTCACAGCCTGCAGTGAATTTTGGGATGTGGTTTCCTTCCCCCATCACCAGGCAATTCCTCATTTTCTGCCATGGGTAATCCAGAAATCCTTTCCCTACCAGCAATTGTATCTGAGATCAGGAGACTTTGATGCACCCTGAAATGTAAATAATGCACAACACACAAATACCTTCTCTCAAAATCTTGGGTCTGGCTTTATCAAGGGCTTCCACAGCACCACAAATAGCTTTGAATGCATTTTAGTTGGTCAGAGAACGTCCTTGCACCCACTAAGCCCTTCACACAGCCATCATCACAGGACCAGATGGCTCTTGAGCTTCCCCACACCACCACCACCACCAAACTTGGACTGCCACAACCTGCCAGCACCAGTGCTCTGCACAAGGCAGCAGAATAAATCAGACCCACCATAGAGCAGCACTGGGTGGTTGCAGATGACAGGGTATTTTTGTTTCCAGAACAACAGAAAATGGAGATTTTGAGGCTGAGAGAAAGCATGTCAAAACGAGAACCTTTTGCTTCTGAATAATTCTTTTCACTAAAGTTAGATCAGCTTCAATAACACATAACTGGGGAAAGGATACTCCGAGCAAACCTAGGAAAGATGCGACATGACACACCAGCAGAGAAAAAGAAGTGATCTATGAGAGTATGGAGAAGGGAACATTTTACATTATTACATGTTATTACATTATACGTATTATACATTCTTTTTCTACTGCACAGCTGTGTTCCCTGGTTATGCCAAAGTGCAGTTTAGCCCTGACTTTCAATCCTTCCCTCTTCTGAGCATGCAAAGGATTGTCATCCTTGCTCCAGAGCATGAAATCTGGCTGTAAGAGCTCATACTCAGCAGAGAGATTGCAGAACATATCAGTACCAGCAATGTTGTCTGCCACGTTGGTGAAACATCCCCACATCCTCTGAAATGCATTTCCATGACAGACTGGCTTCGCAAGGCCCAAACCAGTTTAGTTGATTATTTTCAGTACATATTCCCTCAGCACTCAAAAGATTTCAAAACATGACAACGTATTACTGAGAAGTATATCCTTTCTGATGAGAAGATCCAAGACTCTGAATTTGGAATATTTTCTGCATTACTAAAATCAAAAGCATTGAAAATCAAAAGTTTCAATTAAGTCAATCCTCAGTTTAACATTTCACGTTGTCAATTTTTATACTCTGAACCCAAAAATGTGACAAAATCAGTGTAAAGAAAATAAGAAACCATTAACTAGCAGAACTTAGCTGTAAATACCTCAACAATATGCAATGCTCCTGTGGTTTGGTAAATGTAATCTATTGATAAACTTCTCCCTAATGAAGTAGCCTGTCTGAAAAAAACAAGTCATGGAGTGATTAATTAAAAAATGTATCAATAAATGACTTAAAAGAGGTTCTAATTTGAAAACTGAGTACTGATCATATTGCCTCTCACTGCCAGAAAATCTGAAGACGCTGACAGAAATCAAGTACACTTTTACCTTTTTAAGGGTGAGCTCTGCCATAAAGAAAAGTCATCAGGAGCAATAGTTTTTAATTTTACTTAAGCATTTTTATAGTAAAGCCTCAAACTTGGAGTATTTAAGATTTCATTCTAAATGCTTACCAGTACTCTGAGATTAAGTGCAACTTTGAAGACCAGCATCAGCTTTTACAGCTTTTTAAAGTGTCATGAAGCAATAAACTGCATGATTTAGGTGGGTAAGGGAAGGTCCCAGAAAAACCTCTCAGCTTTTGAGTAACAGTGGAAGGAATCAACTCCCAGTTTGAATTTCAAATTCTCCACGTATCTAAACTTGTAGTCTCCCAACATGCCCAGCACTTTCTCCTTTTTTGAGAAAACCAACACGACCATTTCTTGAGGGAGCACATAAACAGGGAGCTGGAGACTACTGAGGCACGGGACTTGCTCAGTCCTGAGGGATGCCTTGTGCCAAACTCTCTCTCTGTAGGATATATTTTTCCACTTGTGGTCTTTGGAGCCTGCCTTGCCATGAGGACACAGCACCAGCAGCTGTAACACAAAGTGCCTTCCCCAGCCCCTTCATCCCTCGCTGCTCCCACTCCTGCAGCAGGTGGTGGAGGGAGGATGAATTATCTCCAGAGGAACCTGCTGCTATTTCACTGCCGAGACTGAGGCTCAAACCACCGAGCTGCTACATCAAAGATCATTCCACTACCTTCACTTTTAGTCAATTTATGAGGAGTGCACTCTGTGCATTTTTCAACACAGACCAAAGGTACCAAGCTTCAGCAGATGGCACAGAAATATGCACTCCTAGTGCACGGAGCCAGGCTCCTGGGGCTCTGATTCCATGACAATGAGTTAATTTTCATCCCTGCTCTCTTTCAACTCATTCAAAGTAGGTGCTCATAGACTGGTCTGCACTCCTGCTACCTTGAAATGCTCTTCAGATGTGCCTAACCTTATTCTGATGTGCTTAACCTTATTCTGCAGCATCTCTTCCACCGCAATTTAAGTTCTTGCAGAAACCATCTTATAGTCTGTGTTCTAAATCTGGGTTCTGGACTCTGTGCTTGTACAATCAATGACAAAAAGCTAAGTGTTGTAACACTTAAATTCAAGACAACCTGGATTTTTATTTTGTCTCGTTTTGCAGTCAGCTACTAATCCATATAATTATTTATGTTTCAATATAAAATTCTTAATTCAAAATGCAAAAGAAAAGCATCGCAGTTAAAAAGAATATAGTTTATCTATGTTTATACCTAATTAGTGTTGATGTATTTTTTCAAAATGCATCCAGGAATCTGGCAATTCAATTTCTGATCCCAAATCCACCAAGGTATATAAAGAACTGCACTCCAGTAATACAGACCACCCTGGATACAGTAGCATTTGTGCAGAGGCTATTTATTAAGTTCTGGCTTGGAAGACTTACAACGGGAAAAAGCAAAGTCAAGCCAGGATGTGGTTGGTTTGATAAATAATGGAAGGAGATTTCATAATACAGAGCTCTATTATTCCTTCAGAGTAAAGTGCAACGGAGGAGGAAAGCTAATAACACAGCAGCATAAATTCCTCCTAATGGAGAGACAGGCAGATTGGTTCCTGGAGGGGGGCAGGATTAGGGTTTGTACAAGGCCTAACAGACGTAAGTTACTCCGGGTTTACTCACTGGTGAAGAGCTCAGCACATCCAGGCAGGAGGGGCAGCACTGGAGCTGCTGAGCTCCCAGACACCAGAACGTACCCAGGCTGCTCGGCAGCCCCCTGGCCAGCCCTGCCCTGCTAACAAGTGACGGTACAGCATGCAACCTGGCGTGATTTCATTTGAAAAACAAACCAATACATGAAATTGCATTATTCTTCTATAGGGTTGAAAAGCGCTCCAAGGTTTAGCTGCTGTCAGAACACCACGCTGCTAGGCAAGCAGCTGGAAAAAATATGGGAATTTTTGATGAAAATGAAATGCATTTCAGATCTTTAAAAACTTCCCTTCGTTCAGTCTGCATTTCTGTTTTTGTAACCCCCCAGGGTTCAGCCACCTTGTATTTTGTCAGTTCTATCTCTCCAGCCATCTACCACTGTCACCAGCTTCATTTGTGAGGGGGAGTGTGGGAGTGTGATGGAATCATGCAGTAGAGCTGTTTGAACGATTCAGTGTTGTCTGGGTATTCCTCTGCCATCTATCACCCAGAAATTTATACTGCTTTTCAGATCCCTCAAAGGAATTAGAGCTCTTCAGGATATGATTTCTTTCCCTGCAATTTCTTTTCCTGGCAAAAGTAAAAAGAAGTTCAATCTGTTTTCACTGAAAGTCCAAAAAAGTATTAGACCACACACTCATGCTCAGACAGCTGAACATAAAGGTGTCTGGCTCTATATATCTTAATTTTCCTCTCCTGAAATCAAGAGCAATCATTGTATGGATACGGTGCAAAAGCATGTTCAAAGTGAGCCTCAGCTGAGGCAGAGATCATTTCCTTCTGATGCAGTACAACACAATCAACATCTGTGGGAAACAAAAGCCTCTCATAAGGGCTTACAGAGCACAAACAAAAGAGCGGCCCGAGGGGCAGATAATCAGTTTACACAGAACTCACTGTAGCCATGTTATCAAGATGGAAAACAGCGGCAGAAATTAGGCTGAAGTGCAATAGCATTTTAGGATTGCTGAGAGTGCGATCAAAGAGGGCACACTGCACGGAGAACCGCTCCCCTCGGCAGGCAGCTGGGGCCACTTGTCCCCTCAGCAGGCGAAGGGCTGAGCGGGCACTGCCAGCTCCCGTCCCACAGTTCTGCTGCCACCGAGGGCGGGCAGAGCCCTTGAGCTGTCACCACTCTCAGAATCTCCCAGGAGAATCCGGTAGCAGCTAAAGGGAGGATGGAGCACTTTGGAAACCGTCTGCAAACTGTAACTCGAAACAGCCCAGCTCCCATCTCCTGCCCCCGCCGCCGGCTGCCACCAGCTCACCTGGACCTGTCCCCACCCTGGCCCTGGTGACACGGGGACGGCAGCAGTGGGAGAAGCAGGGATGGGCAGAGCTGAGGCACGGCAGGGAAGGCCCTGGAAGCGCTGGAGCAGCAGCGGGTCATGGGAGAGCAGCGGGAAGGTGAGCCCTGAGTGGGGAAGGGCTCTTCCATCCACATCAGCCGGAATCTGAGGTGAGGAGCACTGACAGGCTGGCCCAGTGTTCTGACTTCACAGAAATGCAGCTCTTCGGCCAAAAAGTGGAAAAGTAACTTAGAACAAAAAATATCCGTTTTCTCCAAATAGAAAGCTCTGTTCCATCTGAAATGTAGAATTTATTTCTGAAATTACATTTCATTTAATCAAAGCCTCTTTTCACCTTTAAAGCTTAATTTTGGGAGCTCTAAAAATAGAGCACAACTCAAAAGGGAAATATTTGCATCTTTGACCCTCATTTGTGAATAATTTTGGTTCGATAACGATGGCTTTTCGTTAATGACCTCAGCATACCTTGTTTAGTTAACTATTTATCCAAAATAGCTTCCCTGGGTCTAACCATGGTCCCAGGGCATATCCACTTCTGTGCTACGTAAAGCTCTAAAGTACCATCCTTTGCCTGTCCCACTAGCATCACATCACAAAAATACAAAACTTTCTACTGTATTTTCGGTACTCTGCCATTTTTCTCAACCATACTGTGTCATAACATGAAACATCTATTATTGCACCAGTCATAAGAGACCTCAGAGACTTGTAATAGATCGAATGTTACTAGCCCAGTCTGACATCAGAGGACTGAGGTCTAAAATGTTTCCTCAGAGGAACAAATGTCTGTAAATAACTGTATTGTGTTAAAAGGTCTGAGAGCAGCCACTTTACGACCTGCCCAGTGCCTGCTTTGAATGTGCTTCCCTATAGAGACTCCAGCAGCATTTTATAAATTTAACAGTTACTATGGAAAGAGATTTTTATCCCACAGTAACTACTGTCTGGAGGCAATTTCTTGGAATATATTTAATTAAAAAAAAAAAAAAAAAAAAAGCCTTAGGAGAAATCACCCCATTATATTTCAAAACCAATTATTTCTGTCATAATTCTGCTGATACTTTATGGGTATTGCCTTGTACTTTTAATACAGGATTCAGACTCCCTCTGCATTCAGGAGGTGCCATGGGCCAGCAGGTGTCATTCTGGGCAAGGACTGACCAACCACAGGTTGCCATTTCACCATGATGGAACCTCACTCTCCACACTCCGTATTCTCTATTGCCATCACCAAAGTAATGAAGCATCTGAGATGAAAGACAGTAAAAAATTCAATATCACCACTATGAATTCTTCTGTTCCAGCTGCTTTGCTTCTCACTTCAAATTACAATCCTCTGCATAGCCACAATATCCTAAGCAATTGCACCAGAAGTGATTAAGATATTACACAAAAATGAAGGATTATCAAACTGAGGGAATCCTGGCTGGAGTACAGAGATGAACAGATGAGTAACTCTGATCCTGCATGGAAAATAAAGAAGTAAAATACATGTTCAACAGAATAAACTACCAGCTGTGACACAAATTAGAATTCCTCTCTTGACTTTCCTGGAGCTATGCTGATTTACATCAGGCAAAGATCTGTTCCATGGTTTAGCCTTGTCATGTATCATCAGTAGCTTCTTTGCAAATTATTAACTGTGTGCTGGAGGCCAATGCTCTCCTGGGGTGCATCAGAAAGAGCATTCCCAGAAGGAGTGATCCTGCCCCTCTGCTCAGCCCTGTGAAGCACATCTGGAGTGCTGTGCCCAGCTCTGGGTTCCCTGGAGAGACATGGAGCTCCTGGAGCAGGTCCAGTGGAGGGTAACAGAGATGATAAAGGGACTGGAGCATCTCTTATGAGGATGGACTGAGGGAGCTGGGCCTGTTCAGCCTCCAGGAGAGATGGCTGGGAGGGGACCCTGTCGATGTCTGTCAGTGCCTGCAGGGAGGGGTCAGAGGATGGAGCAGGCTCTGCTGGGTCGTGCCCAGCAATAGCACACGAGGCAATAGACAGAAACTGATCCACAGGAAGTTCCACCTAAACCTGAGGAAGAACTTCTTCGCTGTGCAGTGACTGAGCACTGGGACACATTGCCCAGGGAGGCTGTGGAGTCACCTCCCTGAGATATTTCAGAACCATCCGGACACAATCCTGTGCCATGTGCTCTGGGGTGGCCCTGCTTGAGCAGAGAGGCTGGACCAGGTGTCCCACTGTGGTCCCTTCCATCCTGACCACCCTGTGATCATTTTCTGTGTTGTTTCAGTTGTCTCCTCACTGCATCATCAGCAACACTCTTCAACATCCAGTCAGCCTCCTCCCTGATGTCCTCCATTTCAGCCTTATACTACAGTGACTGTCACATAAGACAGTTCTTCTTGAAAAACGAAACACTTCTAAACCAGAAGTTATTTAGAGCTAGACCAGTTATTCACCGAGGATCTGATGTATTTGTTTTAAATATCTGTTCTCCCTCTTTGTCTTGGGGTGACTTTATGATGTGTATCCCATATCGCTGCCCTATGCCCAGAAATTAATTTTTGTGCCTTTCTATGCCTTTAAACTGAGCCTGAGAGGGGGAAGGAAAAACTGAGCAAAACTTTTGTAAAGCAGTTTGCAGCTTGTTCAAGGCCACACAGAGATAGAGCGAGAGGGAAGGGAAGCACCCAGCTTGGCCTTCTTTCCAGCCAGCTTTTCGGCAGTTTTTTTTTCCTCAGCTCCTTTTCCTCCAGAGAGCTGAACTTTTGTTTTTCTCTGGGACTTCTTTTTTTTTTCCTTTTCCCTCTGCTGGACTGTTTCAACATCAGAATACATTGGGAGGACTTTCCACCTAGGCCTTGGCCCTGGAGGTGGGCCCACCACCCCGTCCCAGCTCCAAGGAGGGCAAGAGAGATCTACGGAAGGACTCTGAATTTTCCCCCAGGTTTCTCTCAGCAGAGCGGGAGGTTTTATTATTTAGCATCATTATCCTTTTCCTGTGTGTTTGTTAAAGAAATAGTTTTTATCTCTTTCACTTTCCTTCAAGGAAAACGTATTTTTTCCCGAACCTGGTGGGGAAGGGGTGGTTATAGCCTGCCTTGTCTCAGAGGATATATTTCCAAATTTGGCCAAACTGGAGCACTCTTCTAAACCGTTCTGGGGTTTATCACATTTAGTAAGCAATTCATTTCCAAAATTCTTAGACTCCAGTTCCAGCCCTTTTACCTTCCTGTGTCTACCAGTTCATGCTTCCATATAATGAGGCTGTGTGTTTTCCCACTGAAAATGCTCTGAACAGCAAATGACAGCCTTTCATCTCTCTCACATGGCCATCAGACTGCCGTTTGCTAGTCAAAAAATGACTGCACATCTCATTTACCACACACATTGAACACCCGTGCCTTTGTATTTTTCTCTCCAGGTTGACTGGAGAAACCACAAGGCAAAGACAAAAGACACAAACAGATGCCTGTACACAGTGTTCAGCCAAGACACAAACTAGTGGCCCCCAGGTTTACGAAGGCAATTCTCCACAATCCAGCAATCACAAAGGCTCCACACTAAAGCTTTAGACAAATTTCTTAAACCAAAGTCCAAGATCTCAATACCAAGTCAATACCCTCCAGGAAGTGCCTATTCTGTATTTTAAAACAGAGATGTTCAAACCATGCACTCCCTGCAAAAAGCAAACTCTTAGGTGAAAAGATAATGACTGAAGCCAAAATCTGTCCTAGTTGATGTTTGCCAACAGAAAATGACTGTAGGAGGGTATTTCTTGTGCATGAACAGCATGATAGCTTGCAATGTCACTTGAACACAGACATCAGCTGGGTCAACCAGTCCAATTCTCTACCCTCTCAGGCAACCACATTCTATAAACCAGTTCATACAGCCTCCAGCATCCTTTTTCCCCCACTAACAATCCCTAGATAGTAGTTTGCCTTATGTAATATGTAAAATCGGGTATCAAAAACTATCAAACCTTTGACAATTTATGCTTTAGTAAGTTGCCTACCAGTACTTGTGATGCTGCCATACACGTGTTGCACTACATCACACCAAGAGAGAGGCTCTAAGGTAATAAACTGAAAGGATTCACTTAAATCTTTGGGACCAATGTCACTCTTTTTAATTAATATCGTTGACATTTTAATTTCCTAAGTAGCTACCTGTATACACAAACTTCTCAAGAGATCATGTTTCTGGAAGTCAGCTTGCACATGCTAGGAGGACAAAGAGCTACCTTGCCATTTTACACATATTTACTGTGAATGGCACAAAATAATTTGAGTCATCTACCAGCTAGAATTACTCCATGTAGGCTTCTGAAAATATGCTTCCTGTGCTGCACATTTAAGACTAAATTGCTGCCAGAATCATACAAGTGAAAGAAACTGCCCTGCTCCCTTGTATGAGTCCCTGTATGGAAGGTGTGTGAGAGGATGAGAAGGAATCCAAAAGGGCATCACTTGTGTGCAGTTAGAGTGGACTCACTTTCTGTAGATTCAAAAAAGTATGAGATGATGCTTGGATTGTTTTTCCCCTGCTTTCCAGCACGCTGGCATATGCTGAGCTTTATTGCTTCTGAAAGCACCCTTGCAGCCATTCCATGAGACTTTCCCATCTCCCTGTGACGCAGCCCTCACTGCACATCAGCTGCTGTTGGAGTCTCTCATGCATACTCGGGCCTGGCTTGAGCAATGTTAAATATGGCTAAAATAATGTTGTTGTGCTGATGGCAACGTTATTCACATTACAACTGTGCCCAGAGACCCTGCCAGGCTGAACTAGACACTCCTGCCTGGCCCTCAGAGCACTCCACACTAATTTACCATGCAGAAGAAACAGAAGAGAAAAAAATGAAGTTACAAAGTCTTGCTTAAAGCTCAAAACACATCTTTTGAATTATAGGCCAGTACCCTTTACAAAACCTGGTTCTTTCAGCCTGCATGTGCACTGAGCAATGAGACACAACACAGCATAAAGCTGCTTTAAATCACATCTCAAAGATTTCTCCAGTGCCTGAGGGCCCCCAGAGCCATTGTCTTGGTGCTGTATCCACCACTTTTAACTCCCACTGGTTCTCCAGATGAGAAAAACCTAAGGTGCAACTCATCTCATAGTCCCTCTGTGAACAGAAGTGTGGAGCCTGCCAAATCCTCCCTGCTCCCACTTGTTTCAGACCCAAAATGGAAACTGGAGTAAACTGAAGGTCCATGCTTGTTTTCTTTTTTCATTCCTCAGGACTTGAGGAAGGTAAACCACTTCCAAAGGGGTAAAACCATTCACTCAATTCTATTGTGTGACATCTCATTCACAGTTCTGTTTCTAAGGGCAACAAAATCCCATGATAGAAAAAATGAATGAGTACTCCCATCCCATTCATCCCACTGGACACAGAGGATGACAGAAACAAATGCAAAGTAAATTGCCTATATATTATAAGAAAAAGCTGAATCCCACAACAAACAAGCATTAAATCTGCTTTCTTGCTGCCTCAACCCCAGAACCTCTGAGAAAGAAATAACAAAAAAAATTTAAAGGCATGCTGAATTACAGCCTATTCAGAGGCCTACTGTTCAAGGGTCAACCACACCAATAAATATGATGAAACCTACCCAGAAAATATGTTTTTTCTCTCTTTTCAAAATGGGCTGAGGTAAATGAGAGTATTTGAACTTGTTCCAAGCTAAAATGGCCTGTCTCAGCAGTTCCTTCAGAAATGTCTTGCTTTTGTCTACCACCTTTACCTGTAGCAGAGCTGCTGCCCTCCTCCTCACATGTGTTTGCAAGGGAAATGAGGCGTGTTACTGTGGTTAAAAAATGACACAATTCTGCAACAATATCATCACCCCTGATTCAAGCCATGTTTTGAGGAATTGCTGCTTCCTCCACCACACAGCACGCTGCTCATATCGTGTGCTGCATGTACATGTCAGTGCTGCCATCTCAAACTCAGAATATTTACTGTGCTTTTATATCCCACTTCAACTGTGTCTTCAACTCCCCACTCATTCACTTCTCAGCATCTGAATAGGCAAACACACCACAGTTCTTCTGGATCATCACTTAAGTCTCCAATTCACCAACTAGCTCCTCCTGCTGATTTACAAGTTTAAACCTCTGCAACTACCACTGGGTTTGCAATTTCTAAAGCAATCTAATATCAAAGGGAGTCATTACATGAAAAAACTGTGCCTCCTACAAACAAAACGCAAGGTTATTCAAAGGTACATAAATACAAACTCACTCCTGGAGGAGGTAGAAAATTAATTTCTGATACATGCATAGTTTACCTAAGCTGCAGGATGACAATTTACACTTGTACAAGGTTGGACATCCACCCATTATTGCTGTTGCTTCCACTCTCTGATAATTTCTTCCTCAGCTTGTGCTGCTGGTATCCATGGCAGCTGTGCATCCCACCGGGGGCCTGCCAAAAACACCCTCCAAGAGGGGACACACAGAAAGTACACACAGCGGGCAGAGGAAAGAAATAACACAGGGTTTGGAAGGAAAAAGGGTTGCACTTTGATATTTAATCAGAAAAAGCATGTTGATTAGAGATTACCAACAGTGAAATAGGTCAGAATACATAGATGTAAGTGATAATTAATGTATCACTAAAATAAATGCTAGAAGCCAAAACCAAAGCAACCCCCCAAACAAAAATTCTGTCAATAATGACTACATAGTGAATCCTGCATACCTTTTATGCATTCTCCTCATGTACAGGCAATTGCATCGTTAAGAGCCTGTCCAAGGGTCATTTCATCACCAGTACCCAGAGGGTAGTGGAGAAGAGAGAAAATCCCAGGTGTTTTTTTCCAGGGACTCCTTCCTTAATTCTAGCCACTACAGCTTTCCCTGGACATTATTCAGTCATACAGAGGGAACACAAAATTTTGCAAAAATGTCACATCAAGATTCTGCCTGTGAAGACAATTATTTAAAAGTCAGTATCTCACGTGGCAGGACCAAAGTGACACGGGGCTCAGGGCTGCCTGGGAGCACAGGGGCAAAGCCAGACTTCAAGCATCACAAGTTTGAGGATTTGTTAAGGCTAGGCAAATGCTGGTATGTACAACCAAAACATTCACCAAAGCATGTCAATCTCCCAGAGGCATTTCTAGTACAAACCAGAGCAAGGCATTCCTCAGTGCTGCACCACCTGAACACCTGCACTATTTCTGTTAAAGGATAAAAATGTTTCCCCAAAATTTTATCACTAAACCCAAATACTATTCTGCTGAACTTCCTCTTGCAGTGAAATGTCACGGAAGATGCAAAAATAAATGTCTGACAAAACAGCCACGTAAAAAGAGGCCATTTCAAACCCTGACTAGTTCACAGGAAGAAATTTATTGATTACAGTATATAATTGCTCAAGGCCTAAAACAATGCCTTATTGGACTATTTTTGCCAGACATTTATTTTTAAAGCTTCCACTAAGAATAAACTGCAACAGGAAACACCAAGTTCTGTATTTCATGTATTAGGTAACTGAAGAGTATTCAATCAACAAAATCCTTAAAAATCACCAAAAACTTGTCACCAACCATGAACTTTTGAGAAAATAAAACTGGGTACAGCAATTACTGTTGCCACTACTAAGATGTAAATCAGGAATTTCATGGAAAGGATTAATAACAAAACAAAGCCAACATGTTATCAAGATGTTTGAGGGAGTGAATTTCTCTCCACTGTATTATTTCTACTAACAAACAAGACCAGAGAGAAAAATACACTGTTTGAGAAATTATCCTGATCAGCAGCTACATTTAAACTGTGAAGAAAAATACCCCTGCAGTACTTCTCATGAATGCCAATTAATTTTCTGTAGCAAATCTCAACAAATCTATGGCATCCAGGAGCAGCTTGAACCTTTTGAGCTGAGGCAGACTGCAAACCCTTGCCAAATTCTTGTTCTGGAAACCACCACATCTACCCAGGGGTGAGATCTAGTGCAGTCCCAAGGTCGAGGAGTCCTTGAGTCATGATCTTCCTTCTGAGGTGCTCATTAGAAAATGCTAATCCTTTTTATGGGGAGGCAGCAAAGTAAAAGAACCATTACTTTGCTGCTTCCAACAGCTTTACTACTAATTTTTGCATTCCCTTTTCTCCTATTTCATTTTTATCGGGTTTGAATTGCCCATGATTAAAGCAGTAAGATTAAAAAACCCCAAAAACTTACTTGAGTTACAGAAAACAAAAGAAAAAAATTCCCACAGATCAAAGAAACAAGTTTAAAAAACAACAAAAAAAATTACAAAACCCTTGCTTGAGAGGAAAATGTGTAGAACTTTTTACTCCTGCTGGTAACTCATGGACTACAGTAGTGATTAGCCATTAATTATCCATTAATAACAGAACTTTTTCATAATCTCAAATGGGGCGGGTGCTTTAACTTGGGAAAAGCCCTTTGGGAACAGTGCCTTATCAACAGAAAGTTTGGGGTTGCGATTTATAATCTATTAAACTAAGGCCAGCATTTTCTGCCCTCAAAATAAGAGAAAATAGGTTTTCTTCCCTGTTATTTCAGATTCTGAAATTGTATAGCGCTTTTTTTATCTAAAGCTCTCCCTTCAATATTTGAATGGGCAGGGCTTTGGCCTGGTTGGAGTATAAACCAATCAATAGCAATGTTCCTGCACCTTAGCTAGAAGAGAAGAAATTCCACAGTGAGGTCTCTAGGGAAAATGCCAGTATAAAACAAATTTAAAAGCCATCAGGGCTGAACGTGCAAGCCAAAAATTTACTTTTCTATGAGCTTTTCTGACACTGAAATGTTCAAAAAGTGCCAACAGATAAGAATATGTGGAAACAAACTTATTTCAAATTCAAATATTTGAACAAAGCACTGCATTTTATGTGGGTTTTTCCTACTTGCTTTTGCACCCCAAGAAGTTCAAGCCTCCTAGGCAGTTGTTATGTGTTAAATCCATAGAAAAATGGGACTTAACCCAACTCTCTCATTCAAAAGGAAAAATGGTGAAAGTCTAAGCCTCACACTTCAAAACTTCTAGCCTTTCTCTTGAAGCTGGAGGACAGCTGAGATCACCTCCTAAGGCCTCACAGGAGGAAAACCACTTCAGGCTGAGAGTGTGTTTGGGAAGCTGCTCCTGACTCCTCCTGGAGCTGCTCCCCAGCTCCTCTCAGTCACATGCACCTGCTGTGTGAGCTCTCTGCTCACCTTCCTCAACAGCACCACTAAGCCAATAAAAGATGTTTCCCAACAGCCCTCCTTCCTTTCACTGCAACAAAACATGAGCTCCTTGGGATGTTCTCAATGGTCCTGAAAAACTCTGGAAACTCATGAGCTGTGGCTGTGACAAATCCTGAATGCCAACTGCTGTGGCTGAATTTGAGTATTTATCTTGCACCATTTCCTAAGCCTGGGCTTCCATTTCTGCTTTTTCCTGCCTGCAGGAACAGCAAAGTCGTTCGCAGATCTTTAGGAAGCTTAATCAATTAAACTTGTGTAATTCATGTCTTTAGAACACCTCAAGATTTTTAAACAACAAACAGTGTAGAGCTGAATTGATAGGTTAACTTACTTAGATTATATTTGAAGAGAAGACGTGTGAAGGTATTAAATAAACAACACCACAATTTAATACTAAAAAGCAGCACAGTTAGAGTTATTGCAGCCTGAGGTAACAGATAAACAATCAGTATTTCACCCAAACAGATACAGTGTAGTAGAATTACTGAAATCACAATACCCAATGCTGTTCTTTCGAGAGAACTTTATTGCTAGGAAAAGCTCTTTTTTACACAAGCACTGCCTCGTCTATAAAGTTAGCACAAACACCCTGCTCAAATACATAACCAATTACTTTAATCAGATACTCCATCAAACCACCCCCTCAGCCATGTACATTATACCCAGACAGCACTGATAAGCGCTCATCACAAAATGCTAATTGCATTCCATTAAAAATACTCAAGCAGCCTATATGATTTCACATATTGCATGCTATTTCTCTCTAATTGGTCCAAAAGGAATATTTTCCTTTACCTTTGGTTTCCATGTGAACTTCAAAATTGTTCTGGAACTTGACAAAGACAAACACTTTGATGTTTCTTTGCATTAGGAAAATCTTTACCCAATAAATTACAATTATGTAAATATTAGCCCCTCTGGGGTATAAGTTCCTCTTTGAGGCATAAGATGATTAGAGCAGAAAAATTATTAGATTTGTCCATGACCACGCTATACTTCCCTTCCTCAGGAAATTCTGTTATCAAAGACTTTAATCCTATTCCCACCAAAGCAAGTAAATTTGGCCACAGAGCTAAATGGAAAAAGAATTCATTTCACCCATTCAGACAGTCCCCTAAAAGCCTGGATGATAGTAACATCCCTGGCATGAATATTTAGTTCCAGTTTTTAGCACTGTGCTTTCACAGTCCTGAATGATGTTACTCACTCCCTTTCTACTGACGTGAAATCTCAAGCTTTCCTGAAAAACTGCAAAATGCTGCTAAACACAGCTGGCAGCTGGACAGGCAGCGTGTAACAATCACATCTCCTGGGAGGTGCAGGGGGATTGCCTGGTGCAGGGGCAGCACACAACGCTGCTTTTGACATTAGTGCTCAGTGGGTGATGGCCTGATCTGATGCCTGCAGGGCTCCTGCACCGATTACAGGATCCGTGCGAGACGGGCACCTGCGGCTGAGGAAGGATGATGCACATGGAGGAAAACAGGTTGGTTTCTGCAACCCTGGTTCCATCACCGAGTCCCTTCTGTCCCCTTTGCAAAAGGCACAGTTTGTACTCTGCTCCTGGAGGCTTTATATTAAGCCTTAGAGTCTGTTTAGGCAGCAAGCAGTTTTCTCTGTTCCATCCTTTGCTCGTGTGACTATAAAAGGCTCCAACAGAGCTTAACCTCCTTTCCCTCAGAGCAGACCAGCTGGTTTGTGATCTGGTGGAGCTGTTTCCCTACGGGTTTTCTCGTTGTTGAAGACCATAAGACAGCCAGTCTCAAGGAATGCAAAGGAAGACAGTGCCTCTTACCAGCAAGCACAGTGGATTTGAGCCTGTTTGTAGACATACCAGGCTCCCGTGACAGAAGGAGGAAGCATGATCCGAAATTTAGGGATTTATCTCTAAAACCTGAGGCCAGAGAATATAGCCTCCTGAATAATTTACACATGAATGTTCTGAAACACATTTAGGAGAATGAATTAGGGTGGCGATCAGTGTGGAATTTTTAAGAAAGCTTTTTCCTTTATTCATAGAATGAAACAGAAAGTGAATGGTGTTACATGTTCCTATTATAATACAGAGCATATACCCACTTTGCCAAAGGGTTTGGGTAACTTAAGTATCTAGCACAGAAACAGGATGTTCCAGTTTGGGCAAATTTAGAAATATATCCTCTGAGAGAAGGCACAACCACCCCTCCCCCACCAGGTTCGGGAAAAAAAATAAATTTTCCTCGAAGGAAAGTGAAGAAGATAAAACTATTTATTTAACAAACACATGGGAAGGAAAATAATGTTAGATGGTAAAATCTTTCACTGTAGAGGAAAAACCTGGGAAAAGTGTTCGAGTCCTCCCTTTGGTCTCCTCAGAGCTGGGGCTTGGGCCGGGGCCAGGCCCTCTGTGCCCGGTGGAAAGTCCTCCTGATGTGCTCTGATGTTACAGCAATCAAGCAGTCCAGTAGAAAAGGGGAAAAATCTGGAATTCCAGAGAAGGAAATCCAAAGTCCAACTCTCAGTCTCTCTCCGGAGAACAAGAAACTGAAAAAAACTGGCCAAAAACTGACTGGAAAGCAGCAAGCTGGGTGCTTCCTCCCTCCCCTGCCCCAGCTGGGGGAAAAAAAACCTGCTATCTTTTTGTAACCTTGAACGAGCTGCAAACTGCTTTGAGAAAGTTTTGCTCGGTTTTTTTTTTTTCCTTCCCCCTTTCAGGCTCAGTTTAGAGGCATAGAAAGGCACAAAAATTAATTTCTGGGCATAGGCAGCGATACGGGATACACATCATAAGGTTACCCCAAGACACAGGACAACATGCCAGATTCCAAACACGTTGAGAAGCTTTTGCACCATTTTCCAGGAGGGAGACTAGGATTCCATAAGTTTGAAGTCTTGTCACCAGCTTTCAGCCCATAACACCTGTTTAAAATATTATTTATACATACATGCCTGCATGAAAATAACATATTTCTTTAGAAGCACAACAATAATTATCTGGAACTTTGGGCAGTAGTGGTAGGCCTAGAAACATCATGAAGTGTTATGGGAGTATTTGATGTTCACACCATCAGGTGGAGGCTCTTGCCAGCCTAGCTGTGGAACACAAGTTTCACTTGTACAGCTATTACATCTATATTACGTTACACACACACTAATATGGGTATATCTGTGTTTATTATGCTACACACAGATTAATCTTGTTTCCCCCTCGCCCCAATGCTGTAGTTTTTTTGTACACAGAATTGCTACTTACGAAGGTAATTAGAGTTCACCTGTACTCACATGAAGAGATTAAGCCAGTGCTGCCTGCTGACTTTAAGTGCAACTCTAGGTCATTTGAACCTGGAACTTAGCATTTCTGGAAATATTACCCAAATATCTGAAAAAAAAAAGTTACAGGTTTTGCCCTGGTTTTCTGGGGGAAAAATCCCTTGGAGCAGAGAGGGATAGTTGAGCTCCCAAGGGCTGCAGAAGAGCTCTGGGAATAAGGACATTCTCTTGCTGCCAGGGATGGACAGGTCTGGCTCCGCCCCAGCCCACAAGCCCACTGAAGTGCCCATTGTAACTGATCCATGCACTTGAGTACAAAGGAGATTAAATTTTCTTTCTAGTCTACTGAATATGACTCAGTCACTCAGCTTTTTTTTTTCTTAAAGGTTTTTGAAGAGAAAGAGTACAAAAGCTCTGCCAATCATGTTTGCTTTATCTCACCCCATACCCTCCTTCCTACAAGAGAAGCTGCAAAATACTCTTTTTAGCTTGTTTACCTGAAGTTTCACAAAATCCACACCATTTTCAAAGCCCAAAAGCATTTACGGAGAATGTCTTTGTAAAGTATTGCTAAAGAACACAAATACACTTTCACAGTGGCCTGTAAGTACCTTCCTTTACCAGGTAATGAATGTTAGGATGACAAACATGTTACAAAGTTTTGTCTTGACAGCCTTTTCTTAGGTTTTTCACCTTTCCAGGGCTGCAAAGGAAAAGCACTATCCAAGAGAACCCTTCTAACCTCGAGAAACATGGCTGGGCATCGTCCAGAAAGGATTTCCTCTCCTCTAGCGAGAAGACTGTAGGTACATTCAGATATTTGTACACCATTCAAACAGAGAATTTGTTCACTCGTATTACTGAGTGACAAAGCTGACTGAGATTACAGCTCCAGACTTTGTCCCAGTCAGCCCAGCACAGAGAATGTTTCAGAGAAACACATTACTGCACTAAAATAAGCTCCACGCTGCTGTTCCTGCTGCTAACACAGCTGCAGCTTAACTCCACTCTTCCAGAGGGTAATCCATTAATCTGTAACTGGTTTCAGCCCGTTTCAATGTGGCCACTCTAGGTTAAGGCACGATTCAACAGGGTTAGGGAAAGGAAAATCAGCATCTGCTACTTATTTTGTGCCCTTCATTAGCATCTCAAAGAGAAGCGAAACAAAATGAGCGGCTTTAGCAAAATAAAGTGTTTGAAAGCATTTTTTCCTTTTTCTCATTTCTTCAGCTTGATGGGGATCTGCCAGAGCATTACACTATAACTACTTTCACATTGCCTCTATTAACAAACTGCTCTTAATTTGAACTTTCTCAGCAATACTATCACTTGTTTAAATTGCTTTGGAGGCTCTCCAACCGATTTGAATGGTATCTGATCTTAATCGACTTTTCTCACCCTTTTTCAAAGAGGTGGTTTTGCACCAATGTACAAATTTGCAAATATTGTGGCAGCTGTTTGGACTTTTACAAAGAAGAAAAGGACACATTTAACCAGCACACATTCCTAATTTGTGGTCTCCATCAAATCAGCATCAAAAAATGGTAGTACAAAAATTTAAATAAATAAAAATCAATTATCTTCTTCATGGCTATTCATCATTCTTGAAAAGTTACCTCCTCACTTATCATTTACATGGTTTGGGACCTACTTTTCAAATGTGAAGGCTGTTTCTCCATAACTTTGCTCTCAGCAGTGCAGCTTTTCCCCTGCTGGTGATTTTCAGGTAAAGCAAAATTTCAAAACTACAAAAATAAGAATAGCTGGTTTGGACCCTATTCTCTCTTCCTCTTTACAGACAACAGAAGAAGTTTGGCTTACAGACAATTTTCTCTATCTTTATATATCTGGTAGGAAATCTTTGTCTCTATCTCAAGACAACAGACCAGTGTAGGGAAATGAAAGAAATAATTTAAGGTCCTGCTGAGAGCAGACAAAACTCAATTCCCCAGTATAGGCAGGTAGCTAAAAACCTGATAAATTACTGCTGTATGATATATCTTTCTTAAAATTGGAAGAGAATGGACCAAAAGCAGCACTAAGAGGGCTGTTGTGATGCACGAGTTGGAAGGAAAAATAACTACATTAGAAATGTTCCAGATCACTTTCAGCAGTGGAAATTAATGGAACATTGTCAATTAGCCTGAAACACTTAGCTTAATGTATTTGGAATTTGCATGATGGATGGTTTATGTAACTCCATAACAAAGCTCAGCACGAGAAAATTGTTCTGAAACTATGTTCCTCACAAAGGTGAAACAAAACCAATCCATATATACACATCCATATAACAATTCCCAGGGATAAAACTGGGCATTTCCTCCTGCATTTAGGCTTTCAAATATTATCCAGAAGTAAAGCCCTTGCTAAAAAGCCCACAGGAACAATCTGAGTAGCAGCTTCACAACAGACGGCGCCCAAGATTAATTTACATGTGGTGGTAAGACTGGGAGAAATGGGTTCTAGGTTTCAGATCTCTGAGCATGCACCCTGCTATCACACCTGCATGAACTACAGCCAGGCAGCAGAGGTGCTTTCTGGTCATTGCCATCCTGTTCTCTCCTGGTAGAGCCATCAGATCACAAACAGGTGAGTGATAAGGCAGTGCCACAAGCTGCACTGAGACCGTAGGCACTGGGCAAAGGGCCGACATCTGACTCAGGAGCTGGTTCTTGAAAAGTAAAGGGGAAAATTCCCCTTGCTTATAACTCTCTTCTTCCCATAAAACTGCAATAAGAGCATACATGGTAGTGCTTCTCCTGGACTAAAGATTGGGTTGTGCAATGAAAACGACTTGTGAGTTTATGAAGAACATCCTGTGACCCAAATACAAACATCTCAACAGAGAGTTGTTTTGCTTTTTGGTTTTTTTTAGTTTGGGATACAGGGAACTCTGAAGAGATCCCTAGTTATTGTAGCATCTGTAGACTAATTTAATATCAGCATATTCCTCTGATGCAAGTTCAGCCATCTGTCAAACTCCTTATGGAGCAAGAAGTCAAATGCATAACACATTTTAAAAGTATAAACTATTCATCAACAGGCAAGACCTCCCTCAGGTTGCTCATTAGGAAGCCACATCCTGGTACAGTTACAGACTTGTAACTGCACGTCTTGTCTCCACTTTCTTAGGATTTACTTTAGCAAAAGATGGAATTAAACCAAATTTACATTCTTAAGCTTACTGCTGCTTTCTGTTGAAAAAAAAATAACCTTCCTCTCTAACCTGAACTTTATGTGATCCCCTGACAAAACCTTTGTCAAATCAAACTTTTTATCAAGCATTCAGCATTTGCCGCCAATATATCTCCTCCCTTTTTCATTAATTCTGTGTGAAGGGTAAAACGAATTCCATGCAGTTTCTTGAGCTTAGACCTCCCCCTACAAAAGCGATCAATGACCTGGAAAATATAAGAAAACCTAGAGAGAGCTACAGATGGTGCTTCTGTGGCAGTCCAAAATGTTTAAAATCACCCTCCTCCCAGAGCCAAACCCAAACAAAAATAAATAAAGCATCAGATGCCATTGCATATATCGGAACTGCACGCTCAGCTTGTCACTTTTATTCATAAAATGAAATTGTAATCAGGTTACATGGAGCAAGACACCTCCACCCCGTCAGGTTCCATCTGTTCCCTTGGAGAAGAAGTTGGAGCTAGGGGGGTATGGATTTTCCAGGAGATTTGTTAGTGCTACCTTCTCCCTGCTTTCCCCACAACCAGGACATCCCTGCAGAGGGTGCGGAACCTTCCCAGAAACTTCTTCAGAGAGCGGAGACCACAGCACAGAGAGGCCAGAGGAGGAGGGAATGACGGCATGTGGGATGAGTTGCCAAGGGAAGGGAGGAGACCAGGAGAGTTTCAGGTGGAGAGAAGACAGTGTGGTCCAAGGAGAAGGCAGATAGGCACACCTTGACAAGGACTCTGCAGGGGTGTGGAAGAAGGAGCTGCAGGAAAGGAGGCAAACACCAAGACTGAAATCTAGCCAGCTTCGAATTCAAACAGATTAAATAATCTGCTATTCTTTTTATTTGTTATCTGTATAGAATTAAAACATCAATCATCTCACTTCCAAGCAGGGAACTTCATAATTATGGGTTACTCTGGACAAGAGCCCTGCTTCCAAAGGTATTTAGACTTACATAAATTTGGTATGGTTGCTGAAAAATTTATTTTTTAAAACTTCACTCCATAACAAATATTCATAATGCACTCCTTCCAAATGGGCCCAAAGATGATGAAAGTACTGTTTTCCTAGCTGTGGTTTTGAATTCCATATTTAATAGTGACATTTATTAAATATTAATCTGAAAATGCATAATTTATACCAATGGTTAGCATAGGTGACTAGTTCTGTCACTCATGACCTCTGCTTGAGCACTTATCACTATTCATACTCACTTAGTCAAGTGAAGGTTTGATTTTATAACTCTTCATTGTGCCCAAGTTTCCCAATTTAGCACCCACTCATGTTGGCAATCAACAGGTGCCCCTGGACCACACCTGGAAGCCACCAAGAGCCCATGGCAGAAGGAAACCAGCCTCTCTCCCGTTTACATCTTTGGAGAAGTAGAGCAATGGAAAAACCTGCAGAAATTCATGGCTGGGAGCCAGTAAGAACAGTTTTTATGACTGTATTAACCAGAACTGGTTTTATGAATGCCCCAGGTCCATTTCTGTGCTGAGCCAGGCCAGGCTGAACCACCACTGGCAATGGTTCATATTAATCTATTTGATGCTGCATTGAAAGGACTGACAGTGGTCACTCAGACAGTAGGTAACAAAGGAGCTGAAAAAATAGTTTTACTCAAGCCAATTATTTCTTCTCACTTTGCAGTTACTCAGGTGTAGAAGACAATATGGGACATGGATTTCAGAAAGGAATTACCAGGAGATGAATATGTAAGAATTGACTGGTGCAAAGACACTTATTGAGTTGCAGATGTGCATCAGTAAATCCACATTATTAACCTGAACAAAGCAAGAGAGATATCTGAGAGCTCCCTGGTCAGTGCTCTTGGCTCACACCTGCCTGGCCAACATGATCAGAACAGTGCAGAAAATTCCCTGGCCTCTACAGACCTCTAAATAACTGAGAGTTTTTGTCTTATGTCCCCCTGCACTTCCATGCACTGTTTGTGACACAGAGAATACTACTTCCTTACATTAGCAGGTGATGCACAACATTCATATTGGATTAAGCACTGAAGTCAATGCAAATTAAGAATTTCCAACGTTTCAGAGGGTGAGATACCCTGAACATGTTAAATAGGTGTTAAAATCTCATCTTTAGTCTTGAGTATATATATATAAGCATATAAATAAAATATATTCCCAGTCATTTGCTTGTAACTGCAGTTCAAATACCAGAGGGCAACTGTCGAATGAACAGATTAAAATTGTGTATTTTCCTCATTTAGTCCCTTTCCTACAAAAATTAAGGAAAACACCGGGAAAAAGCCCAGCAGCCGAGTTTCATTTACAATTCCCAGCCTTCAAACTGTTGTACTGCAGACACGTAACAAATCTCAGAAAGGCCCTGCTTAATAACAAATTATTTAAGTTTTAACATTTCAAATGTTGCCATCTCCCAGCTGTAAGGCAATTACAAAAGGCAACTGAGAATATCTTTGCAAATGTGTTTTTAAACTTGTAAGCAGTTACACTGACCTAAAACTGATGCAGTGCCACAGAAATCAATTAAGTCTGATGGGCACAAAGCTGGAGAAGAGTCACAGTATGGATGTCCAAAAGTTAGCAAGAAGGTAAATCTTATTCAGCAAATATCAAGCATTACCTTCAACCTTTTTGATTTCCATTTTCAAAATTTTAAAAATACTCTGTGGCACGTGGCAAATGATCAGCTACAAATGCCTCATTCCCAAGAAGCCAAACAGTTCAGTTCCATAACTTTCTTGCTTTAAGTCAATGAAGTTGAATTGTGTGTTCTTAACTTAAACTGTAATGGAAAAATTCCTGTAATATCCATATCACATGAATGGTCTTGGGTTGGAAGGATTTGCTGGTGATGTCAGAGTCACTTTCTGCAAGCTGAAATTGGAAAACCATCAATAGCACCAATTTCCTTCTTTTATTTTCTGTCTATAAAGGACTTCCATCAATACTGGATCAAGAAAATAAGTTAAGTACATCCATAATAAACCCTAAACTAGCTAGAAATATGCAAATGAATACACGAGATAACAAAAACCATTTTCTTTTAAAAAGTGTCTGAATGTATTCACTTAATTCCTATTCAACCCTTTTTGAAACAACACAAATCTGAACTTCTGGCCTGTAGATTTTGGCCTGAGTGTTGTACATCACTTCTCAGAGAACTGAGAGTGAAGGTGATAGCAAGAGTTCAACAGCCTCTTCCACTTCTGTACTGTACATTACTAAGATATAAATAGGAAAACTAAATATTTTGCTGAAGACTATGCAGCAGAAATGGCTCCACCTACTCTGACATACTCCAGTCCCTGACTTCCACAGATCTTTACATCTAAGACACAAAATACGTAATGAGTCAATATAGTAAGTGATGAAGATGAAGGGAACAGACATCAGGTTTTAGTTGAGATTATCTGCATGCAGAATTCCCAAGACGACCAATCCTAGCGCTGAGTAGTACAAGGTTTATTTGGAAATACAGGCAGTATTACTTTGGTCATGAAGAAGAGCTGCTTGCTCAGTCTCTGCAACTTCTTCCACAGCAGCCCAAAATGACTAACACATAGTCAAATTCTAGGAAATGTCACATAAGTTGATATGTGATCTGTCCTGAAATAAGTGAAATGTGTGACTATCTCTGCAGTCTAATAGACTAAGTAGCGTGAAGTACTGTTAGAAAAGCAAAATCTCAAGTTGTGCACCGGAGTTTTCTACTAGTTTATCAGTAAGTGAGACTAATGTCACTTCTTCTAGCTCCATTAGGCCACACACCACACTGCCATAACCCAATTTGCAGCAGAGGTGATGGCAGAGTCAGCAGAGCTTCTCCATCTGTCTTGTCCACGTGTGATGCAGCCCTTGGCAGTCAGCAGCTCCTCCCTCCCACTGCTATTGAGCAGGAACTGTACCTGTGGCAGGTAAACGCTGTGCCTTTTCTACCAACAAGCACAGGACAAAAATCATGTCCAGACCAGAGTTCATCCAGCACAGAGTCTGCACCCAACCCAGTCTCTACCTGGCTTTTTCAGGTTTGTACGAAATTGACTGAGAACTGTACATTTCTTTGGGGGCTGGCAGGCAGCCCAAAAGCAATCCCCTTTTCCAAAGTGCTGCCTTTCCAATGTGGCTACTGCCCTCCCATTCCAACCCTCTCCACCCCACAGCACTTGGCAGTACCACAGCAGCGCTTTAAGACACACCTGGGAGAAGGGTACACAGCAAACTGCCTCGTGCTGAATATCTCTGACACTTCAGATCCTGACACTGCTCCAGTTTTCTGAGATCCTGATGTGGCTGAATCACTTAGAAAAGCTTTTCAGGCAAGGGAGAACAAGGCAGTAAGAGGGTGCTCAAGGAAATTTTCAGGAAATGTAAGTAACATTACTGCGATGCGCTCTCCCAGCATCCTGTGATGTGTAGCTCAGGCAAATTTTAAGACAGAGAACATCTTTGTATTTAGCCCCAAGAGAGTTCCTCGCCCATTAATTTCTTTGATCTGCTCTTGAAAGCTGTGTAAGCTTTCAGAATTTATGTCATCTTACTGGAAATGTTTTCACTGCCTGATTACATTGGGTGAAGAACACAGAAGTAAAAATGAAGATTAAGTTTCTACTGTGGGCTTATTTTCTCTGAGTGTTCCTTCTACACCTTGATCATCTATCAACCTTACTCTCTAGCTTCCTAATTCTAATTCTTACATATTTGAAAAAAAAAGATTTATCATTCACTTTTTTTTCTCCTTCCCTGTCTTGTTTTTCACATTTAACCTGTTGGAGTCCACCAGCCATTGTATCTTTCCCTTTGAACACAGATTTACCTCTTGGCAGGGTATTTTCTTGCTTCTTACAGTACTCCTTATTCTGCTCTTTAACAGTGACACTTTATTTCTGGGTTTGTTTTTCAAAACATTTTGATAAGTAGGTTAATTCTGTTTTTCTGGTTCAGCATCCTTGGATAGTCCCCATTCTGCCTACAAGATATTTACTCTGGTTTCAAAACAATCCCACATCCTTTTAAGTGTCAGCATTCTAATCACTTTTTTGAATTCAAATAAGCCTGTCCCTCCTGTGTAGACTTCCACTCCTCCAGACAGCTCTTTAACATTGATGAAATTGTTCCCCTCACGCTTGTGGGCTCTCTCCCATATTCCCAGCTGCACATGGAGACTAAACCACTCCATCTCTTTACCTGTGTTTATTTCCAGAGGGAACCACAGGCTGAACACTGCAGAAAAGAGCAAAGTACAATATGAAAATCTCATTTCAACCCTCAAGTGGCCTGTGATTGTACAGGATAATCCCAGATTAACCAGCACAGTGCAGAATTAGTGTAATATGGGTGAGCTTGTCCAAGCCGCAACACCAAGACTTGTGACCTGTTTGTGCCAATTTTTGGCTGCCTTTGGAAGCAAATCTTAATCCTTTCTTCAACCACCAAGCCACAACAGCCTCTGAAGATTTATCTCAAAGGCTTGCATGAATTGCAGTCCACCAAATATGATACTGCTGACATCTCTACCTACCAGTTTTATGGGGAAAAGGGAGATAAAACAGAGTAAAGAGCAGTTTGATGCTTATTAGAAACAAATCACACTTTGAACAGTTCACACAACAATCAGCAGGGAGCACAATGGCAAATGAGGGTAAAATTAAGCCCCATGATAATAAATATTAAGCAATCTTTCATTTGTTTCAAAACAATGGCTCTACCATCACTTTCATAGAATCAAATCATTATTGAAAATATTGCTCTGTATTTCTTTAAAACTCTAAAAATCTACAGTGCTACGGGATGGATCTAAAGAATGCATTTCCCACCACTACACCTATGAATTTTAGACATCCTTATCAACACATTGTGCTGATTCAACTGCTCCTAAACATGAAGCTATCCCAAACTCATCCTGCTGCTTTGAACAGAGCTATTTTCATCTTTGTTTCAAATGTGCTTTCCTTAAATAATCATTACAACACCAAATGAAGAAAGACATGGAAGAAAAGTTCAAGCTCTCATTGATTTTGATTTAATGTGCTAGAAAGTCTCTCATGATACATCCAGTGTGTGAGCAGTGATTGGATTAAAATTGGAGTAAATTCTCCCAACCAAATGCAACATTTGGTAGATACTGAAATGGCATTTGTGAGGTAGCACTATCAGAACAAAACACCCACAAAGGAGAAAATGGGGGAAAATACATCAGGGTCTGTGCACACAAAGTAATTTGATATATTGTCCTCTCCATCAGCTTTATTACAGCAACAAGTAGCTGAATAGGCAGAACTGTGCTTTGCTACTCTTATCCTATTGTATTGTCTATTTTATTTATTTTGCTGTGATTTAAAGGTCTGATTTTTGTGGACACAAGTAGCAGCAGTGCCAGTAACACTTCCTGCCTAAGTCTCAGTCCCGTCAAACATGAGAAGATTACTATAGGGGGTGCTCCAAATTTCTAAAACATTATTAAATCATCCTGAATCTGTGCACAACAATGCCTTTCCCTCCATCCTCTAATGAGTTTCACAACGTGGGTGGGTTTTTCTTGCTATCAAGAGATTTACCTTATTTTTTCAAGCACAAATGCTCCCAACCGCCCTTACTCCCACTGCAGATGCCTCAGTGTCCTAGAAGACATGACTGGAAATTTGTGGGGCCCTCTCAGGACCAAGGTGGAAGCTGGACACCTGGGTAGTCATCAAAACCTCCCTACTTGCAGTTAGACTAATTTCTCCCATTTCTGACTTTGTTTCATGGGTACTGTCTAGAGTACCACCAATACTACAGAAAGAATTCAAAAGATTTGAAACTCAAAAGGACTTCTATGGTGTTCAAGGAAATTTCACTTCCTAAAATTTTCTTAAGACAGTTCTCAAAAAATGTTAATATAAAGAAAGCACAAGTAGATTGTGTGCTAGAGCCAAAGGGCTCCTGCAGAGCTTGTGCTGGATGGTTTTCTAGGAATCTGCAATAAATACAAGTTAAAGTACTAAAAAAGCCAAGATTAGATCATGTACAGCAAAGTGCACTACAGAAATAGGGAGTTTGGTATTACGCCCTAAATTAGAACAAAAGAGCAATCTTTGATCTATTTACCCACTTGCCTTGATGACAAGTCTACTTCCTTGTTTTAACTTTTCTCCTGAAGAAAAGTCCCGTTCCCCCAATAACTCAAATACTTTTGAGTCTGTTTTAATTCAGAACACTTTTTGTCTATGTTTTTAATTCACATCTCAAGTAAACAGGCTTGTTTTCATGATGAGTGCTAACGACAGTCCCCACCAACACAGCCTTTTATAGACTAGATACAGCTCTCTGATGCCATTCAATATTATTTGTTCATTTTTAATAATGAATGTAGCTTACCAAATGTTGAACAACTTTTAAATGCTTTATTACTCTTAAGAGCTTTCCAATGCACTTAGGAAAAAAATCTGAGTGTTTAAAAATAAACATAAAAATGTAATGCTCCTTTCAGTGTGTATTTCTATTTAACAATTCTAATTTTTCTAGCAATAGAAGCCCATGATTATTTAATTAATAATAACTCAAAGAGCCAAAACATGTTTATAGGATGATACAGATCTATGTTATGCTGAAAATATGGTTAAGAAATTATGTCTCTTGCTCACCATAATGGTTTCCATTGGATATTCAGTCACATCTGCATGTATTTTATTTATT
This sequence comes from Corvus moneduloides, assembly GCF_009650955.1. Classification (NCBI taxonomy): domain Eukaryota; kingdom Metazoa; phylum Chordata; class Aves; order Passeriformes; family Corvidae; genus Corvus; species Corvus moneduloides. The sequence goes on along the minus strand of NC_045481.1, from coordinate 55,378,213 downwards.
TATAGAAAATATCAGCACATAGTGGCATTGCAGTCAAAATGCAGGTACAGGAGGGTGAGATGAGATGGGGTTTGTGAAAGAGTCCTAAGGATGAAGCAAAGAAGAGTTATAGATATGCCCACTCAAGAGAATGCAACTGGTTCAGTGCAGGGCTTCTTGACAACCTGTTTTTCATTTACTGCTGGGTCTGCAGGGAAAAATTCCCACAAACATTTGTGAGGCCTAAATTCAAGTTAGCAAGGATTGGCAAACAAAGTAGGTGCCACATTCTTCCTTAATTTGGGCAGTTCATCCTCACACACAGACAATGTTTTCAGCTGCCTGACCTCTCCCCAAGCTTGGGACTGTCATATGAGGTGGTGCCTCATTCAAGGAGGTGATAAGCAAGTATCTCCAGCCTGGAACACTTGTGGGACTACCAGTCCTTTAGAGAACCTTAAAATTCCAACAGAATTTCTAATTCTAATAGAAAAGCCTATTTGTGTTGCACTCAGCAATCAAATATTCTTGCAATCGTTTTTTTTCCACATTCAGAGTGGAATTTTTCCTGAATTTTTCTAAATTCAGGCTCGGCTGGAGTCCAGCCACTTCTGCCAGAAGGAACCAATGAGGCTGCTCTTTTCTTTCCATCTTACAGGAAGACCAACTACAAATTCCTCCCAGACCTTTACCTTCTCCCTCTTTAGCTCTCCAACTCCCTGTGATTTTAACACCGGTTTATTTTCACAGCTAATAACAGAAACAAGATTTAAATGTTTTTTACCCAGACATGAAGAAAGCCAAGCAATTTGTAAACAAAAGGTTAAACCATTTTAATAACACATAACTACTATTCTTGAAGATTACAAGTATTTGAGGCATAGGTATGCAGTAATATATCTGCTCCTATCTGCTTCAAGTTAATAAAACTGAGGGAACCAGATGTCTTTGAGATTATTTCAGATTTTCACTGCCAGTAACAATTAAGCCACAGCAGGGAACCCATGGTGTAGGAGAAAACTGTAAAATTAAATTTCAAGTGCCTACAAACTAATCATACATTTAAAGCATACTCCACCGATACAGTTTTGAAATCATTGTTCTGGCATATTATTATTTTTTCAAAGAAAATACAGATATCTGATGAAGAGAGCTTTAATTTAAAAATCTTGGCGAGACACCAAGGCTTAGTCCTTCAAAAGAGTATTCTTTAAAAGCTCAATCTCAGGCTAAAAATGTCACCGCAGAAGGAAAGAGACAAGCATACAAAGCTCTTGACATGGGCAAAACTGGGAGGGATTTTTAAAAACCCCAAATTAAAAATGTGTTGTTTATGAGAGAGAAGCAGTCAGCAGTTTTCATGTTCAGAGCCCATTGAAATATTCTAAGTTGAGAGTGCTTCGAAAAATCAATGCAAACTTCAGAGATTCAGTAATCGAATAACAGAGCAGTCTTGTCTCCTAGAAAAACCATGCAGGCACTTTCCACCCGGTGCGGGTCCGCTCTGCACGCACAGCTCGAGGGGGGAGTGAAAAGCAGCGCTGTCAGTGGTCCTGAACTCAACGTTTCCCAAAAGCTCTGGATCCCTGCCTCCAGTGGTCGAACTTAGCTTCTACACGTGTCCCAACAGAAAAATGTTGTCCTCAGACAATTTTGTCTCTCATGTCAGATGCTGGGAACTTGTTGAGAGACAGATTTCTTCTATAATAATGGCCTTTCATCAACAGAATTATGCTGCCTGTTAATGTTACAGAAAAAAAGTCATATGGAGAATCACAACAGCCTTCTATAAATCCAGCATTTTAAGGATCACAAAGCCATACAGAACTTCCAGCAGAAATCTCCAGGAATTGTTTTTAGAAAAGAGATAATTTAGCTAATTTAGTAATAGTCTATGGGTACAGGAATTGGAATAACTATATTTTACTTCAATGTTCCATTTTGGATGCCATTCTTAGAGGGAAAAATATCTTAGAAACTGTTACGGTGGGGATTCTGTAACATGATGTAACAAACACGGAGCCCGTGGAAAAGAAATATATATGGACAGATTCTTGATAGATGTTTCAGAGATGTTTATTTCTCCAGCCGCATGGCTGGGATCTGCCGAGGAACTGAGGCAATCACGGGACCCAAAGGTCCTTGCCTGTGCAGGGGAACACAAACCAACCCATGGGGAACGAGGCTGAGCAGGGGCAGGGAAACGCCGTGTCTGTGCCCTCAGGGCCCCTCTCCCAGGGCTACACGGCAGGGGGGACGAACCCCGACATTTCACCCGTTTATTTTTAACAAAAGAGATTTAAAACTTAACATTGAAAACAACTGGATAAACATGACAAGAACAGTTTTAAAACAACACAAGCCACCCTCCTGAGTCTTTAAATGTCCAAACAGATTCTCTGGAACATCTTAAGGCTGACAGAAGGGAGACAGGACTCTCTGAGCATGCTTTGTGGGGAAACTGAGGCAGGAGAGGGTTTAACTTCTTCCCTCCCCCTTTTCATCCCCCACTCGGCATTGGAAAGGGATTTTTGGGGAAACAATTGGCAAAGGCATGGTTTTGTGAGGGAAACCATGGGTGAAAATACGGATAGGGAATACACTGGGGGTAATAGGACATAGAGTAAAAGGGAAAGGTGGGATTAGGAAAGGGAGACTGTAGGGGGGGTTTACAAGGGAGATATTGTCTAACATGACTACGATTTTTTGCATATATACTGCCTTTTACAGGAACACCATCCGGCCCAGTGACCTGCGATGCTTGTAACCCTTTTCTACCTCGTATAATTTTGAATTCCACTACCTCTCCATCTCCCAAGCTTGGGATGCATTTTTCAGGGTTATTATTTTTAATAGCAATTCTATGAACGAATATGTCTTGCTGGTTATGACATCTCATTATAAAACCATAATTTTGTTTAACATTATACCACTTTACTATTCCTAAAACCTTAGCTATGATGATCTTTCCCTTTTTCCGAATGGCTGCTGTTTTCTGTCTCGCTGCATTTTTGCTTTCTCTTTCGCTCACTCCCATGTTGGAATTGCCAAGGCTGCTGGTGCTGCCGGGGCTGCCGGAGCTGCTCGTGCCTGTGCGTTCTTCCCCAGGTCGCATTTGGGGCCGTGCGGGCTGGGCCGGGCCACTCAGTTCTCTGTGCGTCGCTGCTTCTGCTCTCAGCTGCGCTGCCACTGCCTGGGGCTGCGCCCACGTCTCGGCTGGGCCCCTGAGTGATGACACCCCCCCGCCCCCCCCCCATGCCCTGCTCCGGCGTGCATTTCGGCTGGGTGCAGCTCCACTCCACCTCTACCACCGCCAGCCGCCACCTGCACGCCGCCCCTCTCAGTCAGGTGCTCACGGGGCTCACTCCACCATGCGCTGCGCGGGGCCAGGCGGGCACCGCCAGGTTGCGCCACTCCCACTGCGCCTCACTCCGCTACCGATGCTGCAGCTCACCTCGCTCCGCCCGTGCACAGGAATTGCCTCACTGCTGGCTCGGTCCACGTGGCCTGGGTCGCACGGACTCTGAGCCAGGCTTCCCTTCGCCAGGACACAGCTGACATTGCTCAACAGTCTCGGTAATTAAATAATATTCACTAAAATATTCTTCCATCGGCATATATTTTGACTTAGAAATTAACTGTGTCTAAACGGTGCTCCAAAAGTCTTTGGTAAGAATTAAATCCCAAGACACATAGAAAAAGTTCTTAAACAACCATGCCAGGAAGTGTTTCAGATCCTTTTGAGCTTGAATTAAGCTAAAATTTACAAATCATTGTTCAAGAATCTTTCAAGTTTAAGATAAATGTCCATATGCGGCTCTGAGAGCCAAGAGTCTTTCCACGGTTCCTCCATAGTTTAGATATGGAATAGCAAAACAAAAACAAGAAGAGAAATCCAAAGTTTCTTTACTCAAAAATCAGTCGTTTAGGGATTGGGGATCATTCTGCTCACAATTCTCTACCATTTGTTACAGTGGGGATTCTGTAACACGATGCATCAAACAACGAGGCCCGTGGGAAAGAATATATATGGATGGATTCTTGGTAGATGTTTCAGAGATGTTTATTTCTCCAGCCGCATGGCTGGGGTTCTGCCAAGGAACTGTTCCAATCACGGGACCAAGGGTCCTTCTGCCCGCGCAGGGAACACAAACCAACCCATGGGAACGAGGCTGAGCAGGGGCAGGGAAGCCCCGTGTCTGTGCCCTCAGGGCCCCTCTCCCAGGGCTACACGGCGCGGGGGGGGGGAGGGACCCCGGCAAGGAACAATTCTTAAATGAATTTAAAATAAAAGTTCAACAAACAAGCTCTTTTGATATTCCTGAAAGAATTCCTAAATTGCCCAAAAGACCCTAAGGATGACTATCACCAAATATATAAAGAGCAATAAGTAAGGTGATATTACTTGAATTAAAACCTCAGTACACAGCAGCCCAGCCCTTCCCAAATGTTCTTTGGCATATTCCCCTGTTTCTACTTTAATAACACATTGATTAACATAGCGGCTATTTTTATATTTCTGATTAAAGCAAAAAACTTTTGGACAGTTTCAAACAAATGAGGCTCTACCTGAGCAACAGGATTTGTTGCTGTGACAATGATCGCTACTGCCATTTAAATGAACTGGGCTCACTTGGTGCTTTCTATTAAACTGTTACAAAAAACCATCTTTTTCCCATTTAACCTTTTGCTCTTAAGGCATACACAAATTTATTTCTTAGCCAGATCTTTTAAGGGAATAAGATTTATGCATTGAAACTGCATGGCTTCGATGGCTTGTAAATCCATCTGCAATTTTCCCTTAAATGCAATGGAGATGTAAAAATCCCCAGGTACTGGAAGTGTTTATAAACTCCATAACACGTTCAGGGAGAGAGGTCTTTGCAGTCCCCACTGATGGCAGGGAAGGTTGCAGGATGAACTTGCTCTCCAAGAGCTGCAACATGAGTTGAGTTTTCACACATAAGTTCTGCCTATCAAGAAATTGTGGTTTTGAACTTTCTGACCCTAAAAACTTTCATCACCAGATGAGGGCTTAGGGAACATCACGTGTTTTACCCCTTACCCAGCAATCAAAATACAGCCTTCATTCCTAATTCCAGGTATTTCCTGGAAGCCACTATCCAAAAGCATTCTGGCTGGCTACCTGAGCAGCACTCATGTTTTCAGTTCACCTCTCAAACTGCAGATTTCTGTCCTCAATTAAATGTGAAACATCAGAAATTTCCTTACAAAGCTGCAGAGTGCAAAGGTGAACCAAATGAGCTCTCACTTTTGCTAAGTTCTCCAGATCAAAATTGTGTATGGACCACCAAGAACTTAGACAGTATCCTCCACTTTCTGGACAACCAGAGAATTTTTGCCTCCTAAGCTCCTTATCCACCCCCATCCACGAGCACTGAATGTGTTTCAATGCCATTTCATAGGAAGGTTCACTCCTGCACCTTTGCAAACAGCCCAAGCTAAAACTTGAACAGGAGAGCAGCACTGACATTTGCTGTAATTTCATGACAAGGAAGAAAATAAATGCTTATTTGAATCAGGCATCTAGGGACCTACCCAGCTCCAAATCATCACTGGAAAGAAAATGACAATGTATTTCATAAACAGCTGGATGTACTCTTCACCAAAGAATTTCTTTACCATTTTTTTTTAAAGAATATAACTGAAAGATTAATTTTTCTTCAAACTTATCTTTGAGAAGAGTGAACAAATTCTGTCACAGAGTGTATGAACAGAAATCCCTCCAGTTTGCCCTGAAAAGTCAGAGGAAGAAATACATGTTCATATGTGCACACAATACCAACACAAATATAAAATAGGGAAATGAAGACAAAACATCAGAACTGATAAAGCAACTCTTTAAATTTGCTTTAATTGCAGAGCATGCTGATTCAGGGATGCTTACTAGAGGAGAAGCACAGTTCACACTGGCCTCTCAGGATCTAGATATCTGAGCCTAAAACTGATGCTTCTGGTTGTAACACCTGCTATCAAAACTCCTCTGCTGAAGACTGCAGCCGTAACTCAAAGAAGGCAGCAAAGCAACATCCAGCATGGTCATTCTTCCCAAAAAAAAGTGTTGTCCCAAGCCAAAATGTCTTCAGAAACAGAATTTAATATCCATACCGAGATTTTCAAAGTGTTGTTTCCCTTACAACCAGTCAGGAACAGACTTCAGAGTAAACAGTTCTAGCTGTGAGCACAATGAGGCCTGTAAGAATCACAGTTTTTACAACATTCCCATGTAATGTCTTACATTGTAATAGAGACTAAAACTGTATGAACCCTTAGCTTCAGGAACCTTTACCTTAATTCAACACTGCCTCCTAGAGCTATCAGTATCAATATTCTAATGATTAATAATGTTCACAAACTTCTGCTGACTTCTGATTGCCCAGGGACACTGATGATGGCAGCTCTGCATCCACAGGTTTGGGATAAGGGATATTCAGCCCCAAATTTAAAATATGCCTCTACCACAAACTGCACCCTGGGGTAAAGTTCTCCACAAACCCTAGTTTGTGTTCTTAAGTAGACCAGCACAGCCATAGAGAAAGTCTGAGGCATTAACATGAAACACTTAAGAGCTTTACGCATGCCAGCAGCAGTTCTAGATGCTAACCATTATTCAGTTAGTAAATAAAACTTGGGGGTCATCTATAAAAAGACTACAAATGACAGAGTTCAAATATATTTAATTGCTTAAAGTTTCTTAGGAATTGATTGAACTCAAAGAAATATAATTTACTTTTATTTTTATTTAATAACAAAAATATTTGTGCAGCAGCAGCAAGGACACAATGGCTTAATACAGAAAAATAAAAGTCCAATATATCTGAAGCCAGGAACATTTACTGCAGGTATGTTCAGAATACAAATGAAAAAATATATTCCTAGCAGCATTCCTTTAAGTCTAGACATTGTATTTTGCTCACTCTCTCTCACACAATTAACCTGAGAAGACATTAGTGGTTTTGTAAGCCTCCCCAGTTTCTTTATGTACTAATCTATTTCTTACTATTGACAGTGTGTGAGGCCAATAATGCATGTCCAAAGGAATAAAAGTTATATTTAGAAGCCAAAAGGAACAAACTGACAAGGGGAAAAACTGCAGCTACAACAGAGCTCCCAAGAACATATGCAATATGGAACAACAGAGGTCACCCTTGTTGGAGTAAATGGTAAACAGGAGAGCATTAATCAGAGAGCATACAGGAAAGCATAAGAAATGAGACCACCAGCTCCAGAGAACATGCAGATTGAGCTGCAAGATATCTATTTTTCACTTTTCAAAGTGTTGTACACAGTCATTTTTAAAATTAATTCCCTTATTTTAAGCTGGTCCCTACAGCTCATTTTGATGCCTGATAGTACAACCTTTCTTTAGTTTTCTTTTCCCAGTTTTCAGGTGATTTCTTTAAACATCCTCCATTTGATTTAATTTGATTTCTGCTTTATATTCTCTTCATTTTCATATTAATACCACATCTCTGTATTTACTCTTCTCCCAGATGCCTACATTATCTCCTTTATCATGGAATTTATATTTTCATCCTTAAATCTACCGATTTCCTCTCTAGTCTAATTCCTTTTTGCTTTCTGTGATGCAGCCTGACCCTTTTATCAGCTATGCCATCACTTTTCTATCATTCTCCTCTCTCTAAAATGACTCCTGAGAGACTGCAGACCTGAAACAGAGATCCTCTGAAGATCATCAGCATCTGGAGAAGAGAGATTACAGTTTTTGACATCAAAAAAGACCCTGTTTCAAGGCTCTTCCCTCTTACCGAACCAAAAATTTTACAGCACCATGAGAGTACTCTGCCATTGCATTTGATATTCTTCTGGGGGATGTGAGGACTTGAAAACTCCTGTGTGACTTGAAAATCTAAGTAACTAAATGATGAGAAGTGACTCATTAGCCTCTCACAGGACACAAGAGAATCACAGGAGGCTGGAAGAATAAGGAGCAACTAAAAGAAAGAATGCTTGTCTACCATCCTCAAAACCCAGGCTATATGGACATATGAAAGCCTGCCAGTCAACTGGGCATGAAGAATTTTATAAAGAACCTGAGAATGGAATTTCAGTCATGTACAGTCATGTGAAATGTGTTCCCAGCTACAATAAAGCCAAAATTCAATAACAAGTCTCAGAAGTGTCTTTAAAGAGAGCATACATTTGAGATTGCAGTGAGTTATGACTATAACCAAAGTACAAAGAGAACTTCTTTTGATGACTTAAGGTACATATCAAATTATAAATCTATGGATGTCAATGAATATTTTCAGAAAATACCTTCAATATCAATCAAATCAGTACTGCCATTCTGAAGAGATGTTATTTCTCAACACTGAGAACAAAATCACTCTTAATCCTCACCATAGCTTCCACAACTCAGCTGTTAATCACTGTGTTGTGACATATATCTCTCTATATGAAAGGCTGAAGTATCAAAAGGAAACAAAATAAAAATCATACTTGAATGCATAGCTGAGCAGAGATCTGCTTTGAAATATCCCCACTTGAGGTCTAAACCAACCGCACTTGTCAGTCAGCTTTTTTCCCTTATTTCATGGCACATAATAACTGAGAATCCAATCCTTTCCGTTTCTCACCTGGCTGTTCACTGCATAATCTTTTAAAATGTCACCCAGACTAAACTAGGGGTACCAAGATATCACCTGCTAAAGGACTCAAAATACCATTTAGCTATTTTCAACTTCAAACTGAGCAAAGCAGATCCATCTTGGGCACTGTGAACTCTTGCCAAAACATTAGAAACCCTTGTCAGGTTTTATAAAACCAGGAAACCTTAAAATAAAGTGAAATGTTCACCCTGCCACTACCACCCAAATGTGCTGGGGAGAATGTAGCTCTTCCAGCGCACCCCAAAGCCAGAGCTTGCCAAGGAGCCTGATCACCTCCCACCAAAGAAAAGGACTTACAAGTATAACCTTAGGCCTTGTTTTACACCATGGTACATCAGACAGAAAAAAGAGAATTCCTCAGAGAGATTCAATGCCACTTACAGCTCCACAGTCAGAAACTTATTCAGTCTACCCCAAAAGCCATTGAAAGAGTGTGAATTTCAATGATGCTCACACACACACATCTACCTCTTCACAAAATTAAACAGCTCTAACATAAACGCCGCATTAAAACTGCTTTCTCTAATCCACTTATGACAATAAACAGCTGCTAATAATTCCTTTATTCTATAAACATCATCCTTAGTTTCTTCATCCTTCAAAGACTGACCCAGGCCTTTCAGGTTATATCACAATGGAATAAGGCAAACCATCCATACCATATTATGTTAACATCATAAAGTTGTCACTGTTAAATACTACTGACGTTACACTGCTGGTCACAAAAATATTAACTATTAAATGTTAAAATGCATGGATTTAATAATATATTAATAAATATTTACTTTAAATAAATGTTTTAGCATCAAGTGTTTCAGAAAAGGAGAACATGTAACGCTAATCTAACACAATGAGAAGTATTTTAGGATATGGGATCAACACCTTACCTAGAAAAAAGCCTTATTTCAGGATTTTTTGTAGTAATTTCTGTCCCCAGGATCCACACCATAATTCTGCTTTTGTTTCTCAGGCTGCAGCGTGCTTTTAAATATCCCGTGAATCGAGAGAAAAGCTTTTACTTGAATATTCTTTCAAAAAGGTGAAAACAATTCACATTATAAGACAATTTTTGATCCGTGAATAATTACCCACAGTACTCCCAAGGGGTCAAGTCTTGTACATTAACAAAAAAACTACATCTGTTTGCTAATATTCATTAAGATCATACATTGATTTTGGGTTGATTAACTGACTAGCAAAGTGTTGGGTTAGACAATGAAGGCACATAATGTGGAGAAAAACACGTTCTACATACTGTAGCTATTTTTCTGCAACAATTATTTCCAGGTGAGCAATTAGAGTCCTTTAGGTTCCATCTATAAGTTTATTAGGATTAAGACAAATTACCTTGTAATATTGTGACACAATTTCCCCACCGTGCAAACAATCTTGGCACGCTTGCAACTAAACATCATTTCTAACACGGACTTCTGCATTACCACCTGTTTTGCAGCTACTCCAAGGAAACAGTTATTAATACAAAAAGCTTCCTTGAAAGTTTCATGACTAATAAGAGGAAAATCAGATTACTTTTTTCTCTTTACATTCCAACTCCTTAAAGTATCATGTTTTGAAGAGGCTTTTAACCTTCAGTTGGGGTTCATTGTTACTGCTGCCAGCCGGATTTTTCAATTCCCTCAAAATATTCTATTTACTGCATACATTATTGCATCCTCCAAACACACACAGCACGGTCCTGACCCAGTGATCAGATACAACAGAGCTGAAAGGACTGCAAAAGCTCCCTGTAAAGCTTCCTAATCACTGCACTATCTCCTGAAAATGTAATAAGGATGGCCTTTCAGCTGTAGGAATAGGATCTGTAGCTACGGCAAAGGCTGACGCTACTCTAGACAACAACCAAGTGACAAGAGGAAAAGTTACACATGGTGCTGCAAGGTCAACAGCACAAGATGCAAGAGAAAGGGAGTAAATATAACCTCAAAGTTAAATCACTGCATTATCTTCTACAATACCACCTAATAGCACCTAATGTCCATGCATACGATTTGAGAAGCAGTTTCTGGTTAGGAATTCCTTCGGGTGTGAATTGTTCCACTGACAGGTGTTCCCTACCGGGTGATTCCAGCAAACTGAGAGTAGGTGTCCCACCTGTGCAAGCAACACAGCTCCTGGCAGATGCTGATATCTCCAAATATAACACTGTGGTGAGTATAATTGATTGTTTGTAATGGAAGTAATTTCAGCTGCAGCATTTAAAAATTACACACACAAAAAGAAAAATCAAACAGCCACCATCTTTCTTCTAGAGCAAGTATGAAACCAGAAGAATTAAGGGTAGGGATACAGATACCTACTGTATCTGGGATTCAAGGCAGGCCATGCACCCAGGGAAGGACCTGGCTGAGGGAGAGGAGGAAGAGCCACCGCCATTTATCTAAGAACAGGGCAAGTAGATGTAACATAGAGAAATATGAGCTGTGGCACAAACCCAGGGCTCCCACAGATCCAGCTGCATGAAGTGGAGGGATGGTAAGCATACTTGTGGTCCTTTTCACCTCTAAACCACCAGCAACAGTTCTGCTGAGGAAGAGGCACATTCAGCTGGTTTTTATAATGTAATGCACAGGGATTTCACAGCCAGCAAGAAGACATTACATAACAATAAACTTAACTCACAAATGTTTCATTTTTCTAGAATCACTGCACATACATTCCATTTTCATCATGCATCTGCATAACCTTTATGAAAAGTTGCACACCCCACATGCCATTCAGGGAGAATCTATGCAATCAGTGTTTCACCAGGGCTAATTTCTTTCTTCTTTTTGGAACAATGTCAGGTACTGATTAGACCTCTCTTTCTCCGAGCTAGGAGCTGCTTCCCAAAGTTTACACCTGAATGGTTTTCCTTGGCAGAAGTGACATGAAATAACTAACTATTAAAACCTTAGTTATTTTACCTGTATTCTTTCTTGCCTACAGCACTAAACTACTTATCCAGTATAAAACCATGATGCAGCTTAGAATATTTTTTCCTGGTTTTGTATATCGACCTCCCAAAGAGAGAAGCATAACTTAACAACCCCCTAAAACATAAAAGTCTGCTCTTTGTACAACCGTAAATACAGAAAGGAATGCTTCCTACCCTTGGGGGTGCCAAGAGATTTCAAATGTACAGTATTTCTTTCACTTCATCTAAAGTATTTTATTGCATTATCTGTTTTCACAGTGTCTCTTAAAGATATTTAAGTTTCAGCATGCTTTGCAACAGCCAAATGGCAGCTTAGCAGAGGATTACCTGTTCTTCTCTCTGCTGGTTATTTTTCCTTCTCACACCAAGGAACATTACTGGCAGCACTGTGCAAAATTAGCGATTACTTTGCTCCACTGCAGCATCAAGTAGCAGCCCCAGCTCTGGCAATCATGAACAGACATTCTGCCTGGAGCACTCCCCAGGGGCTGGGCACAGCAGCCTCACTCCCAGAGCCATTGGGACAAGGCAGTGGGCGAAGCAGAGGTTGTGCTGCCCAGCACGGGAGAGGAGCGAGCGGCACAGCACGTTCTGAACCAGTGACTCTCACCAAGCAGAGCCTCTGCATCACAGAGCAGCTTAATAAGGGGCCTATCTTGCACAACACAGCTGCTCATGACAGCCCTCCCGGACTCATCTGACAGAGAAATTAAAACAGGGCAGTGCAGAATAATGCAAAAAGCCATATGCCTCTTTCTGTCCCTAAACAAAGGACATGATCATTTTCAGAAAGCCCTTTTCCAAATCTGCCTGGCTGCTGGATGGATGATCATTCATGAATAACTTCTGGATGCTCACAGGTAGTGTGAAAGCAATAGAGAGAGCATCAGAGTTCTGCGTGAAGCCCATAATTAAGAAAGCTAGTGATCTGAGATGATGATCCGTGGCAGAACTGGTCTGAGTTTATTTTGAACTGGCTTTAGAATTCTCAAAGAAATGTTTTGCATTAGTGGATAAAAGGCCCTGGTAAGTAATTTGTGCTTGCTGATAGACGTTAAATGCCTCTCAGAAAGCATATAAGAAGTCCCTGAAATGCTACAAATTATTACAGCCAGCATTTCTTCCAGTTAACATATCCAACTGGATATGCAATAGCATATTGCTTATAGCAAAATCAGAGAATAGCAAAAAATCAGAGAATAATTTTAAGGTTGAGAGGGACCTTTGGGCTTTATCTGATCAAATCCCTTACTTTAAAGCAAACAAAGGTTTGTAAATCAGGACCCTGGAGCAGTATTTTCAGTCCAGCCATATCTCTTGCAGGACTGGAAACAACGATGTGCACAAGTCTCAAACATGGGTTTAAGGGTATAAGATTTTCAAAGCCAAAACCGAGTTCATTTTATTAGTCACAGCAGCTCTAGCCCTTACAACTGGTGCAAAAATGGGATGTGGAGAACAACCGACATTTTGCTCACACGAGACTGTATCACTCGGCACTTCTAAAAGCCTTGAATACCCTGATTTGAAATGCCCCAGCTGTACCTCACAGCAGCAAGGGCTCAGCTTCCCCCTGGGCTTCCCTTTTGCTCAGCCACCTCGGGGGCTGACATTTCCAACAGCTCGTCCCCCCTGGTTGAGCGAGTGTGGCACGCCACAGGCACCGCACGGCCGCGCATCAGCGCCGGGGCTCTGACCCAGAAAGAGAGAAGGGGCTGATGAGATAAACTGTGTCTGTCCTGAGTTAAACACCAACACAGCTACACTGCACTCGCAGCAGACCCAGCAAAAATATCTGTTCTTTCGGAGGATTTATTTTTGCACAGCATTTCCACAGTAAACAAACAGTCCTGATGGAAACTGTGTCAACGGAACTGTTGAAAAATGTTAGACCAGACACCCTGATCACATTTTCAAACTCCTTTATGTTCCTTTTTTTGCAAAAAAAAAAGAAGCTGTCAGGATTTATTTGCCATCTGATTATTACCACTGTGTTAACTTTTACTTATTACTTAGCTTAGTTTTAAATTTTTATTGAGACCTATTCTAGGTGGAAACATTGTCCTTTGAATAGTTATAATCATGAGACAGTATAAAATAATGTTTTCTCTAACATCTCCCTTTCCCACCCAGCTGCTCATAAGCAGGCTTTACTTCCATTGGAATATTCATGGGGTATAAATAATAAAAAAAGCATGAAAGCTGCTGGAGTGTAGGTAGAAAATTTACTCTCCTTGGTAGTTCTTAACTTTCACCTAACTTCCTTACAACTGGTAAAATAACTTGAAGCAAAATCTGTCCTTCGAGAGAAACTTCTAAGCAGTTAACAATGTACTCCATCTTTTAAATCCACACACTGCCACAGGATATTAATGTAACAGTCCCATCTCTGATAATGTACACTGCTGCCTATTAAGAGCAGGAAATGGGGAAGCTAAAGAAATGTTTTTCAAAATTAAGCAGAGGAAAAATTTTTTATGCTTAAGCAGATGGTATGCACAGAAAATTTTAAACTTACTTCCAGTCTCTCCCAGGACAGTTCTCTCTCCACCAAACCTAGCCTATTTTCCAAAACATTGTTCTCATTTACCTCTCATTAACTGAGTAGTTTTCCACAGGCTCTTGAATTTCCTTTGAGCCTCTACATATATCATGCATTTAGTAGACAAAGTCTTGAGCTAAAGAAACCCAAAACCACAACAGTAAGAAATGAATATTTATGTTCTAAAAGTTATGGCTCATTATTAGACAGTGTTTCCCCCCAAACTGTTGAGGTTTATTTTAGTAACTAATCAGCAGACATATATTGCCTTAAAAACCATTACTACTCCATCTGCATAATTATATGCAGATACTGCATTCATGAAAAAGTACAACTCCAGGTGCATTTGCTAACATTTTGTGAATCATTTAAGTACTAACCCTTTCAGCTGCAGTGTAGGTTTGCTCTTTATAGAAACAGGCACTGAAGTAACACAGCTTTGTTTGGAGTTTAATGGCTATGGCTCCTTTGCTAGCCACAGAATTTTCAAAGCAGCTACCAAGCACTTTAAGGAAGATTCGAAAGAATTGGAATATTTCAAAACTCTTCTTTATAAACTTATTTTGCTTCATGAAACTTTGATCAATGGACCCTCCTCCAAATCCCAAAGCCTATCTTTCAGCAGTAGCTGTTAGCAATCTAGTAAGGTTATTTATGTTGTGGATATCCTTTCTGGGAAATTTTGGAAGTTGACTGCACATGTAATTCACAAAACTTCTTTAACAAGACTGCTGGTGCATGTTTTTGCCATGCTTGACTCTCCCCTGGCAGAGGCAGCACAACAGGACGTGCTATTTAATAAGTTAGGTGTCTTGAACATCTTTGCCTTTCAGAGCACAGAACATTAAGCTAAACTAAGCTTGCACTGAAAAAGGCATCAGAGTTTCACCAAGAGAGTTTTACAAGATGCACTCAACAATTTACATTATTTGTCTTTTCTTCAACTCCTGTTTTGACATTATATTGCTACAATGGAATCAGTCACCCACATCTATTTTTAAGCTCTCCTGGTTTAGAATCAAGTGATACTGCCATTACTGTGAATCAGACTCTTTTGAACACAGCAACAAGCAAGTGTATTATTAATTCTTTCTAATAAAACAAAACTGCTTTCAAAGCAGTGACCCCAATTAATCGGGTAAATGGAAGAGAATGCTAAAACAAACAAACCAACAAACAAGAAACCAAAACCACAAGAAAGATTTGCAATGGGTTTGTCATTTCTTCCAAATGCTTTGGACCAGCCACAAGGCCCTGAGACCCAACTCAGCTGAACAAAGTCCCCAAGGCATTGAGTTTAACAGAATCAAGTGTACAATTAGCATGATTCTGACAGTTCTCCTATGCCTTGAAGCACTCCAAGATGCCGCAAGTTCAGGGTAATATTCAGCTGGAAAGTACTATCAGCTATCCTGCTTCATGCCATCCAAGAAAGAAAGGCATCAAACTCCAACTATCCTTGGTAGCAGGGTTTGGGGTTGTGTTTAGGTTTTAGAGCTAAAATATTTCAGACCAGTTTGTAGAATGACAGAGTCACAAACCCATCACTTCATGGAGTGGTTTGGGTTGGCAAGTCCAACATCCCTTCAATGAGCAGGGATGTCTTCAACTAGATCAGGTTGCTCAAAGCCCCATCCAACCTGGCCTCAAATATTTCCACGGACAGGGCATGTCCTTGTTCCTATGTTTCACCACCCTCATTGTACAAAATTTCTTTTTTATATCTGGTCTGAACTGACCTGTTTCAGTTTCAAACCATCACTCCTCATCCCATCACAACATGCAATACTAAAATGTCTGTGCCCACCTTTCAGCCTCCCCTTAGGTACTGAAAGGCTACAATAAGGTATCCCCAGAGCCTTCTCTTCTCTAGGCTGAAGAACCCCAAACTCCCTCAGCCTTGGCACAGGGACTGACCTCCACACTCCCCGGTGGGCCTGGCTCAATCCCACTCCTCAGCCCCAAACTGGATACTGTGCTCCAAGCCTTGCAAGCCCTGAACAGAGGGGAAGGGTGGGAAGAGTGCCAGTTTCACTCTTATTAACACAGCCCAGGTCACAGCTGAACAGCAGAAAGAAACTAGAACATATATTATGATCCTACATTTGTACTATATTACAAACACACATCGTTGCTAAACCTTCAAAAATGCATTATTTGAAATAAATCTACAGTTAGTGATTAATATGAGAAGTTACATTAACAAAAACACATAGAAGGCAATGAAAAAAATCCAACAGACAAAAGACTGAGCAGCTTTTTCCTCTTGGGCATAGTCTTTAATAACAGAATCAGTCAATCATTCTTTGAAATTCTGCTATCAGGACAAACAGAAAATGTCTCCAGGAAATTTAGGATGATGGTGTCTGGAAAACAAAGAAAAGAGCATTTCCAAGGCATTCATATCTCCATCCAGCATTTAACAGATGCCTTTATAAGCCTTGAGATGCAAGGACTGGAACAAGATGCTCTGTGCATTATTTTCTCACTTCCCCTGTTGAAATCCCTGCCCGTGTTAATATAGGTAACAGATTTGATGTTCTTACTCTGAATCAAAGAGGTTTGAACTTATCCAACCTAATGGGAATTCACACACTCAGAGGAAGTTTTGCTACCTTAAGACAGAAGCAGTGCAGAATATGATTTAACAACATTTAGTGTTTGCTGACCATTAAAACATTCCCCCCCACCACAACAAACTGATATTTTAGAGACACATGGGTCCAGTGTATCCACCACATCTAGTACCAAAAGTGGGCAGCACCCAAGCCAAGTAAAGATGTACAGAAAACATGAATTACTAAATTATTCCTAGTCAGATTATAAAGTATTGCTCACCTGCAAACCCATTTTGATGGCTTTTGATGGTCCAGCATGTCATCTTTGGACTCTAAAGACAGACAATGAAGATTCCTGTGCAAGTCAGCCTCAAAGGTAAGTATTTGCCAAGTATTTCTTGCACATGCAAGAGAAAATAGTGAGGGGTAAGAAGAGGGAGAAGCTGACAATGTAGAATAGAGGAAAAAAACCCAGCAGGTTTTCTTTCCTAACAAGACTCCATTACATACTTCTAATTATATTTACTCAGAAATAATGTAGGTATTTAGAGTGATAATAAAATTACAAAGGCAGTACATTGCAAAAAGCGTTTCCATAGCTATTTCAGTGTTCCTTCACAAGATGAATTATTAACATTAGTATCACTGCATTTTTGAAGGCAGGGATGTGGAATCATGAATTCACCACCAGCAACACAGAGACGCTGCACACATTTGCAAGGAACAATCTTAAAATGGTGGCAAAAAAAGCAGCAGCACCTTGTTTGCTATTGCGAAGAGTTATGGATCATCCTATCAAGGAGGAGCAACACATGATTTTACTTCATCCTAACCCAGGTAGTTCAAATTTGCAATGAGAAATACTGTCACGAGTTATTTACAAGGGGGTTGTACAGAATTTCCCTTGCCAAAATTATTTAGCAGATATGTAAATAATTTTGAAAAGCATCTGGCTCCAAGTTACCAGGTTTTGCACAAGGATGTCACTTTATGCAAATTATCCCATAAACACGTCAGTATGTTTCAAAATAAGACAGAGCAATGGACAAACTGTTCTAACTCTACCAGTTGTGGCAGATGGCAGGATGCAGAATGTCTGGAGCCCGTCAGATCCATGGCTTCATCTGGAGAGGACAGCCTTGGGAGGCGTGGCACAAAGGATGCCAATGACCACTATTTCCTTGCCACCACCATCCTTTTCTGTTTATACCTTCCACATCCAAATCTGGTAGGGCTAAGTGTCAAAAAGACAAAGGTATGGAAAAAGGATATTTAGACCTAGCCAAGCAGTCCAGCTAAGGACAGGTGAATGCCTCAGCACAGAGTTATAATATATATTTTCATCAGATGCTCTGCAACAGAGACCAACAGCATCTTTGAGGAAAAAAAAATTACAAAAACAAAGGTGGGTTTTCTTGTCTAGGATAACTTGCTTCCAAAAATCTGCTGTTTGGAAGCCTCTTGAACCTCAGATGACCAGGCTACCAGACACCGTGGCTCTGGGGTTTTATTCTCCATATGTCTATCAAATTTACTTCCTGAACTCTTAGTTTTGTTCCCTGTTGCATCCTGCAAAAGTAAATCTCACAGCTTAATTAACTATTCTGGAGAGAAACCAAAACAAAACATCCTCAAGAGCTCCAAACTTTTGTTGCAACAGTATTGCCCAGGAATTTCATATCAGAGCTCCAGGAAAAGCAGCATTGCCAAACAAAAAAAAGTATTAGAAATTGACAGAGAACATCTCAAATTGGAAGGGTCCTATAAGGATCATCAAGCTCAACTCCCTGCTGCTCTCAGGACTACACAAAACTAAAGCATAAGACTAAGAGCAGTCCAGTCTTTGAATTCCGACAAGCTTGGTTATGTTCCACATTTACACTGCACATCTACATAGAACTACCCCAGCACAGCCTTGTGCAGAAGACAAAAAACTCTAGATATTAACTCCAGAGATGGAAAGCTTGTAGCTAGGGCCCAAAAGTTATGCTCTTTTTCAATTTTAATAGTATTTTTTTCCCACATGCCTATTTCTAATTATTATTATGCCTATTTCTAAAATACACACCAGAAGTGTCCAGCACGGAGCAGTGATGTATTAAAAAAACCCTGTCACACTTAGAACCTTTTAAGGACCCTTGCAATGCTTCTCATTCCATGATTCAATACGTTGCAGTACAGAATAAAAATGATAGAATTAAGAGCAATATAAAGAAACAAAAAATTTCAGTCAGCATTGAGTAGTTGCCTCCCAGTAGAGTTTTTCGACTTGCATCCCACACAGCTGGTGCCAACAGCTCAAGAGGGAATTCGGCAAGACAAAATTTTTCCAAGGACTTTCTGTACTTTGAAGTCAATATAGCTATCATATGCTACTTCTTAATTCCTGCTTTCTGAATATCTGGGAGCAGCCACTTCTGTTTGATTCAGAAATTGCCTTAAAGAAAGGGGGGAAAAAAAAGAAAAAAGAGACTAATTTCATTGTAACAGAGAGCAGCACTTTAATCTGATGACTTTCAACTTTTACTACCTATTTACTGCACACTGCATCCAACTGTCTGCATGGGGAGGTTTGATCCTGATATACAGCACATCTTAAAGCAATGAAGGTCCCTTCTTATTCATTTAAAAAACCCAGGAAATTGTCCAAGTATTTTAGATATTTCTCCTGACTCTTCAGCAAATGCTCTGATATTTGATTACTTTTCATATTTATGTTTGCCTAATGGTGGTTTATGTGCATATAAGAGCACTACTGGAGGTCTTCTATCATGTTCCAGGAATTCACTGCTGAGATTTAGTCTAAGTAAAATCCAAATAACATTATCCAAATAACATTTCTCTTCTAATGATTCCTGACTAGTCATGATAAATTATAGAAAGTCACAAGCAAACTTACTCCAGGAGATCGGTGTTAAATAGCAAAAATAACTGCACTTGTTGCCACATTTATTTTCACATGGCAAGGCAAAAGAAGAAGCTGGATGATATGTTAATGAACTGGCTGTTTCCCAACATCCTCTCGAACACATCTGTTGTATCTCTCCCCTGCAAAAATACTTATACAAGTAAAATCAGCACTTCCATTCCTTCTTACTTAGCAACTTAATCTGGCACTTTTATTACCCAAAAATGGATTCTAGCAAACGGCCCCAATATCCTAATGCAGCCAACTTTCTTACTTCTCTTTTTAAGCCAACAAGAAAGATTAATCTAATATTTCTAAGAAATAGAATATTTTCTAAGTTTCTGTAAAACCAAGACTGGTCAACAGTATATACAACAGTTAGTAAATTATCTTCTCCTGGCACTACAGTAGCAACAACAAATAAACTGGAATAATTATTAAATTAGTTGTTTTCTTTGGAAAAGCACCCCAAGAGAGTCCTGATTTCCCCAGTGATCTAACAAGATACTATTTGTACACAGACATTGTCTTAAAAAAACAAAAGTTTTGGAACTGACTGGTTGATTTAGAATTTATCAGACTGCAGAGCATCAAGTGATGCAAACTAAGTAACAGGGGATGACTGAAATAATAGAAATATATTTCTTTCAGACACTATTAAAACTTTATACATATCCCTTAGGGCCATAAAAATATGTGCATAAAAATGCACATATGCTCAGGAGACCTTTAATCTATGAATAGTTTATCAAAGTCACCAAGTTTAAACAGAGTAAAAACCTTTCTACAGAACGAAGGCTTCCCAATCTGCCTTTCCTACACACTTATATCTATTACATAGGAAACATGAGATGTTCTGCATCAAATTTTACATTCTAAGTAATTTCAACTGTATTCACCTCGAGCATTTTAGAAAGCGAGCTCACTTGCAGTCTCCTGGAAAAGCTTTTTAGAGATACACAAAATCTCTCACAACCTAAGTGTTAGGCTAATCCAATAAAACACCCAAAGCATCCCAATTAAACAACAAAAAAAAAGCTTTATATTGAAAATTCCACCTTGCTGATAAGTAGCTCCATGTAAACTTGACTCATGTAAATAATTCACAGCATTATGCACGAAATACTTTAAAAGTTCCAGGGTTTTTATAAACTCCAAAGAAAACTATGCATTACTATTAGAACAAAATGTTTGCTTTTATTTTCCAGCTTCTTTTCCCCTCTGGGTGGGATAAAAATATTTCAAGCCAAGCTGAAGTTAGCTACTAATACAACTCTGCATACCAAAGTAAAACAGATTCATTGAAATATATGTAGCTGTAGAGATCCTCCACAAAGCAAAGATCTATCACAAGTCATAAAGTGCTGCCTTCAAAATGAAAGCAGAGCTGCATTACACAAACTTTATCTTCAGCTAAAACTCAAACTATCATTTTCAATACTCTTCTAATATGTAACATTTTAAATTCTATTATTAATGCTGCTTTCTTTACCTGTTGAATACTCCACGGACACAAATTGAAAGTTGCTAAAAAACTTAGATGCATAAAGCTAGAGTTTTATCTGGAAGTGAAGGGACATCACACCACCTACAGCCAATAAAGACTTTATTAGCCCATCTCAGCTCCACTTAGTGCACCCATTCAGCTTTCAGGATTATTCCCAGTAGGTTAAAATCCTGACAGTATTAGTCAGAAAAATTAAATTAGTCTTTACCAAACCACTTTGATATAAGTTATTCCAGGGCTCATTAGATCAATCCTGAACCATTGAAATGCTTTAGTACTGAGTAGGAAAGAGTGAGACAATTCACAATTGATTTCCTTGGAAGCTAAATTAAATTACATGGAGTTCTATGTCTAGTTTTAAAAGGGCAACAACAAGTCAATGCTGTGTGCTTTTTAAAGAAAAAAATTCTCTAATCTCCACTTCCCAAAACAGTCTTTTCCAGTTCCCATTGAGAAAAACCCAACTGACACAGGCATCTAGGTGCCTTTACTTCGGGAAAAATTTTGGGCTTCTGATCTTCCTTTCAAGAGAGGCCTAGAAAGATAAGACTCTACTTTGGACATTGTAAATTCTGCACATAAGACTTAATTTATGGCAACTTCAACTTTATCTGGACCATATACAATTTACATGCAGTCTTTTGCTTATTTTTGCTTTTTCATTGTAAGTTTCCATGGCATTTTTCATCAGCCATGCAATTGGCTGCCTTCAGATTTGTTACTTTTGAAAATATCTCCCTGACATCTCTTCAGAGTTGTGCACCAAAATATGATCTAACATCCTACAAACACCATATTACCTGCCCCTAATGGGGATCCCCAGAGCTCTGTCCTTGGCCCTGTGCTCTGCAACATCCTGAATGACTTGGACACAGGACTTGAAGAGATACTAAGTTTGGAGATGATAAAAAATTGGGAGGAGCTCTTGACTCTCTTGAAGGCAGAGGGGCCCTGCAGAGAGACCTTGATAGAAGGCTGGGCAATCACCAACTGTATCAAGTTTAACAAGGATAAGTGCTGGATCCTGCACTTGGGATGGGGCAACCCTGGATGCACAGACAGACTGAGGAATGAGAGGCTGGAAAACAGTGCCAGGGAAAGGGACCTGGGGGTCCTGGTCAATGGAAAGTTGAACATGAGCCAGCAGTGCCCTGGAGCCAGGAGGGCCAGCCTGGGGGGCATCAGGCACAGCATCACCAGCTGGGCAAGGGAGGGATTGTCCTGCTCTGCTCTGGGCTGGGGCAGCCTCACCTCAAGTGCTGGGGGCAGTTCTGGGTGCCACAATACAAAAAATATAAAGGTACTGGAGAACATCCAGAGGAGGGCCTCAAGGATGGGGAAGGTTCCGGAGGAGAAGCTGTGTGAGGAGCAGTTGAGGGCACTTGGTCTGTTCAGCCTGGAGGAGACAGAGGGGAGACATCAGAACAGTATTTAACTTCCTTGTGAGGGGAAGAGGAGGGGCAGGCACTGATCTCTTCTCTCTAGTGACCAGTCACCCAAGGGAATGGCCTGAAGTTGTATCAGGGGAGGTTTAGCTTGGATACCTGGAAAGGGTTCTAAATCCAGAGGGTGATTGGGCACTTGAACAGGCTCCCCAGCAAAGTGGTCACAGCACCAGCCTGACAGAGTTCAAGAAGTTCTTGGACAATGCTCTGAGGCACATGGTGTGACTCTTGGGGTGTTCTGTGCAGGGCCAAGAGGTGCACTTTGGAAATACTTGTGCATCTCTTCCAACTCAGAATATTCTATGGCAATAAAAATTAGGAAATGTTTTAGACAGGTGTATCTTTCTACATTTAGTGCTACACAATTTGTTATCCCTTGTTATATTATAATTCAGGAAGAAGAAGCAGTCATAACTTTTTCATATAAATGATAAAAGAACACCCCTGTGCACAATTTAGTCGTCATGCCCATTCCTGTCACTTTGAAACTCACTAACGGTTAACCACAGAAAAATACTGCAGAACATTAAATGCTAATAGAAACTCGTGTCCACTTCTCCATGGATAAATTTATCGGAACAGACACAAATCCCTTAACAAGCTTTGCATTGCACAAAAAGACACAAAGTAGTTATTTCGTATTTTTGTTTCAGATTACAAAAAGCTTCCCTTCAGGAGCATCAATGTAGCAATGAAAGCTGGGCTCCAGCCACTGTTTATCAGGACACATGAAAGTAACCAAAAATCAGGTCCTGAGCTGGAAAGCCAGAGAAAGAACATTTATGTAAACTATTCCAATGCCAAAACAATTCCTTGCCATCTAACATGGGCCACGCAACTTGCCCAAATACCCAAATTCACTTTCAGATCCACCAACCGTTTTCCATCAAATCATTTCTAGCTCTACAGTGACCCGCTCCAAGCAGAACCCAACAGTGCAAAGTCTGAACTTGCAAAATTCAGTGGACAGAGTCACAAGATCTTTGATGATGAACTGCTGTTGGTTGGCATGGGGACAAGAGAAAGTCTGCAGACCAGGAAAAATTGGGAAAAGAGAATCAGAATGCTGCTGGGAGCAGTCTGTCTCCAACTCTGTCATCAACAACAGCCTCCAAGAGCCCAGTAAAAACAAGGGCATACAACAAGAGTGGAAAGGAAACACACATTTTACCAGCAAGGCAATTCTTCCTAATTTTTAGTAGCCCAGAAATTTAACAGAATAGAGCAGCCTTGGAGACTGCATTTTCCACAAGAGACAATGTGGATTGCATGTTACACTAATTAGAGAACTGTTATTAGTACTGGAGAAATAACCAGCCAGTTGGACAGCCTAAGCCCACAATAAAGTGCAATGTGTGAAACAGTCAGCTCTAGAGGCACTTGGGACAGCAGAAACATAGCTGCTGTTCTATAAGGGTGCAGCACACTCCTGGCAATTAAACTGGCTGCTGCTATAGAAAGCATTCAGCAATTCATTTGAAGAAGAAAAGAAAACAGATCCTTTCCCACAGAGATGCACAGGTTCTGTGCGAGTTTGTTCAACAGGAGGATTTTTAGACTGTCTTAGCTGGTGATTCCTCTGAGCAGATTCATTTGATACTAGATTTTTGGTCACCTGGAATTTTCTCAAGTCAAAATCCATACCCAATACAGTGCTCTGCTCAGTCCTGAAAATGGATTTGTTCTAGTTCTCCTAATAGTCGAGTACACAAGCAAACATTGTGGTTCCCCCTCTATAAGCAAAGTAGGGTTTAGAGGAAACTAGGAGCTAAGAAGCTCAGACTTTTGTTGTAACCTATATGGCACCCCATGGGTGGCATCTGGAGAGGAATCAAAAATGCATCAGAAGATGAAAAAATGGATTTTTGGCATGGCAGGAGCAATTTTATGCTTTAGAGTACAAGTATTACACTACATGCATATGTACATACTGTTCTGAAGAAAGTTCCTATTACACTCTCATCTTTCTAATGCCTGAACCCAAGTCATAAGGTCAACAGTTGTGATACACATCAAATCCAATTAGGCTCCCTGCAGGTTGTCATTTTTCCCTGCATTAAACACTACGGTGTAAAAGAAATAGCCTAGTAAATAAAGATGCTTAGACACTAAACCTCCTAAGACCACAGCTGTCTAGTTGCTGCTTTTTACCACAACTCCATTACATAAAAAAAATCACTTGTCACACTATATCTATATTTTAAAGCAAATATACTTCTTCCATTTCATCTGCTAAAAGTGTTTCTGACCTACAGTTAGTGGACTCTTAGCACCTTCCCATGTTCCTTCTCCTTGCAGTGCAGCATTACTATCTCCATAATAACAACTGCTTCAGTGACATGGATTATAAATGAGCTCTTTTCCAAGAGAAGTCGAAGTTTTACAGAAAGAACATATTCCACAAAGCTTTTATTTAGAGTATTTACATAGAAATAACCTTGCACTGAAGAGAAGAGTGGACAAAAGACAGAGAAACTCCACAAATGGTCAGCAGTAAGAGGTGAAGGGAACACCTTGCAATGCTTTGATTTCTAATTAGAATGCAAGATGCTTGAAGCAAATCGTACATCTGAGATGGTCAATTAAGAGTGCTGTCATTGTTCTTCCACTGTAAGACCCCCTCAACCTTGCAAAAGACAGAAAATCATTACAAAATGGTTAATGCTTCAGTGTCTAGGTAGCTATCCTTTGGAGAACAAAAAGCTTATTTATATCAAAATACAGATTCAACTCAAGTAATTTTATCTTCTGGTTTCCAAGGAGACAAGTGACCTCCATATACTTCTCCTAACAAGTGTACCAAAGTCATATCATAGCAAGTAAAGCCATGAAAGCCATAAGAAAGTAGCTCAATTCAGAGACAATCTGCTGCTCAAACCTGAAGTTTAACAGCTTGGGTAGTTTGCCAACACAGCTTCACTTTGGTGTCACTTCCCAAGCTTCCTTTTAACAGAGCATTCTCTGTAATAGATATTGCCAGTCTTTACCTCAAGGGAAAATACCAGGCAGGAAAGGCTCCAATATGGAAGCACAGACAGTATATTACAACTGGGCAATAATCTAACTTTAGCACTCGTGGGGCAAACCTTCTTGAGATCCAAAATCCATCCTTTCACAGCCCATCAGCAACCCTTTGAAGCCAACATTTATGTTGTATCAGCAATTTTCTATTTTAGTATCCCAGAATCTCAGGAGGATTCTGCTTTCTTCCTCAGCCAAGCTCAGGAAACCTACTGGAGCCCACAGTATGTCTAATCACATTTTCAATGCCTTCCTAATCTACAAAAAGCAGATTTGTTTTGGCAAAGTGCACAGTTAAAGAGATTCGCTGTCTTTCCCCATACCCCTACTGAGTGTCACTCACATGTTCACAACATACTAGGGAAACAAGGAACCAGCTTTTTCTTGGAGAAACTGCTTCAAGTTTCTCCCATTAAAGTTCACCATCCATTCCCAGGTAGCTGCACACATTTTGACTTCCTTGTGTCGCTCACGCTCATTTTTCTGCTGTTGTTCCTCCATGTATTCACTGCAGGCAAAATGCTGTAAAGCTGACATGGAGATGGTGAGCTGCAGGACTCTGGAGTGCTGCTGTGAGCAAAGTGCATGCCTGGGGTAACTTATGACTAATCTCAGCCTGTCCTGATCTATCTCAGCTGACGGCAATAAAAGGAAGCAAAAAGAAAAACAAAACATTAACATATACGAAAGCCCTAGACACCAGTTCTACGTTGTAACTGTGCAGTAGATTGATAGGTTCTTTGTGGCATTTCCAAGATCAGCTTTAGAACCCTGTGCTACTTGTGTAGTAGGGCTAGGAAAGGGGCTTTGAGACATTCACAACTGTTGATGGCAAATTCCACCATCCTAAGCATCTACCTGGACACAGACTAACCAAAAATTCAGGAAAAGTGACAAGTTCTGATCCAGGAGACAGAAAAAAAAAGGAGGTGGAAGAGACTGTTATTTTAGACCTGACTAATGAAGTGTTTGAGAATATAAATGTGTGAAGGTGTTTTGAATGAGATCATGAGAGACAGCGCCAGTGATCCTGCAGAAAGTAAGAAGTGAGAAAAGCTGAACAGGAACAAGACAGCTCTAGGTCAAACTCACAGGTGCATCAGATGAAGCGCAATGCTAACAGACACTGGAGAAAAACATCAGCATGTAATGCCAGAATTGGGGGTTGCAGTGCCAAGTGGATTTCTGGAAAGACACAAATAGCAATAAAACATAAAAAACTAGACCTAGACAAATGCAAGTCCAGGATTTCTCCAATAATACAAATTGCAAATGCAAAACTCCCCAAACACTTTAAGTACCTGTTTTGCTTAATCTTCAAAGAAGACTAAGAGATCAGATATTGAGCATAGCTGGTGATAAGAGAAAACAGAGTAAGGAAACGAGCTTAAAACAAAACCAGTCCCAACACCACACAAAATCCCCACATACACAATGATAAGGATATCTTGCTGGAAAACCGATCTTGTTATTTTATCCCCCTTGATCCTGCAGCTGAAAACACACACAGAAGAGAAAGTAACAGAAGAAAACCCACATGGCAGGGGCCTGGTGAATGCCCAGGTGCAGGGCTTTCATCCACTACCAACTCAACAGCAAAATTGTCACTCAGGTTTTTTACTCACTCCCATTTGTGACAAGTTTTACAGGCAACCAGCTGTAATCCAGGTTCCTTTCTACTACAGAATTCTACATTTTCACATCCTTTTGTTGCCTTATACAAGCTGCTGTATCATATTCTACCTCTTGACCAGTCAAGCATGTCTTACACTCTCAGTTGGTTTTTAATTCTCTCCTTTCCAACTATTTGCATAAAGGACAGTAATTTTGTACAGGACAAATAGAGTCAGTACTCACAGAAAATTATTTTTAGAGAAAAAGTGCTGAAGTTACCACTTTTGTGCTTCCCTATCTTTGAGGTTTTCCAAGAAATCTGTGTAGCTCATGCATAGAGCATCTCCCTGCTACTGCGAGCTCTCTCACTACACGGATAGAAAAGAAAATGAATCAGAAATCAAGTGCTGAGCATTCACAGGCCTGTACTCGATCTTTCTTCTCCTTGGAAGCGCAACCTCACCTAATTACAAGGCTCTCAGCACTGCCAGCTGTGTGGTACAACGTGACACAGGTGTGCAGCATCATTTCAGAAACAAGATGAGAAACACAGGCCTCTCGCACTGGAAGCTCTGTGACAGGGTATTGTCCAGAATTCCTGTGCTGATAAGCATTTGATGATACAGAAGGTTACATAAATAGACAGATAGATGAAGGTGGATAGGAAGAGATGTGACAGAGAGTGACAAACACATTTTGGAGTACAAGTCTTCCAGCACAGTCAGCAGAATGCCCAAGGCAAAGTGGTATTTTATTAAAGTAACTCACATAGCACGGAGAAAGGCTAAGCAGGGTTATCAAACCTTCTCCTTTCATCACAAATAAAAAAAAAGACTGCTGCCTACCATTTAAAGAACGGTCTGACTGTTATGAACCTTAGCCATGGAATTCTCACTAAAATTGCTGCTTTTGCAAAAGGTCTTCTCTCTCCCACTGGCAAGCAACAAAGCATCGGACTGTGTTCAAAAGTCCTCAACTAAAAGTGAAGTAACAGACACAAAGCCACAACTATGTCATAGAGCTGTAAATCAAAAAGCTGCAGGATGATTTGGCTGAGTGCTATTTTTTTTACTATAATCAAAGCTCTTCAGGTCTGTGCCATTTGTGATTTATCAATAAACATGTGAGTCATATTTGCAGCTGCTTGTCAATCTTAATTCGTGGGAAGTAAAGGATCTACTTTACCTGCCATAATGTAAATTTATCATGGAATTGGCTATTTTATCTCTAATTTATCATAGGAGAGCACAGGATCCCTGCAGCAGAAAGTCTTCCAGTGACTCACAGCTGCTGGGTGTAAGCACTTAGCTTAACATCACTGAACATCATTGTCTTTAACCCCCAGCCTGCTAATCTTTCAAGGCAGCAGGATGCTGGCAAGACCTCAGCACATCTGTAGCCCTCCAGGAATCTTAGGTATTACCAGTCTTCGTTTACTCTTCTCCTCATCCCTTTTAGAAAAGAGTTTAAATTTGACAATAACCATGTACATGCAGTTAGCTTTGATATAAAGCATTTCCTGAAATCTCTTAATAAAACAAACATGAACCAACAGTAGGTCATTCAAGTATAAGATCTCATTCAGACTGAAAACTCAAGATCTTAAAACTGATTCTGAAAATTCAAGACCTGAAAATTGGTTTTCCATTACTGATGTTGCATTAAGAAACTGTGTCTATAGATTAATTCTAATCTGGGTTTTCTATTCCCAATCTACTCTGAGAACATCAACCATCTTCCAACATACCAACATCCAAACTCCCAAACTTCCAACATAAATTCTTCTATTTACAGATTGGATATTGCATTAAATTCACAGTAAGTCCTTTGCAAAAAATGATACATTCAGTTTTTGCAAGAGAGAATATACTTTATAAATATCCTTCATCATCAAAAGGGCTAATTTTTTTTTTAATTCTACCATTCAAATGGTTGAAGAACTACACTTGGGCAGCTGCCTAGACACATCCCTTCTTGAGAAGTTTTTGAATGCATCAGTGAAAATGTGCTCAGACTGAATTTAATCTCTCTGAAAAGTCATGTGCACAGCTTTTTTGATAAGCTCATGGTGTATCCACTGAGGAAGGCTTTACCACACACACCCATGCTGGCTCACTTGGATGGAAGCCAGGCTTTCCAAGAGACCCGCTGCCACGGCGAGATCATAGCAGGTTGACACATTTTTCAAGAGAGCACAGCACACAAAGTACTCCCTGTGCTTCTCCTAAAGAGAGGCTCTCCTTGGAAAAACCTAGCCCAAAGGGAAGGGTGGGGGTGGGTGGAGAGCTTGAGCCTTTTTCCTTACACTCTGAAAATGTAATGTAATTGCACAGGGAAAGGCTACACACAAACACTGTTAGTGCTATTAGTGAACAGGACAGCTTTCTGTGAAAGAATAGCCATCTCTGAGAGTGCAAATGTGTGTATGTTTATTGAGTTGCTTATGTAAATGCATTTTTTCGACAGGCTTTCCAATAAAAATTTTAGTTATGATTTGTCCTGCTTAGGTATAAACTCAATTTATCTACCAAAGTAAACACAGCATAGAAATTAAGTTATATATTTCTAAGCTAGAGATGTCAAGCAGAAGGTTGGAAGTCCAGAAAACAGAATAAAGAACGAAATTCAGTAATCCATACACAACTGCCTGAAGGTTGGGAAGAAGAGCAGGTGGACTAAATAGTACTAAGGATCACCATAGGAAGGCCTGTAAACCTAGAATTGTTATTGGATTAGACCTCTATTTTGGACAAAAATTATTTGACTGACTACCTAGAGAATCAGATTGGTATCACTTGGCTAGGTTCATTACTTGGAATAGAGTTTGGACTGTGAACAGAGATCAGGAAAGCAGGGGTTAATGACCTAAGATGATGCTTGATTCTAGCAATGATAAATGAGAAAAAAGCTCTCTTTATATGGGAAATCAGAGCATGTTTATTCTGGACTCATTGCTCCAGCTGGACGTCTTACAGAGGATGTAAGTATTCAAAAATGTAACTCAAATTCCAGTTCAAACCTGGGTAAGAGATACATCTTTCTTCCATCTGATACATTTATGGTGTGAGCATGAGTCAATGATTTATAATTTAAATGGGAAGTGCAAGTCACATGGCCAGGGATATATTAAGTGATGAGGGGAAAAAAATCTTCAGGACTAGATCTTAAAAAATTTCTAGCATGGGAAGACAAATAACAGCCCAATGGTCATGGCTGAGACTGTAGCTGGGGATGGCTCAAGGAAGGAGAACTCATGAAGCTGACATGAGCATTAAATCATAAAAGACAAGAAAGACCACAGCTAAAAAGATGATAAAAAAATATAAGTGAGATAGAAACTATACCAGAAATATAACTTGTGCCTGCCCCATTTTAGCCCTGTAGTTCTTAAAATATCCAGCACCCATTTGAGCCTCTCCCAAATCCTGCAGAATGGACTGTGACTCCCTGTCGTGTCTGTAGCACTCACTTCATCCCTACGAGCCCTTCAAGATTCAGCCCTGCTTTCAGTTTGGCAGATGCTCCCGAAATGAGACTTGGAGGAAGCAGGGCTAAAGGAGCTGTCACTCCAGTTCAGGCAAGTACTCACCAGCCCTACAACTGCACTTGGATGCAGCTTTCAGGAGAGGGGAGAGGCAGGAGTGAGGTGAGTGCTGCAGGCTGAGAGCATTCCAGGTGGCCTGGGGACTGCGGACAGAGGTGTAAACATGCTGCCACTGGCAGGAGGGTACAGCAAGTCCCACTGCAAGGCTGAAAGATGGAATTTAGGTTAAGGATAGAGCTTGGGAAAGGAGAGCATATGCAGCTGAGTGATAGACCTTGACATGCTCACACAGCTAAAATAAGAGCTTGAAGTAACAGGAAGAAATGTTAACGTCACTCCTTCTAAAGCTGGTATGAGACTCGTGAGTACAGCTTACGCTGTGGCTGGTCTGGGAAAGAGAAACTCTAGAGGTGAAACTAGCCATGGATTGTAAAGATGGGAAATTAAGACACATGGATGAAACCACAGAGGACTTACTACTCCGGCTATAGCAGGTAGAGAGCCTCTGGCAATAATCCAGGAGAGGTTAGGCTGGTTTAAAGTTAGGCATGCAGAGCTAGAAAGCTGAAATTGATGGTGATTATTTAAAACCTCACATGGAAAAAATGAAGACCGGAGGGAGGAGAGGGAATTAATCTATCACTTTTTAAGACAGATACCAGTTTATGGTAGCAAAAAGGCTGGATTTAGAAATAAGAGCCCCCAGAAGGCTGCTATTGCTCCTCGAGTGCTGAGCACAGCTAATTCAGTTAGCATTTGTCCAACAGCATAAGCTCTGCCTTCCCAAAAATCAAGTACAATGGGACAGGTCTAAAGGCCTGACAGAAACATCTGCCATAGAAGACTAAACTTTAGACTCAAGTAATGCTCCACACAAATATCACACAAAATCAGTGCTTCCTGAAAGAGCAAGTAACCATCATCATCAGTGTCCAGTAAAGTGCTCTTTTTTTTACCAGCTAACAGAGGTCTTAGCACATCATAAGTAGTGCACATAGTAAAAAAACACTGGCTTCAGATTTCAAGTAGTACCTCTCTGGAATTTGTAAGCATCTCTTGAAAGGCAGGCCTTGTGAGATTGAAGTAGTTACCAGCTTGGACTAAGAAGAAAAAAAGGATCTTCTTGCCTTGGAAGGAAAAACCCTTCCATTCTCTCCTACAAGAGCTTTGAACTATTTTCCTTTTAGGCAGAGGACACTGTTAAAGGATGTCTGGCATTACGACCTGCAGATGGTTATACAATACATGAGAGTTGCCTGCAATCTTAGGGTTCTGTGAACTCATGAAGATGATTGATGAATGCTTTTGTTCTGCTAGAGACTGAAGAGTAAGTTAGCTTCAGTTTGGCTAAAATTAGGTTAGTGATTGGGTTAGTGACTCACTAGTAAGGTGATTTAGTAAGGTTAACAGTAAGGAAACATACTGTAATAGCCAGCTGTTCTCTGAAAATGCAACTTTTTTCTGATTCGTAATGAGAAAGCAAAAATCATGGCATTTGCAGCACCTTACATTTCAGACAGAAATATTTCTATGATTATTAGTGGGGAAAAGATAGGAGTTACAGAATTTCCTTAAAAAGAAGGCTGTCAGAACCCATTAGATTTCCACATACAGAGATGACAATCTCATTCTAAAGTTTCATTTTTTAATCTGACACCACACGAAGACATTACAGTATGATGATGTTTTAGTCCTTTCTCTTGGCATTTGCAGTTCTTCTGATGATCCACCCACCTTCTCTTCCCCCAAGACCCTAAGTACCAGTGTTCACATGGGTTTATAATCCAGTCTACTGTAGTGTAGTTAAATACATCTCACTGTTTTTAATTTTGTAACAGTTTCTTTCATAGTTCCAATGCTCTCATAATCACAGTGCTTCCTCTGTATTTCTCTGTGTTGCCCTGCACACTCTCTGTTCTTACTGATTTTATTCAGAGTTGATGCTCAGCATCTTTCAGAACATAATCTTATAGACATAGGCTCTAATGCTTCCTTAGGGGTTGTCTGGTTATTGCTGTGTTCTGTGGCTGGGATGAACACACAGTGCTCTCACAAAGTCACTGATGTGGCACCACTGGGTCTCTCCTGCAGCAGCTGCAATCAGCAATGAGAAGGGATGACAATAACCAAAGGAGAAGCAGCTTGTCACGCCCTTCATCCCATGACACAGAACATCTCCTCAATCTGCTGGACTGTACATCAATGGGAATTAGCCCTTCAGCAGCTCCCAAAAGGAGACTACAAGTTTTACAATCGAACCATACCTCCAATTATTTTTGCTGTGTCCAAAGTAGAACTTTATTACCCCAGATAGCCCAGTCTCTTGAATTCAGGTTGTTCTGAGTTTAGGAACCTCTCCCACTTTTGGAAATAAAACCTTTTTCAAAACAGCCAGAGTGCTGCTTTTCCTAACCTCTGTTCATTAAGCTGTTTGCACCCCT
This sequence comes from Corvus moneduloides, assembly GCF_009650955.1. Taxonomy (NCBI): domain Eukaryota; kingdom Metazoa; phylum Chordata; class Aves; order Passeriformes; family Corvidae; genus Corvus; species Corvus moneduloides. Next base: position 55,345,065 of record NC_045481.1, on the reverse strand, counting down.
CTGGGAGAGATCAGAGATGGCTTTGAGAGAATAAATTTCAATGTTAAGGGCAGTATTGTGCAGATTTGAGATGGAGAAGCACATTTTTGGGAACAAGAACTACACTGCATAATCTTGCTATCAAGTATTCTTCCTGGTAAGTCTGTGACATCATCTGGCAGGGAGAAAAGAAGTCCAGACATTATTCCAAGAAAGGGAGATATATTGTCACTGTTAGGCTCACAACATAACTAAAAGAAAACTATTTTATAACTGTCCATAGTCAAACATAAAATGCATGAGTGAACTCTGGAAATCTTACAAAGTGCAATCAATGAAAGACAAAATACTGAAAACCACCCATTTCTTACAGCCATATAAAGATATTATGAGCAATACAAAGAGTACTAGAAACCATAAAAATAGAGTGTAAAAAGATATTTGAAACTGTTTTGTTTGCAACCCTGCACCCTTTTAATTTTTTTTTTCCCTATGGCAACAAATGTTACCACACTCCAGAGCTTCAGTTTAAAACAAAGAAACAAAAACTGCAAAGTGCACAATATTTATTGTGTTGCCTTAGATCTACAAGGTATATCAGAATGCCACAAATTCTGCAAGGAAATTATAGTGTAAGTTAACATGGAGAGCTGAGAGGAACAGTAAGCATGATGTATGCTGAAATGAATCCTCACTAGTATTTGCTAGACTAAAGCAAGGTGCATTGAAAGAGGCCTCCCTTTCATGTTTTGTTTTTTCCCCTGACAAAAATAATGAAGGTGATCTTCTCCACACTCATGGCATTATAAAGAATTGGTCTGACTGGTGTCTTGGAATATTTAATACCTTTACATCAGCGAAGGGATTCACTCACAGAGAAAGCATGCAGCAGAGTGAATGATGTAATCTTACTCTTTAAAAACATGGTTGGCACAGAAATTGTCCATTTTACTCAGGAGGATGCAATTACATTTCAGCTTTCATGTAAAGCTGCTTCATGAAATTGAAAAGCCTGCGCATGAACAGAAACAGAACAGCAGGGAAACAACAAAGACTCTGCCTGGCTATGGATCATTTCTCCTTCTCCACACAGTTTGAGGGAAAAATAGCTGGCTGTACTGGGTGAAGACAATCTACAGTAAGCAGGCTGGTACCAGCTCTGCTGACCTAATGGCAACAAGGAGTCTAGGAATGAAGAGCTCAGACTCCTGGGGAAAGCAGATAATCCAACCCCTCATGTCTGTAAGTAAAGACTTTATGAGCTACACAAGAGAAAAAAAAAAGAAACAACACAGAAAAAAACCAACAAAAATACAAAGAAATGGGAAGTCATCTTAGGTCTCAAGGGAGGAAGAAGAATCTTGCTAGTCAACCCAAATCCAGATGCTGGGACTAAAATAGAGAAGTCCCACTCACCGTTTGCTCTGCCAAAGCCTTCGAGAGACAGCAACACAAATTGCCAGAAATGCTTTAACTGAACAGGTTTCTGTAAGGAAATGCCAGTGTGTTGATTTGGTTTAGGAATGTTAGTAAGAAAAATAAACTTTCTGAGACAGTGAAGGAGAAAAGAATTTTAAGGTGAAGTCTTTGTTCCTTCCTCCCAGCTGGACATCACAATGGGAGGAAACTCATGTAGAAGAAGGTATCAGGCACTTGCTTCAGGGTGCTGTCTTCCCAAGATGACAAAGTCTTTGGTCAAATGAAGGCAGTCCCACTTTTACCAGCACAACACTTTGAAAAAAGCATGTTTTCTCCCCATGCTAGAATAGGAGCTATCATGAAACTCCTCCAAAATTCAAATAATCATAAAGACATTTCTCATTCCTCTCTGGCTCCATGATAATGAACAAAAGGAAAGTTGAAATTCAGATACAAACTAAAAATATAACTTTCAGGTCAGAAACTCTCAGCTTAAGAAATTATACTCTGATTATGTAAGGCTATAGTAAGTTAATTAACATTTATTAATCAGTGTTCACTTCAATGTGAAAAGTAGCACATCAAGTCAGAAGAGACTGTTTCTACATTCACACAAATATGGCTTATGTTGTGAGACATAACTGAGCGTAAATCTTGATCTGTTAATTACCAAGGTCTTTACTGTGTAGTTTTAGATACTTTGATCAAAGGTTAAAAAACTCCTGTGAGAGACAGATGAGCATTTGGAAAAAACACAGTGATCACATTTTATTATGATTTCTCCTTGTTTTCTGAGTATCAAGTTGTTGGACAGAACGAAAAGTTCAAGGATCTTTTCGATGAATATCTTAAAACTGTCTAGTTGCTATCAATAAAAAGATTAAATTTCTGTACCCTTGGTATTTGGCATGTCTGCCAAGGAAGAGCAAAGTTATTACCAATAATATCTTTGTTACGTAACACAGAGAAATTTAAGTCACCACTGACAGTTCAGTGAGGAGAACTACCAATAAAAAAGTCATATCACACATTCCTTAGTTTGCTCACATCTATACTTTGATAAAGCATACACTGAGAAGTAGACATACCTGTCTGGTTTTATAATTTTGTATTTTTAGAGTAAAAATGAAAAAAGAGAAAGTGTGATCAGTCCACTGTGTAATTCAGAAGAAAGAACTGTAAAAGTTTCATCTCCTAATCCTTTGATTCTATGCAGCACTGCAGTGCTGAAGTGAATCCACAATTCGCAACGGAAACCTAAGATCTAGAGGACAAGCTGAGATCCATCTTAAGCTAAAATACCCAGACCCCACACAGACAAATAAACCTCAGAACTGACTGCTGTGAAGTACTGAAATCCACCAAATACAGGCAACCTTACAGATCACTTTGCTTTTACCCAGCTTTGGGAGTAAAGGCTGTTGTACAGTGTGGAGAAAGTCACCACAGTCTTCACAAGGCATTTGGTGGGAGTTGCACTGGATATTGAATGACCTGAGATGGGCAGCTGTTGAAACAATTAAGACAACCTTTTACCTTTTCTCTAAACTTAATACACATTCAACAGCAACTGCAGAGGTATGCTTATTTACTCAAGAAAAATACTTGAAATCAAAATAAATTTTTGCTAAGCAAAACCACTTTCAAGACATCAATGTAAAATGCTTTTGCACACTTTTCATTGGAGACAAAAAGGCATTGCTCACTTAAATTCTTTTCTTATCTGGTTAGATCACCTTCTACTGCATAGAAAACTTTTAGAAAGCAAAATTTGCTTTCCTATATGTTGTGTTGATTATATTTTGCCCCATTTTTTATGTAATCATACTCAATTTCTATTTGAAGAGGCCAGAAAACCTGGCCAGAAAACCAACAATATTTCCACAGTCATAACATCATTCTCTTTCTTTAGAAAAGCTTATGAAACCTATTTTTTTAGCATTTTCTCACAGGCAATGCTTAAAAATCATTGTTTTCTAAGGTTACTTTTTTGTTTCTTTTTTCTGGAGACCCTTCAACTCGTCTCTATCTGAAATTGCAGTATCTAAAACTTGTGTTAGATGAAGCGTCAGCAATTCCAAATCAGGATAATTATGTCCTTTGTCTCTCATGCAGCATTCCTCACCATAAACTGGAGAATCACATTTGTCTCTTTTTGCAATAGCTTCACATTGTCAACTCACTCTGTTTGTTTTTCCCCATGAGCCGAAGTTTGTGTTCCAAATCCTGCTCTAGCCAGCACAACTACAGGGTGGATAATGCATTCTTCACCTTCCACTTGCTAATATGGGGGAAAGAGGCCACTGACTTTCACACATAATCCATGGAGTCAGGCACACGCCTCAGCAAGATTCAAACCAGCTCAGTTACTGACCAAGGAGATTGCTGGCATCAACCCGCTCCAAGTACCACTGCAGACAGCCCAAAGGAATACTGGGACCAGCACTACACTTTACATTCCCCCTCTTTCCTCCAGACTGAAAGCTGGGCTTTATCAGCCACCTGGAATACTGTTTAGAATCCTCTCCCGAAGACAGGCACTGTTCCAGGAGGGTTAAAATCAAAAACCATAGCAGCCAAAAGAGCAGGATCTCAGTACAACAGCAGCTCTATCACCACAGGCCTGGGCCCTAGAGTATATCACCGTGTCCCGCAGCCAATAGGAGGAGGAGGAGAGAAGATCCAGCAGGCAGGAATTGTGCAGCAAGATTGATTGATTTAATTATTTTACAAACTCTTTTATAGACTTTTTTCTTCATAGTCTAATTGGACAAAGGATCAGCCACCTCTTGGGGTGATTGACTAAAATCCTAAAACATCCATTGTCAAAATATTTTCCGACTATAACATAAACAAGACTTTTCAAGGTTGCAGGTGGCTTGGTTGTTTACATAACTCTGCTACCTCTTCTGTGAGAGAGAAAAGTCTCTCGTGGACTTAGAAAATAGCAAGAAAATCCTTGCTAGCAGCATTTTTGTATCTACACACCTCGTCTAGATCACATTCGAAAAGGCAAGGCCAGGAGTCATTTCATCACAGAAAATATTTTTTCCCACAGGTTCTGGCTCACAGAACAACTTAACTTATAGATGGCCTGGGCCCTCTGCCTTGCTAAAGCAGCCTTAACTCTTCTGGCTGAAGAATTATTACAGTGTTGAAAAGAGCTGAAAAGTCTCAGTACCTAAAGAAGAACGAACATGGCTCTGAAAGCTAACAGCAGCTGATATAGGCTGGGGAACATTTCTGTGACAGCTTCAATATTTAACCAGTAAAGTATGGAACATGTATCTTGATTTCCTATGCAGTGTTTTGGTGTGAACTTTAGTTCCTGGAGTAATTAATGCCAAGAGAAACCCTTCTCACACAGCAAACTAGGTGCTTACCTAGTTTCTTAGCAAACTCATATGCTTTCCTGACAGTAATCATTTGCAAGAATTTATTTTTAACATCAATTCTGCTGTAATATGAAAGTTCAACTGCTACCGATTGTCAGCTTTCCCTAGATTTAGGCAACAATGTATTTTGGGAGTATGACTCAGGAAAACATTCACATGACCAAGTAAAGCAGGTGGCCAGGACCTACCACATAGCATCAGCTTCATCAGAACATCCTCAGAGAAGGAAAAATAGCTCCCAGCCCTTTGGGGAGATGATCACAGGGTGGAAGAAAAAACTGTTCTAAAGTATAGGTTATAATTATTACAACAAATAAAGAAACTGCAGAGTCTTTTGCCTCAGCATCACAAAGAGATGCATTTTTAAAAATCACTATTCTTCTGATGAAAGTGTTTATATTGTGTTGTCAGTAAGTCTTGAAAAAACTCATTTACACAAGGGACCTCAGTCATAAGCTTAAATTATGCCTCTGCCACAGAAACAGCTTACCTGGTTCTCCATCAAAAGTATCTCACACAGCAGCACAGCTCATTTATTCCCCCAGTATTTCCCCCAATAGGAGAGAGAATTTGTTTGTTAGTCTGTCGGGAAGGGAGATGTCCAAGATCCCATAAAATCCTCCCTGTCTTGCACAGATTTATGCCCAGCACTGGCTCCTGTGGCTGCACAGGAGCAGCAGGCTGGCAGACATTGCACTGAGGTACCACAAGTTACAGTGCGGCCAAAGCACCGTGTTCCACTGGGATTCCTTCATCTCCTTCATGTGGATAGGAGGGATTTGTTATTCCTGCCATTCCCTTGCCCCAAAACAAGGCTGTGCCCAAGTCAGCTGTTAAAAAAGCTGGGGACACTCAAGGTAACTTTTTCATCTTTAGCCAGAGATTTGAGAAAGGGATTTTACCTCAGGATCCTCAAACCAGCACTCTGGGAGCACTCCATAGGCAGTCCCGACGCACACTGATTCCTGGGAAGCATCTACCTTTAGGGACATGGGTTGTTCCCTTTAATTATAACCAGAAGTATGTTTATAACCACAGTGTGCATGCATGTGCTTCAACTCTGACTTGAATTCCTACTTGTGGGAAAAGGGATTGCACACCCAAGCTCTGCCTTGAGCCCGGAACAGATACCATTTCTGCATTTCTTACCTCAAGAATACCTAGCAAAAAGCATATTCTTGATGCAGTTAACTGATTTTTAACCAAAACTGCCTTCTGGATGGACTCTAGCTTATTTGATTATATGTTAATCAGAACTAAAGATAGAACTAAAAGGAATAAAAGCTTTCATCCATCCACAAGACTTGTGGGTTTATTTTACTTGCAAGCAGATCCCATCTGATCTGTCACTTAATTTAAAAAGTTTTCTAGATTTAGCTATCTTTCAAAGAAGCCCATGACTACACAAACACTAGTGATATATGTAAGTTAAAAAGCATTAATTTACCATGAATCAAAAAAGAGCTTTTTTTCTTTGGTATTCAGGATTTAGTTTGGGTTATTGTTTGGTTTGGGGTTTTCTCCTTTTTTAGGTTAAGGTTCTGTTATCTTTTAAAGCTCAAGGATAAGGGACCATATCCTCCTCACTGAAAGTTACTTCCTTAGCATTCTCTTACAAATTCATCACAAAACCACCAAACATTTTTGTTCCTTCTTTTGGTTAGGAAATGTTAACACGTAGCTGTAAGCAGCTGAGTGGAAATACATTAGCAGAGCTTTCCTGCAGTCCACACTATGACTGAGCTCAGATATTTACTCATATGAACTATACCACTCAGTGAGATTGTCAATAAGAGTTAATTATATAAAGGTTCCACTAGACAGTATGATAACAATTTTCGATTTTTTTTTTTTTTTCGGATGATTCTGCTTTTTGAGCTAGGAAAAAATACTTTAGAGGTAATAACATTTACTCTATTCAGTGGCTTTAAGAAATGATGAGCATGCTTCAGGTTTTATACAGAGTCCTGAATACTGGCTAGACTCTTCCAATTATAATTTTTTTTCTGGGCAAGCTACTTTCAGTGACAGGTAGCACATCATCATTCCACTTTGCAGAAAATGGAGTCTCTTTTTTATGCATTCACAAACACTCAAATGATATAAACTTGGGGTTTTTTACTTATTGGCTGCTGATACATAAAATGCAGGACCAGCTCCTATTGTGTTATTGTCTGGCTCCCATTAGCATGTTAATATAAATAACAAATTTCAGGGGTATATCGGGGGTGAGCTAAGACACCCCATTTTCAGGAGGTTCTGTTCTGATATCAAGCTTTCATTACCCTTAAGAATTTGGATACTCCAGCATGTGAGGGGAGAATAGTAGGAAGAGTGCCTCATACTCAGCATGATGACGCCATCAACTTTCACTGGACTATTTTCAACATTCAGGTCCAGGGTTAAAATCTGATTTATTGATGTAGCATGCTACCTATGGCTCACCTTGGAAGCAGGAAGGTCCTTCAAGAGTTTTTGTATGTTTATTTGCAAGATCAGAGAGCTGGTGTTCAAGGGTCGAAAGCCAGACAAAACTGTAGCATCCAAAGGGGAGACAAAAACCACCAACTGCAGAGACAGGACTTTAAATCCATGTGAGCAGTCGATAACAAAAACCACAAACCACAGACTTGGGAATTCAACAATTCTCAAACTCAATTCACTCTCAAGGCTGAATTATTCAGTACACTTCTTTTTTTTTTTTCTCCTGGTAGAGTTTGCAAAAGCTGTCAAGGAAGAGATTGTCAAATTAGAAGGCAAATCAGAAGAGATGTGTTCTCCTCCCTCTTTTTCAAGTTTTAAGGAAGCTTTCTCAAGATAGATTAAAATTGCATGTGACAAGCTGCAGCACGCAGAGTACTCTCTATTAACAATGTGAATGGTATAAAGATAAAGAAAAAGATGGTAATCTGCTATAAAGAGGTCATGAAAGTGGTCCATCATATCAAAGAGCTTGTATTCATGTTAAGCTGTTTGCAGTCTTCTGGGCAGTATGTCCTACTTTGAGCCTGCAACTTTTCCTTAGGCAGTAAAGTTTTCTCCAACGGCAACACGGGGAAAACAACAACTGAAAACGAAAAAAAGAAACCAAAAATCCCATTGATGAGCTGCTGTCTCGGTTTTGAAAGACAGGTGTCTGCTAAGGAAGGCAGAGGCCCCCCTCGAAGTGGCAGATATAACCCCTTTTCCCTCCAAGTTATTATATTTTGAAATCAAGAGCCTTTAGGCAAAGATGTGGGAAATAGGAATAACAGTTCTTTACTATATATATATATATATATGTATATAACCAGTCAAACAAAACAACAACAACTATGGCAGTAACAACAATCACAAACCCAGTGCCAGCCTTCTCGGCTGTCGGGCCCTTTCCCCTCGGGTGCAGTTCCGCTCGCAGCCGGCAGGGGCGCTGGCGGCTCCCGGTGAGCCGGGCAGGTGCGATGGTTCCCCCGCGGCTGCAGGGGGCGCTCTGGAGCGAGCTCGGGAAACCCGCGGCTCTGGTGCCCTGGGATCCCGGGAAGGATGGAACAAAGGCTTCACAAACCGCTGGGCAGCCGATCCCGGACTCTCAGGAACAGCAGGCTGAAACAGCAGGCTAGAACGGCAGGCTGGAACGGCAGGGACGGACGCAAATCCCGGGTGGCAGGCGAGATGTATCCAGATGGGAGAACCCCACGGAGGCCCAGGCAGGCAGGGCGAGCAGGGCTACAGCGTAGCGAAAGCTCGAAGCAGCAGCGGGGCAGGGCAGCCACAGCCCGGTCTCCAGCAGGGCAGGGAAAGCGGCTTTTGGGGTCCCGGCGTTGTTTCCAGCAGGAAGAAAGAACGGCCAAAAAGAAAGAAGCAGCAGCTCCTTTCTCTGCAGCTTCTCTCTCCGGACGCTCAGAGCGAACTGACTCCACACCCAGGTGTAGACAAAGGAGTAGCCAGGCCCGCCCCACTCCCCTTTTTGTCTTTCTTAAGTACAGCTATTTGTCCCCTAGCAACATGCATATGGGAGAAAATTCCTTTAACAGGAAAAAAAACTAAGACTAAACTAAAACCCCAACATTATCCACCCCGAATTTTTTCCCATACTAACATGTTACATGAAACTTAACTTTTTTAACCATATAAATCTATGCATTACCCAAATTATATACAAATATACATGCTGATACTGATACAAGTACAGAGCCATGGGTAGTTCACCCTAAAACAAGGTCCCCTTGAGGTAAGCATCGGGTCTCTCCATCCTTTTGCATCACCCACCAGGTGCAACCTGGTCCCTGAGCAAAAACAACCCCACGGATGGGTTTGTCTTTGCTCAAGGCAGACTTTACCCAAACAGTTTTTCCAAGCATACCTCTCATGTGCACCACTGGAACCTTATCCCCGTCTGTTGTTTGTAGGGGTTCAGATTGGGCAGGGCCTGCTCGGCTGGTGGAACCTCGAGTGTTAACTAACCAGGTGGCTCTTGCTAAATGCATCTCCCAGTTTTTGAAAGTCCCCCCACCCAGTGCCTTCAAGGTGGTTTTAATCAGTCCATTACACCGCTCAACCTTCCCAGCTGCTGGTGCATGGTAAGGGATGTGGTACACCCACTCTATGCCATGTTCTCTAGCCCAGGTGTTTATAAGGCTGTTCTTGAAATGAGTCCCATTGTCAGACTCGATTCTCTCAGGGGTGCCATGCCTCCAAAGGACTTGCTTTTCCAGGCCCAGGATGGTGTTCCGGGCAGTAGCATGAGGCACAGGGTAGGTCTCCAGCCACCCAGTGGTGGCTTCTACCATTGTGAGCACATAGCGCTTGCCTTGGCGGGTTTGAGGCAGTGGGATGTAATCAATCTGCCAGGCCTCCCCATACTTGTATTTGGACCATCGCCCACCATACCACAGGGGCTTCACCCGCTTGGCCTGCTTGATCGCAGCGCATGTCTCACAATCATGGATAACCTGGGAGATACTGTCCATGGTTAGATCCACCCCTCGGTCTCGTGCCCACTTATAGGTGGCATCTCTGCCCTGATGACCTGAGGCATCATGGGCCCATCGAGCTAGGAACAGTTCTCCTTTATGTTGCCAATCCAAGTCTATCTGGGACACCTCTATTTTCGCAGCTTGATCTACCTGTTTGTTGTTACGATGTTCTTCATTAGCCCGGCTCTTGGGGATGTGAGCATCTACATGACGGACCTTCACGGATAGCTTCTCTACCCGAGTAGCAATGTCTTTCCACTGCATTCTATGATGATACTCCTGCATTCTTTCTTTGTGAATGAACCTTTCTCTCACACTCATTAAGAGCCGCTCCCAAAGAGAGAGAGGCCCTGGCTCCCTCACAAATATCTGGTCCACACCTGGGTCCTGGGTCAACGATCCCAGATACCTTGCCTCACCACTATCCAGTTGCACACTTGTGCCCATAAGGTCCCAAACCCGAAGCAGCCAGGTGGTATAAGGCTCACGCCCCCTTCGCACAATGTCGTTTCGCATAGCACGGAGACTGTCGTGCGACAGGGACTCAGTGATGACTTCTGGCTCCGGCTCTCCTGCTGGTTGTGAGGGCCCTGGTTGCCCATTATCATTAACTGGTCGTACTGATTTGGTCTTATACTTCCTCCTTTGCACAGGGGCGACTGCTGCTGGCTGTGGTTGTCCTTGTGGTTCAGCTGAAGCCTGGACGGTTGTAACATCCGTGGGTTCCACTGCTGCACCATCGGACTCACCCTCTTTGGGGCAGGGAGAGGGTTTTTCACTAGCTGAGGAGGTGTATTCCCTTAGCAATTGGCATATCTCCTGGCGCACCTGGCCCATCTCCTGGCACATCTCCTTGCGCACCTGGCCCATCTCCTGGCATATCTCCTGGCGCACCTGACCCATCTCCTGGCATATCCCCTGGCGCACCTGACCCATCTCTTGGCACATCTCCTGCATCCCTTTTGCCAGTACCCCCAGCCAGTTTGGGTAGTCCATTTCTGAGGTGGACTGTTGGGCAGTATCAGTCTGTGGGGCGGGATCTCTAGTGTCTGGGGCTGTGGCAGGCTCTGGCTCTGGGGTAGGATCTCTAGTGTCTGGGGCCGTGTCAGGTTCTGGGGCAAGATCAGGCTCTGGGGTAGGAACTCTACTCTCTGGGGCCATGTCAGGTTCTGGGGCAGGATCTCTAGTCTCTGGGGCTGGTGTCCGGGTAGATATCCAAGCCAATCTCAACTTATCCTTGAATGCTAAATAGAGTAGGCCTATCAGCAGCAGATGGTTAGTATTCAGAGGGAATTTAAACCCTTCGAAAATTGATGGGGTGGGCCCAAAGAACTGGTTGAGGGGTTGGGAGAAAACTTCCCCTGGTGTCATTTCCTCACAGAAGGTACCATTGTTAACATAACCCCAAAAACATGTGCTCAGTGTGTGATAGCTGTTTATCCATGTGCCCACATTCCGGAGGAAGTTAAAAACCCATGAATTCCTCACCTTCTCGACCCATAACGCAAGCTGGATAACAGCAATGGTAGCCTTAGTCAGAGGACCCATATTCAAGTAAGGAGCTGCAAAGGGGAAGAATATAGCCACGGCTACATGCCACCCGAACCAGGGTAAACTAGACCACATAGTGCTGCCTAACAAGGTTCCAATATCCAGCACACAAAATAAAGTTATCGAGGAACTGTTATTCCTTTTTCACCTCTATCTCTTAATGCCCTCAGGCCCCACGTTGGGCGCCAAGATCTGTCTCGGTTTTGAAAGACAGGTGTCTGCTAAGGAAGGCAGAGGCCCCCCTCGAAGTGGCAGATATAACCCCTTTTCCCTCCAAGTTATTATATTTTGAAATCAAGAGCCTTTAGGCGAAGATGTGGGAAATAGGAATAACAGTTCTTTACTATATATATATATATGTATATAACCAGTCAAACAAAACAACAACAACTATGGCAGTAACAGCAATCACAAACCCAGTGCCAGCCTTCTCGGCTGTCGGGCCCTTTCCCCTCGGGTGCAGTTCCGCTCGCAGCCGGCAGGGGCGCTGGCGGCTCCCGGTGAGCAGGGCAGGTGCGATGGTTCCCCCGCGGCTGCAGGGGGCGCTCCGGAGCGAGCTCGGGAAACCCGCGGCTCTGGTGCCCTGGGATCCCGGGAAGGGATGGGACAAAGGCTTCACAAACCCCTGGGCAGCCGATCCCGGGCTCTCAGGAACAGCAGGCTGAAACAGCAGGCTAGAACGGCAGGCTGGAACGGCAGGGACGGACGCAAATCCCGGGTGGCAGGCGAGATGTATCCAGATGGGAGAACCCCACGGAGGCCCAGGCAGGCAGGGCGAGCAGGGCTACAGCGTAGCGAAAGCTCAAAACAGCAGCGGGGCAGGGCAGCCACAGCCCGGTCTCCAGCAGGGCAGGGAAAGTGGCTTTTGGGGTCCCGGCGTTGTTTCCAGCAGGAAGAAAGAACGGCCAAAAAGAAAGAAGCAGCAGCTCCTTTCTCTGCAGCTTCTCTCTCTGGACGCTCAGAGCGAACTGACCCCACACCCAGGTGTAGACAAAGGAGTAGCCAGGCCCGCCCCACTCCCCTTTTTGTCTTTCTTAAGTACAGCTATTTGTCCCCTAGCAACATGCATATGGGAGAAAATTCCTTTAACAGGAAAAAAAAACTAAGACTAAACTAAAACCCCAACAGCTGCAGTCTTGTTTTTCCTCATAACCTTCATTCAGACAATTCATTCATTATCCACACCCCTTCAACTCACTCTGGAAAACACAGCTGAGTCCCAGTTGTATCAGGACATTCGCTGTCAGATGCATACTCCTAATCCTCTAGTACAGCACAGCTTCTAGTGACATTTGATGGCATCTCAGAGATTTGACACACTTCTCCTCTGCTCAGTGCAAGAGAGACACTTGGCTCTTCCTTCAGGACCTGCTGTGAGAAAGCTACCTACTATCATTCAGAAAACCCCAAAATGACATTTTACTCATTCTGACATGGGAACAGCTTACAGGCCTCCTGCAGAGGAAAGGACAAAGATCAGTACTATCTAGCATTTAACACTGGTTTTATGCATTATGTTTTTAAAATCTGAGCAGATATCAATAAATGACATGTGATTTCAAACAAAAAGCCCTAAGATTTTATAAAAGCCATAATGAAATTACACTACTATTCCTTCTTTCCTCAAAGTACGTAATTCTGATCTCAACATCTTCAAATGACTCCACATTATTTCCTGTACTCAAGAACAGCTATTTTTTCATGTTAACATCATCAAAGTGATGATACCACCCTCCCTTTAGTTAGCACTAATCTGTTTCCATATGATGTCTAGAAGTCAATGATGAGAGAAAGCCCAAAGCCACATACCTATTTTCTAACTACCCTCCCCTTAAAAGCATTCCTAAAATCTGTGGAGAGTATCTAACTCATCTCAAGAATGACACTGCTCAGAAAAGCATCATCTCAAATAAAACCTCAGCTGTAGTTACTCAGATTTCCATTTCTTGTATGTTTACCTAAGCATTTTCTACTTTTCAGCAGCAGAAAAAGATATATCCATCAAGAACAGAAGGGTAACTGTCTGTATGAAGGAGAGTGAGGCAGAAAGTCTGGCACAGCCAGTAACAAAAAAATTTTTGATAGATGTATCAATCTTTGAGCCTACAATGGCATTTCCCTTCTCCAGCCTGGACTGCAGGTGACTGCCTTTGGCAAAATGGCCTCCTTTAACCACAGCAATGTTCTCCTTGTTCTCTGACTTTTGGTGCTACTCTTTAATTACAGACCCTCACACTTTGATTTTTTGGGCTAAAAAAAATCTTGTTAGTTCTGTTGCTTTAATAACTTAGTTGCTCTATGTGTTTTCTTGATTTCCTGAAATACCCCTGGCCTCCCTACTTCCCTTTTGTTAAAGAAAAAGGTACTCCCATGATGAGCTGTGCCCAAATGGGCAAATCCAAGTCAGGCAATTATAAATACTCAACACAGATACTTGATAAGCTCTGGTTGCAGCACAGCCATCATAAAAATTCTGGTGCAAGCTGCCTTACTTTCTTCCAGAAATGCATTTGTTTCATGAATGTCTCTGCTTTGAAGGTGACTTCATTGCCAGCAATCCTTGTGTTGCTGCCAGAACACTGGGGAAAAGCTTTATTTCAAGAAAAGAAAGACGAACGTGTCAATTGATGATGACAGAACTGTTGTAGGTCAAACAGTTAAACTTATTCCGACTCTGTGTGCAGCAGGCTTGGGGATTTTTTTTTTCCTAACTTCTGAGTGCACTGTATTATGCGAGGGCAGCCTGAGCTAAACAGAAAAAAACCCAGACTTATTGTGATCAGTACAAATTGTAAGTCTCAGGATAAGGTTAATAAGATCATCCCACTGCATCACACAATGACCTTCCAGGACCAAAGTTAATTAGTGCAGCATTCATTAGGGATCTCAAACATAACATAGTCCCCTCAACTGGGAAAATCTGCAGTCGACACAGGAGTAAGCTCAACACAACGAGGAGTGCCTGCAAGAAGAGAAACATGCAATCAGTGATAACAAAATGGCAGATATAACCTGGTTTTCACAAACAGGCTCAGGAAGGAAATGTTGCACTTGCTTTGAGACACAGCACATTACATTTACTGCTGTTACCTCCAGAGACATCGGCATTTGCTTACACAGTGCACTTAGAGCTTTGGAGAATAGATGCCTTTGTTTACTAGCAGTGATGTCCAAATAGTTTCATGGTCTCTCCTCCACCAGACTGAAAAATTTCCATCTCCAAGCACCTGTATTAGAAACATCTCAGCACGTTTAAATTGCTGCTATTTAAAAAAACAAAGCAAGATATTTCAGTTATAAGAGAAGGATAAAGAAACTACCACTTCATCACCAGGCTGCCCAGAGATCACTCTGCAGCAAGCCTCAATCCCAAGGTAGCAATGAGCTTGTGGTCCCGCAGGATAAAAAACACACTCTGGTAAATGCATTAATATCACTTCGTAGTTGATATATTTGTCTGTCCTGGACAGAGGGCAAGCTATAGAACAGCACAGCCATCTTGGTCAGGGCCAAACTACCAAAATATAGCCAAATAATATATAAAATAATATAAAAACTAAAGGCAAATTGTACAGTAATTCAAAATCTGGTCACACATGATCACTGGACTTTGACTGTACTTTACAGGTATCTGTCAGTAGTCCTTGATAGCTCCTCTGTCCTCCCTCCTCTTTTGACGTATCACCAGCATTAGCCTGAACCTGATTTTGTGTTACAGATTAGAAAGTTTCTAATCTCTAAGGAATTTACATACATATGAATAACCTGATAGCCCTCATGAACCTGCTTTTCCCTAAAAGACATTCTGGTATCTGTAGTTCTACCAAGTTCTATAAAATTTGCCCCTTCTTCACTGCAGCAGGTAAAGCGGCAGGACTGCTGAAGCCTGATCCTTCATTTCAGAGAAAGCGCTCTGACTGACAGTACCTCTTAAGAATTGTCTTTCTCCCTGCATGCTTGGCGAAACAAACAAATCACATTGGTTTTTCCAGTGCCAAGATGAATATTTGTGTGGCATTTATTGAGACTAGTAGAGAATTTCACGTGATTAGATGTGAAAACATATACCAATGTCATCAAAATCTCTGTCCCTCAAAAATATGATCACAATGCTAACAACTGTAACAGCTACATACTATTTTGCTATCTATTATTAATTCTTAACAACAACAAGGCAGCATGAGTGAGTCACCTGACCACTGGTGGAATTATGCCTGGCTTATACAATCATGTTTTACAGATATTGTTTTTCTATTGAAAAGGGAGGGTAAAGGGGGGAACACCTTTCAGACATAAGCAATGTTGCCAAAGCACTAGGAGGCAAGTTATACTAGTAAACAACTTCTCTCATTAATATCCTCTCCTTTCCCAGAATGCATCTTATTTCGATGATATACTTTTTTCTTTAAGAAGAAGAAAAGCTTCTACTAGAAGATGATGCTATTTCTAGAACCGTTATCAGCAGTCTTTAAACAGTAGGCTGAACATCCACACCAGTCTGAACTTTCTGAGCTCATCGTGGCCTTTGATATTTGCTTCAACTATTATAAAAGGGAGAGAGAGAAAAAGAAAATGAAGTTAAATGGAGCAGCCAGTTCTCAGTTTTTCCCCTCATGACACCCACCAGCCTCCCAGCCTACAAACCCAGAAAGCGAAGCAGCACCTTACGAATCTCCTACTTGTCAGGATAAACATGCCTAATGGCAGACATCTCCTCAGCCCCCACCTCCTGCCGTCCCCTCCAGCTATGGCTGGGTCTCGGGTGCCTGAGGTTTCTCAGCCGTGCTTTAACTCTTTTTACCCCGTCAACCACCCGGGCCAAAATATGAATCTGCTGAATGAAGATCTCCGTTCCGCCCGGGGTACATCTCTAACACGCTCTCCTCCCCGGGTCCCGCCTGCGAGGGCGCGCGTTCCGGATAGCGAGGCATTCGCGGTCAATTAGCCGAAGAACGGGATCGTCTCCGAGCAGGAGCGGGCACCGAGGCACAAGGGCACCGGGCACGGGACGAGCCGACCGCGGGCCGGCGGCGGAGGGCCGGGCCTGCCCGCCACGGGGAGGAGGGGGAAGGGGCGCTGTCCGTCAGGACCCGCGCCCAGGACCGTCCTCCGCCAGCCCCTGCGCCGCCTCTGAAGTTTCCACCCGCGCCCGCTCCGGACGAGCGTCTGCGCTGGGGGGCGCGGGCGGCGGGCGGGACGCGGCCGGGGCGCGGGGCAGTCCTGCCCCCGGGGCGGAGAGGGGCGCGGCGGCCCCCGCCCGCTCCCTCGCCGGCAGCGCTGCGCCAGCGCGGCTGGGCGGCCGCGGAGCCGGCGCTCCCCGCCCTCGCGTTCAACTGGTGGGACCCCCGGCCGCCCCCGGCCGCGGCACCGGGGGGAGCGGCGGGCGGCCCGGCCCGGCCCGGCGGGGCGGGCGCCGCCGGCTGAGGAGGATGCGGGCGGCGGCGCGGCGGCTGCAGGCGGGCGGCGGGCAGCGGCGCGGCGCCTGACCGCAGGGCTCCGCTCCGCTCCCGAGGATGCTGCGGGGCGATGCCCGGCGACAGAGAGGACGAGATCTGCCAGAAAGCGCTGCAGCTGCTGGCCGAGCTGTGCTCCGTCGGGGCGGTGGAAAACGAGAACTGCCGGGATTTCATCTACTACCTGCGGGACAGAGCCCGGCCCCGCCTCAGCGACTCAGGTACGGTCGCCGCCCTCGGGGGCGCGGGCACCGGCGGCCTCCCCCCGGCCCCGGCTGCGGGAGGAGGGCGAGCTGCCCCGAGCATCCCCGGGCGGCCGGGAGCCGCGGGGCGAGGCCTGCCGGCGCGGCGGGGGCTGCCCGGGAGCGGGCGGCCGCGGAGGGAAGGAGGTGGCGGGGGGATGCTCCGGGGACGCGGGGCTGGCGGGGCTTGCCCGGCCCGGCCGGGGGAGGACGCCGGTCCGGGCTCGGTGCCGCCAGGTTCGGTTTTAGCGCCCGGCGCTGGGGGAGATGCGGAGCCCGAGCCCGCAGCGCTCCCCGAGCCCGCTCCGGGTGCGGCGGCGCTGGGGGCGGGCGGGCAACTTCGCGCGGCCGCTGCCAGCCCGGAGCGGGCCGGAGCCGCCCTGCCCGGCGCCGCCGCGGCTCTGCTGCAGTGCCGGGGGCCCGGGGCTGCCCTGCTGCTCCCCTGGCCCTCCCAGCGCTCGGGGTGAAGCGCAGAGGCGCGGGGGGCTCGTAGCTCGGTTTAACTGGAACACGATTTAACCCAACTCCCCAGTTCCCAGTTCTGTATGTCACAAGCTACAAAGACAATTCCTCGCATATCTGTAGCAGATGGGGGGGCTGTAGGTCTGACAAGGTGTACACTGGGTGGTTTTCTGCGTGTATGTCAGGATTACGGTTTCCGCATCATGGCAAAACACTCTTACTTAAAAACTTTAACTTAAGGAAGCTTTCTCATAAGGAAGCTGAGCTCCAGCTGCACAAAATCGTGAAAAGATTGAGGACATGTCTCTGGACAGAAGGGAAAGGCAAATTGCAGTTTAGAGTAGCAGCTTATTGTATTTATTTTTACATCATCGAGTTGAGTTTGCTCAGTATGAGGAGAAATTTAGAGAGTTAAAAGAGAAGTTGATAAACGTTTGCAGTACTGGGAAGCCTTGCTGTTAGATCAGCCGGTCATCACAAGACTCTATTCATTGCTTCATTATTCTCTGAAATAAATCACTCCGTTTAGCATAGGGCAGTCTAATGACACTCTGTTCTTAAATATTTTTCTGTAATTCGGTGAGTAACACTCAGAGTGCAACTTCCTGACAAATCCTTGGATATGCTGAAGGACTGGAGAAAACAACTAAAACTAAGTAAAAACATACTCGATGGGGGAAAAAGATGTGCTATCACAATAAATGAATAAGGAATTTTCTGTCATTCAGTTCGCTTGTAGGCAAAGCTGTTTGCAGCCATTCTGGCTTTTCACTACTTAAAATATTCAAATTGGAGTGATTCATGCAATGTTTGATAAGGATTCTTTAAAAGTAGGCAAATTTAATTGTTTCGTTCATATAGGCAGATTTAATTACTTTGTTCATATAAGCAGTAATTTTTGTGACAGACACCTGTGATTTTCTGTAATTTTCATTTACTAAAGGATCAATCACATATTTGTATATCAGGTCATGGCTCCAAAGACATCTGTTTAAATCAGTCCTCACTTTGGATACGAAACTACTTGAAATGCATATGGAGACTTTAACCTCCGCTACTTGGATAACAGCTTTTCAGATTCCTTTCAGAAGCTACCTGCTTTTTTTTTTCCGTCAGCCTCGGGCAAAAAGAGTACCTGGCATCTGTTTGGGAGTGATTTTAAAACATGGTGTGCTCAGTAAAAATTTATCACCTCTACCTAAAGGTGAAAAAAAAAAAAAAAAATTTAAATGTGTGTTTATTTCTACCTGTTTTGCTTGAACTGTTATTATACAACAGCCTTCCGGTGTTGTTGCAAACCTGCTCGATTACACAGAGCAGCAGTCCCTAACCTTCGCCAGCCAATGTGCAACAACAGTGAGCAATTATGCTGCAGGCAGCATCTTCCCATTGGCCTCAATCTGAACATTTTTATTTTTTGCAGCTGCAGCCAGTCTCAGAGGGTCTAGCGGGCAACACGCTACCCATAAGCCCTGACTTGGAAAATACTTCTGTGAAGGGGTAATGTCAGGAATTTGTTAATTTACCTAGTCTCATATTTCTTTGATTAAAATATATATTATCCTAGTAAACTGGCTGTTCATGTGGTTTGTTTAGCTGGTCCTTAGTTGTGATGCTGTGGGCTGTAAGAAGGCAGGGCACATGACTTCCAAAATGAAGCAATACGATTCGCAGTCAAAGGGCAGTAAGTACACTGACCAAACCCTGCTTGCTTCATGTAGTGAGTTTCATTGACTTAACAAGGGCAAAATGGCCTTAAAAAGCCTTGACAGCTGATCTGTTCCCTTTCCAGCCACTAGTGGCCTAAACATAGGGATGTGAAGAAAAGCAGTGCTGAAGGACAGCATCTCCTTGTCAGAACCCGGCAAGAGATGAAGCTGTCCTTGTTCCTGCCCCCCGAGGTGTGATGGGCTTTAGTCAAACTGAGTAACTTGCTCTTAGGCCACCCAAAAGTAAAAATGTCTACACCATTAGAATGGAGAAAAGTGCATTATTAGGTACATGATTAGGTATTTTACAGGAATTAGTGCATGGGGCAATGCTTTTAAAAGTGTTTCTGAAATAAAGTTGCCACTTGCCTAAACCCAGCGACATGGTGGATACAGACAATTCTGCAGCACATTTGGTTGAAGCCATTCATGGATGTTGGCTCTGTGCCCCATCAGGAGTTGTTAGAAAAACCAGCCCCTAACTGAGGGAGGGAGGGAGCTGAGGGGGGCTGCTGAGCCTGATGCCAGCGTTTGTCTCCAAGCTCAGCCTCCCGGCGCCCCTCAGTCCCAGCACTGAGCAGCCAGATCCCTGGAGATCCACTCCTCTCCTGCCTGACATCTGATGCGCTTGGCTCTGTGGCTCCCTGCCATCTGAGTGTTTGCTGTGTGACTCAGGCCAGGAGGGACTGGATGCTTGTGGTGTGCACCACATCTTTATTTTTCATGCAGTTTCCCCCTGTTGTGGGGAGTGCTGCACGTGCTTCGAGCATGAGTTAAGGGCTAATGAGATCTGGGTTTAATGCGCTGGTCAACTGGATTTAAAGGGTGACACGAGTGAGTCAGATTTTAAAGCTTTTCAGAAAACTGAAAATGTAAATTAGGCATTTAGTGAAAAATCTTCAATTAGTTCAGTAAGAGTTATATGTCAGAGCAACCTTGAAAATCCCAATAGGCATCCTTAAGCATTTAGATACCTTAATAAGCTGACTCTTTTTCTGTTCCATTGTAAAATATCAATAATATTTCTGTATCATAGAAGGGCTTTATGAGGGTAAATTGTAAAGTCTGAACACATCAAGTATGTAATACATTCATAAAGGAGAGTCAGATAGACCTCTCAGAGGACCTTCCAAGATCATGGAATATCACCCCATGACACCAGATAAAGCAAATATTGTAGAGGAGGAATGGGTGTTGCTTGAGCAAAAGAATTCATTGAAGGAAAAAGAAAAAAAAAATCCAAAAAACCAAAACAACAACAACAAAATCATGAAAGCAGAAAATCTTAATGCAGAGACTGACCATTAAAAGAGGAATTAAGACAAAAAGCTGATTATGAAGGTAAAGGTTATAAAAAAAGTCCAGGCCATTAATCATAGTGTACTTTCCTTAATTTTGTAGTAGAAAAATGAATAGAAATAAAAAGTAAACTTTCTGTTGCTTTGGATTGCACATCTTGAGGATGAGCCAGCAGGGTCTTAAAATATTCTTAATTACGTTGTTTAAAATTGACTAATAGATGCTAAAACAGAATACATCATGAATACTGTGGGCATAGTGATGGCCATTAGGCATGAAGTATTCTACAGGTCGTAAGTATGAGATCAATATTGCACAGTGACAGAAAGCCAGATTTTAGTACTTGATGGAGGTAAAGATAGTTGATAGTCAAGAAATTAAAAAAATTTGGGAGTGGAAATATGATGGATATTGAAGACAAAATGTATGACAGGCTGCAGTTACGGTCTTGAGTGGAATTTAAGGATCTTACGAATCAGTACTTTATATTTTGATGTGTACTTTCAATTTCACGACAGAGAAAAGCACAAAGAAACAAAAAGCCAAAGAGGTATAAATGTGGCCTCCCAGCCCAGGGGTTGAATGTGAGAGCCAAGGTATTCTGTGGAGAGTGTTGTTCCAATAGACTGGTCATTCCCTAGAAATCTAATACTTGCAGTTAAGTCGAACCTCAGAAAGTTTCCCTTTAATTCAGAACTGAGTTTAAAAACAAAACCTGTCTTCAAAAGGTGGTTTGATTCCTTAAAAAGGTATTTTAAAATTTTTATACCTCACATTGCTTCCTGATTTATTCCCACCTCATCCCCCAAATCTTCCAGGAGCATATCAAGCTGAAGATTTGCATCAAGACGCTAAGTGCATCTAGATTTATCTAGATAAAAAAACATTTGGAAGTTGTAAAGACATGAAAAACATTTAAGTGGGTGAAATAACTTCCAGTTTGTTTTTTATGTTTATGGTACTGACTGTGAGCCATTGCTTTCCATATTTTTAATTTTCTTTTCCTGATGGTATTCAATGTCTCCTGCTAGTGTGAGACTTCATAGGATAGAGGACAAGCATGATTCATATGCCCTCTCTTGAGGTCAGATTAATGAACACATGTGAGACCCAAGTTCCTTTGGGTTTCAAGAACCAAAACGCTCCTTCAGGAATTTAAAAAAATAAGGTAATATTATGTGTTTTAGACTAAAAATAGGTATTCTTTTTCTCTTTTGAAAAGTCAGAAACAAGTTTGAAGAAGGCAAAACCAATTACTTCCTGTTGCTTGAATTCTAAATTGTTCTGCTAGTTTAATTTCCTCTAAACAAAGAGGCTCTCAGAAATTTTCCTGTCATACTGGAGGAGTTTAATATGTTTTTTTTTTTCCTTGGAAATCTATTTTAAACAGATAGCTAAACTTTGAAACAAATTGTAGAAAAGAGCAAATCATGTTCAAAGAGACTACCTGTGTGCTTAATAAGGGCTTGAAACTATAATTAAGGTAAAGAAATGTAAGTAAAAATGAAGATTTTCATTTACTGTAACTGCATATAACTTTTTCCTAGAATGTAGTTTTGTTCTTTTTATGGGTAAGATAAAGATGTTTAGGTGTTTAAGTTGTGATTTACTCTTCAGAACCAGAGAAAAGGAAGACTACAAAGATTTTCCTCATGATAAAACTGAGCTTTGATCAGGCTGGAACACAGTCGTGTTAAATACTCTTCAGATATGAAAGAGCCGTGCACTACTGAAATCAGTTTATGTTTTTCAGAGGTGCAAAGCAACTGCAGTGTAGCAGCACTATAACTTGAGAAGCCAAACATGAGTAGGTTTTCTGTAGTCCCTGTGACCAGACTCACTCCACTGCTGTCCCATGGCTGCTCCTGGACACTGTGGGGACAAGAAAGGTTTCAGTCTATGAGAAAAAGGCAAGAGGAAGATGCCTTCTAGTCTTTCTTGGCCTCTGCATCCAGATTCAGTACAGGTGCGGAAAGTAGGAGCTTTCTGGGGCTCCCGTTTCCATTTGGGTTTTAGTCCTCATTTATATGGGGATTTTACCAAATGTTTGTTGTTTACAGTCTGCCCTTATACACTGAAACTATAACAATGTGTAGCACTGTGTTAGATAGACTGATGCCAACTATACCCCTTTGTATTTAAAAGAAAAAAATGTATTTACTTATACACTATATATATATAAAATACTTATTTCCTGAAGCCATTGCAAGCCCATTTGTGAAGTAATACTACAAGTTAGAAATAACCTGCCAACTGAATCTGAAATGGGTCATCTCTACAGTCATCACACACTTTATGCAAGTCTTTTCCAAGTGTGCAGAGAACATTAAGGAAAATGGGTTATTTTCAGCTGCAAGTAACACAAATATCTATCACTGAAAACAACCTGAAAAGTAATGACCTTGGAAAATTAGGAAGCCTAATAGCATACAGTCTGTCCTACACCTGAATTTCCATCTTAAGTGCCAGTTTTGCTGATGAAGAGCAGTAGGCTAAATTTAGCCCTTGTACATACAAACTGGTTTTGCCACTATATCTTGATCACTGTATTTGTCATAGCTCTTATTTCAATGGGATTTGCACATTCCTCATGGGGGGGAGAGGGGAAAGAATTTTTAAATTATGCTTTCCTTAGAATTACCCATAATCTTTGAGCAGGCCACAGTTTACATTGGGCACACAAAGCTCTGACTGCTTAAGCAGAGGTGTTACTGTAACAGATTTATGGGTTATTAATTCCTAAAAACCCATGAGTTTGTGTTACAATAATGTTTTTAGAATTTTATAATGGTAGAATACTGAATTGTTATGTATTTGTGTGATCCACACATTTAGTGACCCAAGTACAAGTGATCAGCCACATGTTCTCCCCAATAGCTTTCTGGAAAATTCCTTTCCAAACTAATTTGTGTGAGTTTAATTACACTGACAATTCAGAGACATAGAAATGTAAGTCCGAAATTATTGCTGTCATAACAGCAGATCTGGTTAAACTCAGTCTCGAGGCTGTGCAGCTCTGTGCCAACTTCGGTGTGTAATACATAGAGGCTGAGCATAAACTGCAATTTATGTATTTTTGTTTAAAACCACATTTCTAGGGTTTAGCTCTTCCCCTGCTGAAAATAATGATCATTGCTGATGTAGTGCAAAGCTGTACTTAAGAACATTGCACTGTACATCTTTTGCTATGTTTTGTCATTCATTTAAGCTCTTCTGTGGCTTTATTTAGACCAAAGAGATAAAGAGAGATTATTTTGACGTAAAGCTTTATGTCCCTTTCATATTGCTAACAAAATTTTAGTTCAAGGGATAAGAATTTAGAATAATTAATTATAGATGGAAGGAATGCTGTCAGTTGCAACTGCAGTTCCTAAATTTCATCATTTTGCAGGATCAATCCTTTTTGCACGCTTATTGTACTAAGTAGAAAGTGCTTGATCCATTTATTTGGAGAGTGCAGAAAGAAAGTGTTGCGTATAACAGGTGGTGGCTTGCACATTCGTTACAATTGCTATTGTAGTCACGCTGGGTATTGTGTGGTTTAAGCTGCTCAAGACGTTCAGCTGCCTCTTTTTTTGGATTTAGGCATTCATTAGCCAAGTTAGATCAGTTTGGCTTCCTTTGGCAGACGTGTGCACTGCAGGATTTGATCCTGTGTACCTCCCAAGGTTAGCTGGAATTCAGAAATACAGTAGATTCAGTCGAAACTGGCACGTGTGTCTGTATGTTTTAAACCAATTTACAGCTGATGTGTGTCTACCAAAGATAAATGTTGGAAGAGTCTATAACCTGTCAGAAAAAGCTTTCAGATTCTTGCTGTAAATCCACCATAGTAAGAAAAAAAAAGTCAGGCACTAATGATGTTGGAGTTAAAACTTTCAAATAAGAAGAATGAGGATTTGAAGTAGGGTAATTCCTGCCAGGATACTTTCTCACTTTCCTTTTTTTCCTGTTGAGTTTCACATGCACACAAAAAGAAAGCCTTGCTGACTTCTCTTGGAAATACATTTCTTCAGTTTGTTACATTTCCATCAGGGAGTTTGTTTAGAATATCCTAATTCTACCTTACAGTCTGTGAAACTCCCTAAATACTTTCTTTCCCCCTGTGATGGACCGCTCCTGTGTGTATACAAAACACTAAATATTTGTCTTTGAAAATTTCTTCTGGTAAGCCAGTCTTTATCATTCCCACTCAGGTTACTTTGGGCCTGGTTTCTCCATCCCTTTCCTAAATTATATGTGCATATACCAATGTTTCAGTTGTTTGCCCATCTGGGTGTTCCCACTCCATTTTTCAAGCAGCATCTCATTTTATTTACTGCCCCATTTCTAATCTCTTTAATTCATCTGTGTTTTAGTTCTCTGACTTCAACAATATAGTTTTTCTTGTCACATTTGGTGTGATTTCAGAATGCAGTAAGAGTTTCAGTAGCTGTGTAATCAATCAGTACATAAGCTTTGACCCATCTTAGACCCTTGTTGTCTCACTGGGCATCTGTCTGCAGCCATATAAAATTCCTTCAGAGTTTCCTTCTAAAGCTTTCTGCTTCTGTTGTTGTTTGCAAGAGGTTCATGGCTATGGAGTTCATGGTTTCACCAATACATATTAAGACATTCCAAAGCTGTTTCTCACATCTATCCAATTTTATAAATAATTACAACTTGCAACTCTATACAAATTATCCTACTGTTATAGAAAGGAATGTACAGTGCTAATTAGAAAATGATCAATGAGACCAACAGTCTTATGATCTTCTGTTTCCATTTGTAGCAGATGTTTTACCCATTTGAAAGAGGAGTTTATTTTTTTCCCCTAGAGAGGTGGAATGGATAAGATTAATGCCTAGTTATTCTAGCTCTTTTTGGGAAGCCAACCCTAAACAGGCTGATCTCAAGTGCTCATTATGCGAAGTCCTCTCTCCACAGCATAAAGGAAGAGAGTGTTTCCTGAGCCTGGCTGCAGGGAAATGCAGCAGGTATTGAGTTGTTCTTGCTGAGTGCTGTCCTATTCCCTGTAGTAAGGCTGATGTAGGATGTGTGTAGTAGTGGCATTGTGGCAGTTCTTACCTGCTATAAAGAGATTTTAGGTCCATTAGCAACTAAATACAAGAGAAAACAGTTCTGGTATTGCTTCAAAAATACGTGAAGCTCTAAACAGAAAATTCTTTTATCCGTACAATTCTGGTTTTTTAAGCTATACCAATTTACTTGGGGTAATACAAGACACAAATCTAAACCAGTTGCTCAAATTTTGTTTACTTCTGTGATTGTGCTCTCTCCTGCAATAGATCATGCTATCAAGAAAGGTTCTTATTTCTCCAGATGCCACTAAGGCATCCATGGTAACACAAATCTAATGTAAACTTTTCTTCCTTTCTGTTTTCATTTTAAGTTGACAAATACTAAAGAGGACTAATGAGTTAAAAAAAGTGGAGATGAGAAATTAGGCTTAGCAGGTAAACAGCAGGTGAGGGGCTGACCTGGTTTTGTCCATTTGTTTTGTTTATTCTAAGTTCATAGGTGTTTCACAAATAAAGAGGGGTGAAACCTCAAGGTGCAGCAGACACAAGCATGGTGCCTGCAATTGTTCTGCTCAGGAGATGGACATGAGGAGCAGAACAGGCAGCCAAGCCTCTGAAGAGAGAGATATCACCCATATTCCTAAGGGCCAAAGAGCACCAAGCAGACTTGATGTCCCTTGGAAATTTGAGGACCTGCCTGTGGGGACATAGTGGACAGGGAAGGCTGTGGATAGATATGCTGTATTATATCTCTGTTGTAAGAATTTCTGTTTCCATTTTATGTTACACTAAAACTTGCCCTTTTTTTGTCCTGATTTTAGAAGCCTTTTGAGCTTCTTTGTGGAGTTTGCTGTAGAAAAAAAGAAGATAAAGCAGATCTGTCCATATTCTTTGTCTGTCTTGGGGTCCTATTAATGGTTTGTTTGTTGACTGGGGGGTTGTTTGTGGGTTCAGTAGATTTCTAAGCCAGCCTGAGAATTCATGATTTGATGCTGACAGTCGGGCTGTGGCTATTCAGGAAAGAGGAAGCTTGGCCATTGTGGCTTCCCTTAATAAGGAAAACCTGTCACCTTGACTCTTCCCTGTGCAGCAGCATCACTGTTCCTGCCAGCTTCTCTTAGCTGCAGAAGGTGTAACATTTTTATATCTACTCTCATGCTCAGGTTAATGTCTTGTTCCTGCCTACCTTATTCGTTCTGTACCTGTCTCTTGTTCTGTTGTCATTGTGTTATAAAGAGAGAATTGACTAGTCAAGATGATTTCTTTCCTGCTGCTGCTAGGAGCCAGTGATGATAAAATAGCTAAAAGCGGTTCCTAAAATAGCAGTGCACAGGTATAGGTTTGCCAGAGCGATTTGATAGTGATTACTCTATCAGTCCTTCTGTAGTGTTACAAGTCAGACCCAGCACTGTGAACAAAAACTGCTCTTTCTTCCTTTGATGTATTTTTCTTCCTTCTTTTCTCTTTTTCTTGGGAGCTGGAAACCAGAACAGACCTTAATAGCAACAAAACCAGCAGCATCTTCAACCACTTCAACTTTACTTTCCTTGCCAGATTAGGGGGAAGCAGTTTTTCACCTTGAGGAACATCCAGAATTCAGTCTCAGGATTCACTTCTTATCCTAAAGGCTCTGTGCACTGAGAGAAGGAACAGTAATATTGTTAAAATGGAAGGCTTGGGATTTGACATTTCGGTCGTTTGGCAGTTTTACCTCCCTCTTTTCTGTACCCCTCTCTATGAGGAAGATTTCCAGTGGTAGTTGTTGCCATGGCACTAAGCAGGACGAGGTGTCTACTGGAGTCTTAAAACTGGATGTTTACGGCCGTACTGTGAAAAATTATCCCTTCTGACAAGTCGGGCTTGTTTACGCAGAGTTAACACAGCACCACTCCTCTTCTTCCAAAGTGGAGAGAGGCTCTTCAGGTCATTCCCTGTGTGTCAAGGCAAATGTGAGCTTCAGCAGTGCTGGAAAAGGCTTAGAATTAGCTCTATCCTTCCACTCCCTCGTTAGCTGTTCAAATGAACAACCGCTTCACGCCCTGCCGAGCAGCTGATTGGCCTTGGAGGGAAGAAGCATCTGAAGCAGTATTAATGTTTCATTCAAAATCATGAGAGCCAGGGAGGAGGGGAATTAGGGAATTCAAAACCCCAAATCAGTAACTGCCTTTTACTTCACCAGGTCCTGCTCTCTTGAGCAGCATCCCTAATTTTCTCCCACACTGGATTTCCTCTCAGAATGGTCTTGCTGACTTTGTGAGATGTTTTTGCCAAGGGTAAATTTAACAGCTGTCTTCTCTTTTCTTTCTCCATTGTCTGCTTCTTCTCCCCAACCCTGTTGACAGTATCTGCTATGACATATCTGTACAGGAGATGGAGGGACAAGGAAGCTGTGCAGTCCCTCCATCCTCTGCTCTTTTCCTTTCTCAAGTCTTCACTGCTGTATCAAGGCCGGTGAAAATCTCTTTTTATTTTCTCACCAAGCAAAGCAGATCAGAAAGCTGAAAAATTAGTGCCTTAAAATGCTATCTGAAAGAAATGTGAGCAAACTGGATGTGATAAAGCCATCAGTAAAGGAGTGTAGTGGAATGCGTGACAACAAGAACAGCCAGCTGCATCTGGGAAATATACAAGTCCTTGGACTCCAGCAGTATAAAACTTCCCAAGCTGTAAAAAACGAGCAATTCTTTCTTTTTTGTGGCAGTCCCAGCAGTTTGAAACATGGTTGGCAACTAATAATTGCAATCATAGCATCATTGATGTTAAAAGAAGCATTACCTCAAAGTGGGTATTCACGTAAGATCTTGGATTCATTGTGCATAGTATAGCACGTGCTGGGGTTGTTAAATTTGGAACTGTTGCTAATAAATAAAAATAGTTTTATTAGAACAGGAATAGAAAAAATGTTACATACAGAAGTGTTGCATAACCAGCCTTGATGAACAGGGAAGCACCCCTTTTACAGCGTTTCAAGAAGTACTGTTCCCAGTAAATGACCGCAAATAGATCCTGAATCCCTAGGTCATCCTGAGGTAAATATTAATATTGTTGTTTTTAAAAACCCAAATGTTGCTTATTCTTTTACCTGTTAGCCGTGGGAAAAAAATAAGGGGAAAAAGCAAGCTTTGACAGAGCATTTCCTGACTCAGCAATTGAATGGAAGGAACGATGCTGACACACTTGGTTCAAGGTAATGGAAGGACTTCACCCCGCCTGAGAAGGTCTATGGACAACAAAACAGCACAGGAGATGCCTGCCTGTAAATCCTCCTAATCAAATATTACTCAACAATATGTTAATACATATGTGTTTGACTCAGGGATATTGTTTAGAGGCAGGAGTCATGGTTTAGTTGGCTGGAATAGATTACTACTTGGGGACTGTGAAAACTAAGGCTGTTTTTTTCATTTTGCCAGGCACTTGAGATATGATCTTGTAGAAATCTGTCAGTGCTGTTTTTCCCCGCCCTTTCAGCTGCTTTTTCAGTACTGATATGCAGTAAAAATTCCATCTAATGCCATGTCTGTAATCAGCAGAGAAAGCAGGGCATGTCTCAAGTGTGATGTCGGTAAAGCATTGAGCAGAAAACTGCCTAAAAACCAGCCAAGAGAAAACAGTGGGCCCAAGGATTTAGGTGGAAAGTAGCCTGCCAGATATGGCTCTCTCTATTTTCGTAGCAAACACAAAACAAGAGCCTGGGCTTTGGCTCTATTGGGGCCTCTCAGCACTTTACTCTTATAAATAATAAACAGAATACATTTTCCTCCTGTGTAGGTTAGCAAATAGAAATGTGCCTTTGGTATCAGCAAGGAAGCCATAATTGAGAGGCAGTGATTTTGTGGAATACACATTCAAATGGGACTAAATAAAAGCATAAGGAGGATTTCAAAACTTCTATTTCTGTGCTGGGCCTCATATGTTTAGTTATGGAATTTATTCATGATACCTTTTTGCAAGCTTGGATTTGCATTCTCAGACTCAAATCATGCCACACACTCCAGCCTATATCTGACACAGCAACAGCTCCAACAGGGTAACTTTAGGTAATCTTTTGCATATCCCAGCATTTTGCCATTTACTGCCCCATTTTCAGCATAAGAGTTTTGAGTGTTTGCTTTCATGGCCTGGCTTGGATTGCAAATGCACTTCTTGGTGTGACACCATTTGCAGCTGAAACTGAAAGGAATGTGGTCATGGTAATCCTGTTCACATTATTGTAGCAGAAATGCAGAATAAAACGTATTTTTCTTGGAGAGGGACATGTTTTTAATGTGCCCCATTTCTGGTTTGTGTCCCCCTCCCCCTCACAACTGAGATTAAACAGTATATTTTAACTGACTCAGTTTATTTGCTCTTAAGGATATATATTTGTTTATTCATTTCAGTATACCTCAATGTATGTTGTAGTCATGTTTAGGAAACTTACAGAATTAATCACCCACCCCTTACATGAAAGTTGTCTAGAGAAATTAACAGTGGGTAACTCTAGGCAACAACCTACTAACAGCACAGCTTTCTCAATTCTGGAAGTTTGGAACATGCAATTTTTGGAAGTGCTTGGTCCTTTTTCTTCCCCTCTTTTTTCTTTTCTTCAGTTTTTTTCTTAACGAATGTAATCTCATGCTTACAAATGTCTTCTGTTTTCTTAACATTTACATTTTAGTCGTTCAAAGTATTATTCCTTTTTTCCTACAATCGTCTGAGTCAACCCAGTAGTGGGAATTGTTTTAAGGACATAGGATCACAGGGACTTCCTGAGAAAAGGATGTATACAAACACCTGACTCTAAAGAAAAGATTTAAAGTAATGTTTACGTAATTCAGTTTTAGGTATATTTTTTCCTAATATAATCAAGCTATCAGACGAGTAATTTTATTTTATTCTTTCGGCCTAATTTTCTTTATTTATATTGAGAGGCCATGTGGAGCCAGGATAAGAAGTAGATATTGGTGGGTCCTTATCTACCTGTGTTGGATGACAAAGAAAAAAGTATCAAGTTCTCAAAAAATTATTGTAAAATCATTCCACTGAAGTGGCTGAAAAATTAGCAAATCCCATCAGTGCATTCCAGTTAGCAAGAAGAGTGGGATGTAGCTGTCTCTGGAGAAGTGAGGAACCCCCATTACTATTTCTAGAGACCAGAAGATGAAAAACCTGTGGCTATAAATTTACCACCCATTGTGTTTGTTTTTCCCTTAGAAGTAGCAGAATATTTTAAGTTCTTCAAAGCCAAGGAATTCCCCAGATCTGAGAGCAATCCAGCTGAGCAGGTCTTGGGCAAGGAGAGAAGACGTGAAAGCTCAGTGTTCCCATGCTGTTTTCTTAAGTATCCCACAGCAGTGGTGCCCTGGTTTCTAGGAACAAGGGCCTGACACCAACATTTCCTTTACGCTCCTTGTAATTCTGGGAGGGAGGTAAGGAGAGCAGTGGTTCTCCCCTTGGAATAGGCCCAAGGAAGAGGAGCCATGAGTCTGCAAGAAGAAGGTTCCAAGGCTGATGGTCTCTTCTCTACATCCCATTTGTTTGTGTGCATCCACCTGGAGAGCCTGGTGCGAGCATCATGTGAAAAGTGTTATCACTGATTATAATTGAACCCGTCTTGAAAAAACTGTGCCCTACACCATGATTATAATTTCTCTCTCTGGAAAGGTTGTTTATCTTCTCTTTCTTGTTTATTGCTTGAGTGAACATAGCACATTTGAAATTCTGTTTTAGAAGAAGTAGGATACTGTGCAACTGGTGGTATTTCGCTGCAGAATAACCCCCAGAGGGATTTGTAATCCCCTGGTACTATCATCTAATAGTGAGCCAAATTGAATAATAAGCTCAGTGCTATGAATTCAGCCTCATACTCAGCCTCATTCTGCTTTGGTTAGCATTGCCTAGTAATTAATTATTACTCTGTATTTATGCTATCAATGACATCCAGAGGCTGGCCTAAACATGCTGGAGCTGCTGGCAGCAGCAGCAGCAGCAGCAATGTATGTACATGCAGATATTTTGTTCTCCCTCTGTAAATATGCACTGTAGACTGTCTTTTAAAGGAGTTGTTAACTGCGTCTTCCCTATAGCTAAAAGCCACCAGACACTACATGCTGGACACCACTCGAAGATGCACGTTGACACATAGTTTACTATTAATGTTTACAGGATTTGGAATGTTGTAATTGATTTTGGCACTGAAAGTGCAGTCTGGTAAATTGCTTGTCACCTTTGTTTCATCCCCGGTCTCACTGAGAATCTCATATGCAATTAACTGTATTTGCTATACTGTATTTATTCTAAAGCACACAGCACATTACTGGTTTGCTGTTCGGTTCTCAGAAATGGGGACATAATTGCTTACAAAAACACAACTCAAAATAAGGGGACCTTTGTGGTGAGGGACTTTTCTTCAGAGTAGAAAAATACAGAGACTTTAACATCATTCACGTTCCAAACTCACGGCCCTCCTGTACTTGAAATCTCCCTGACTTCAGGGACTGTAACTTGTGTGTAAAGGCATGACAAGTCAATCTCTGTTACCAACTTGTGTGGCACAGAGAGAGGAGCTGGATTTGCTGCACACCAGTGTGGTTAAGGACCGAAGTTAACAAGTTCTTGTGCTGTCTGTAAGACAGAGCAATTCCTTCTGCATGTAGAACTGGAAAGGAATTCTTTAAAGGAATGTATTTGCTCCACATCCTCTAGGTCACAAGGTGGAAGCAGCACTGAATGGCTCACATGAATTCTTCTGCCAGTTTATCCTGGCAATGTTTTCTATTTAAACAGCCAAAGCTCCAGAATTAGCATGGACTGTCTAGAAACCTCAATAAAACAAAGAGCTTTGCCAAGAAACAGTCTAGGACAGCAAAAAAAAGGTGAAGCCCTTCTCACAGATCAACAACAGGAATATGCAAAATTTTCCTTCCCAGGAATGAAGAGCTGCATGGTCTCCTGCTGTCATCCAGGTTGGATGTTGGAGGACAGGTCTGGTTCTCAAGTTCAGCCAGAGAGCACCTGCTCTTTTCATGTCATAGTGGATTGTTCAAGGAAGACCTAATCATAGATTTCCTTGCTGTCCTTGCTAAAGCAGAGGATGCTCTTTAGTTCCTCATGTTAAGAAACTAGCTGTTCTCATTTTTTCTGGAGAAAATAATTCCAGGAGATAAGATACCAATCGGGCTAAATTAACTTAATTAAAGAAAATGCAAATCCAGTAGAATACATTTTCTGGTAGAGAGTGTAGTTTCTACTTGCTGCAAGCACAAAATATCTCCAAGAGTCTGGACATGACAAATAGTGGCAATAATTATATGTCTAAAACATTAAAAATACCTTCTACCAGAATGCTGGATGAAAAGAGGAAATTTTTTTGTTTTTTTAAACTTTTGCAAATGAAAAAACAAGCTTAAATACCATGGACTTATTTCCAGGATATTCAAACTAGTTTAGATCTTACTTTTAATCCAGTTAATTATTTTGCGATTCTCCATTCAGCTAATAATCAGATTAAGGTTCTTATGTAATATGTAAAATGGTCTTTTGATAATAAAAGATTATGAAAGAAATGCTGCAGAGTTTGCTTTAGAAGAAAGCACAGCAAGATTGAAACCTACAGAATTCCAACTTGAAAGAGGCTATTAACTTTGATAGCAATTGCATGTACCATTACAATTAAATATTCCAAAAGAAGACGGGATGCATCACTTGGGGCATGGAAGACAACTACAAATCTTTACTGTAGGAACCATTTAAGATTGTACATAAATACCATTCCTCGGATTTTCTGCTTAGATCTTCCGGAATTGCTACACTTACCAAAACCTCTACTTACAATTTTTTATTACAGATGTTGATTATAATTGCTTTGGAACTTTGTAGTTGCACAGGAGGGACATTAACCAGAGAAAGGCCAGCAAGATGGTTAGAGAGATAGAGCATTTCTCCTACAAGGAAAAGCTGAGAAAATTGGGTTTGTTCAGCCCAGAAAAGAAAAAGTGACCTAACTGTGGTCTTCCAGCACCTGAAGGAAGCCCACAAGAAAGAGGGTGACAGACTTTTTACAAGGGTATGTAGTGACATGGGGAAATGGCTTCAAACTGAAAGAGAGTATGTGTAGATTAGATATTAGGAAAAATTTCTTTGCTGTGAGGGTGATGAGGCCCAGAAAAGTTGTGGGTGACTCATCCCTGGAAGTGTTCCAGGCCAGGTTGGATGGAGCTCTGAGCAACCTGGTCTGTTGGAAAGTGTCCCTGCCCTTGGCAGTTGGTTTGGAAGTAGATGATTTTTCAGGTCCCTTCCAACCCAAACCATTCTGTGATTCATGGTATTTCAGTCTTCCTGGAATCTACTCTGGAAAAAAAGAATTTCTTCTGTTTTACAACCTACGAACTGATGCTCAGCACGAGTTTTTTATGCTGCAGGGTTGGTGATGTGGCTTTTCAGCTCCCTGTATCACTTTTCTTCTGCAAAATCTGTTCGTCCTGTCAGCCCTTCACGTGCTGGCCGTGTGCCTGCCGCCTCCCAGAAAGCAGGTGCATTTGGAGAGATGGCAGCTTTCTCAGGACTGAGTTATTTGATTAACTCATTTATAACTGGGCTATTTGAACAAGCCATCCCATCTGTCTAGTGGTCAAAATCTTGCTTGTGTGCTAAGCAATGGTTGTCAAACTCCCTGCATCCCTTCTATTTAGTTGCATCGTGCTTCTCTAGAAGAAACTGGAAAGTTGCTAGACTCACAATGAGAAGTGAGAACATCCAGGCTCCATTTTTAACTTTCCAAACTGTTTTACCAAGTCTCACCTTGAGAACTGTGTTGTATCTTGGTTTCTGCTCCTGTTTCTAAAAAGGCATGTAAGTAACTTTGACATTTATAAAGGGAAAAGCTACTTAGTGAGAAACAGTTTAACCACTGAGATGATTTAACAGCTTTGTCCTACAGTCTACTTGGTATTGTGAATAGAAAAACAAACAATTCTTCAAATATCTACTAGGGTTTCTGAACTGTTTACATTCCATTAACATTCTTCAGGTCCAGATTTACTCACAGTGGTTTAAACTGTGTATGTCCAGACAAATTTTAATGCTTTTTTGCAGCTTTCATGAGTAAATCTTGATTTTAAAAAGAAAAAACTACTCACCCTATAAACAATGGAAGATTCATTGATTATTTAAATAAGGACAGAAGGCTGTCACTTATGTCTCAGATGTGTAGCAGAGGTCACTAAACTTAAATAAAGACTGAAGAAAAATAGCTTGCAAATTGCTCTTTAAAACGTTATAAGTTACATCTTTCCAATTAAAAATCTTGATTTTTATATCTTTTCCTATTCATATGATATTTGAAAGCACTGGAGAAAAAATATTTTTAATGGACCTTCATGTCATAATCCAAGAGGTTGAGAGGCATATTGTAAGTTGATGGACAGTAGCCCTACAGGCAACATCATTTATTAAGCTTATGTCAGTGGTCAATATACATGTATTTAATACATACTTCAAAATCTTATCTTTCCACCCATGCTGATGTATCTTAGACTTGGGATGGTCATGTGTGAGCGTGTATATCAGAGGGGAGGGATGGAGTGAGGGAGAAGAACAGAAAGCAAAGGAGAGACCTCTGAACACACAAACCAGTGCAAATCGGTGTGGATCCATCTGCAGTGTTGGAAAGATGGAGTGTATGAAGTGTGCCTGTTCATTGTCA
The DNA here is from genome assembly GCF_009650955.1 of Corvus moneduloides. Lineage (NCBI taxonomy): Eukaryota > Metazoa > Chordata > Aves > Passeriformes > Corvidae > Corvus > Corvus moneduloides. The sequence goes on along the minus strand of NC_045481.1, from coordinate 55,309,895 downwards.
TTGAGGGAAATAAATTAAAATCTTCAGGATGGTTTTAAGTTATTACTGTTAATATTTTAATTGCTGGGCATTTTTAGATGCATCAAAGTAACTAACTTCTTCAAAGTGGTTGATACTTGTAAATAGGGTTCAAATGCAGCCATTGTATAAATGACTTTCTGTATGAGCATAAGAGCTTCTGATCCTTTCTCTGGCCTTAGTCTCTGGTGTTCACAAGTTTCTTGAGTTGTGGCTCACTGTGGTTTTAAATATCTAAAATAAAAACACCTCCTGCTTTTCTTAGGTGGAAAATCCACCGCGAGGCCCCTTGCAGCTTTTGAAACCTCCAGGCAGATGCAAGGCTAATGTGTTTGGTGGAGTTACTATCAGCCTTGAAACCCTGAAATGCTGAAGCATTACTATCTTGACCTTTATGTCAAGATGAATGAAAAATAAATTAACTTGAGGCAGCAGGCCATTCTGCAGGACTGCATTTGTTGGAAGATGTCTGGTTTTATATAGAGGTGGAAGGGCAAAAATAGGCTGTTTTTCATAAAAGCTGAAATACCTTAATCTTGATGGTTGCCAGAATTTCTAGACTTAATGAACTCATTATCAATACTGTTCTGTGGCATTTCTATTTCATTATTCTGTGGGTACAAAGCTATGGGTGTTGTTGACAGGAAGGTACAAGAGGGATTGGCAAATGTGGAAGTTGACAGCCCATAGTGTTATATCAAGTTTCATCTTTATCCCTTGTCCCCCACCTGTCTCCTTTTAAAGATTTGTTTTCCTTATGAATCCAGCAGGTTCTCAGCAACTCCTGACCTTTTCACAGTAAGTGATTTGTTGAGTGTGCCCCTTTGGCTGTGTGTCAGGGCCACGTTTCTCCAGGTATAGGTGCTCGATTTGACTCAGGGAATTTAAGGGTATATTAATACATTAATCTTCCTGAATCACTGACAGCAGTTTTGCATCTCATCCATGAACTTCGACATTTATGTTGGAGAGCAGCAATCCCACAATTGCTTCACTGATGCTGAAGTGCCGGGCTCAGATTTATTACCATCTTGATTTTTTCCTCTTTTTAATCTGTTGTAGCTCAATCAACGTGCATAAATCAGCAGCTGTAGGGAGTAAAGCCCTGAATTCATCCCTCAGTGAACTACAGTACAGCACAGTACCTCCAGTTTGCTGTTCCCTGAGAAAGCTGCACGTTTTATGCCTCCTGCCCACTGTGGAGTGAGAAATACAAGAAGAAAAACCCCTCAAGCTTTCCAGTTTCAATTTTACATTCACAACTAAGTACAATATGAAATTATTCAGTTCATAAGAAATTGTTCAGTTCATAAGAGTTGTTGCTACTTGTTCTTTCTACAGATTTCTTTTAATAAAATGTCTTGCATGGCTGTACAATTAAACCCAAGAAAACAGAAATCCAGATATATTCAAATCTTACTCAAAGCATACATTCTTTAGTATATGCTTTGCAAAAATAAGCAAGTTGGAGTTCTTTCCTGTATTCAGATTTGCCAAGATTAGGAAGGCTTCCAAGAGCATCTCAGCTTTAAAATAATCTGTGTCTAGGAATGAGAAAGCAGAAGAGCAGTCTGAATGATAATTTTATCAAATCTGTTTCTCAGTTCTGTTCTTTAGCTGCTACATTCCTAAGATGTTTCACTTTAGATTTCTCTTGACTTTCTCTGTTTTCATATCTGTTCTACAGTTGTCTCTTAGACAGTGTTGTCGACAGACAAGACATTTGGACTTGATCTTAAAGATCTTTTCCAAGCCAAATGATTCTATGATTTTATGATTTCCAGAATTACCCACTCATAAGTCTGTGGAAGTCTTCAGCTATTTCTTTTTCTCTCTAGTAATGGAGTCTGAATGGAAAAGAAATATATTCCTTTTTTTTTTCTAACAGTGAATTCATAGTAGACATGATTTGATTGTAAATTATTAATTCATTATCTTTCCTAGTAGTAAATATCCCTGTCAGCAAGGCTTCCATCACACCCTAATACATATGGATGAGCCCAAAAAGCTTCCTTTTAAAAGTGGGAACCCTAAGTTCACAAAGAACAACAGACACAGAATACATTTGCCATGGCTGAAATACTTTTTAAAAGAAGTCAGTGTGACGTTGCAGTGCATCTGGCTCCTCATCCAAGAAAGATAAATGCTTTCAAGGCTGTCTTTATTTCCCTGTGTGCCAACAACTCCTTCCTAAAAGAAAAATCAGGCTATTTAATCAGCTTAAGATGTTAGTGATTTGTGACAGTAATAAGCAATAAATTTCCTCTTTATCCCTATTAGTCTATGCAGGCAACTTTCTTGAAGTCCCTTGTGAGGTTTCAACACTTGTGACAACCTTTTTATGATCTGCCAGTATAGAGAAAGAAAATGAGTTTTGGCTCTTCCTTAAATGTAAAGCAAGTATTGTAAATATTGAACCACTGTGATGTGCCAAACTCCCATAATGAAGGCTTAGAGTAGTTGATTCTGAAAAGGAAGCTAATGAAATAATTGACCTTGTTTCCATTCCAAGCAATCTGACTTTAAAGAGAAGCTTGCACTTCTATTCAATGTAAATTGTGCAGAAAAGTAACACTGTCTTCTTATTTCTTACAGATTTATTTAAAAAAACCAAAAAAACAAGAACAGAAATACCACAACAAATTAAGAAAGGTTCAAAAATAGATATTTTATGTTAGGTTATTCAAAATCAAAAAGGCTAAGAGTTTCCACTAGGCTAAATAATATTATAGAGAAGGAGAGACCACTGGTATGTGAAATTCAATGCTTCCAGTAGGAAAAAGATTGGAAGTTTGAAAGAAAATTACAGATTCTGACTAGAACTATGTGAGCAACACAACTCCTATTAATTTGGCTATCTCTGTGAAAGTATCTTTTAATCCTATTCATCACATTATAGATTTGTGTGTATATATTTAGTCTTTAGGTATTAATGTGAAACCTAAATTTTGCTAAAGCTCAAACAGCCCTTCATACTCTTTAGTGCTCTGTCCACATCTCCTATAGTCCTTTGGAGTAATTTCATTTCACACATTTTCCCACCAAAAGAAAGTCAGTCAGTGAGAGATTTGGGTAAATTACTTTTTTGTTGTTGTTTTACCCCTGAAAAGATTATCCCCTGAAGGAGATCAAAATTAAAAGTACGCAGTATTGCTACTTCTTTATTATTTTTTATTAGCATAACAAATTATATCACTGGTGGTTATTAACATAACCAGATTATTGTGGTTATTAACATAACCAGGTGAGACCCCATCTGCAGTGCTGGATCCAGCTCAGGGGTCCCCAGCACTGGAAGGACATGGAGCTGTTGGAGCCAGTCCAGATCAGGCCACCAAGATGATCAGAGAGATGGAGAATCTCACCTATGAGGAAAGGCTGAGAGAATTGGGGTTGTTCAGCCTGGAGAAGAGAAAGTGACCTAATTGCGGCCTTCCAGCACCTAAAGGAGCTTACAAGAGACAGGGACCATTTGCACAGCCTGGAGTGACAGGACATGGAAGAATGGCTTCTCACCGAGTATGTTTAGATGGGATATTGGGAAGAAATTCCTTACTGTGAGGGTTGTGAGGCACTGGCACAGGTTTCCCAGAGAAGCTGTGGCTGTCCCTGGATCCCTGGAAGTGTCCAAGGCCAGGTTGGATGGGGCTCTGAGCAACCTGGGCTAGTGGAAGGTGTCTCTGCCTGTGACAGAGGAGTTGGAACTGGATGATCTTTAAGGTCCCTCCCAACCCAAACCTTACTATGATTTTATGATCTCTCTAACTGTTGTTTTAGCACTTTGGTACAATATTACTGTACAGTTTTATACAGATGGGAAATGAAATGCTGCTCTGTCATTTCCTTTAATACTCTAAAACACTTTACTATTATTGCAACTTACTGGGCTTTCAAGGACTATAATGGAACTTAGAGCTTATTGGTGTGGTTCAAATAAGCTGCTCTTCCATAACCTGGGGACTTCCTGCTGCTGGCTATATACTGCAGAAATAAATGGCAATTTCTCTTCATTATTATTCATAGGGTCATAATATTCAAGATTAATGTGTGCTCTGATGGCTTAGTCATTAAAATATTCACAAATCTGGATGGTTTTGTAATTTTTAACACACACAATTTGTCCAAAAAATTTTCTACTAGAAAATTTTTCCTAGGTTATTCTTTATTCATTCTCCATCATTCATTTTGCTATTAAAACCTTTCATTCTGCTTATGAGGGAACACACACAGTATTTGCCAAAAGTGACTATAGTCATTTTCCATTACTAGATGAGAAGTTAAATCCTTCAATTACTGCATGAACTTCTATTTTGCATACCATAAAAAAAGCCAGGATAAACACTTGCAAAACATTAATTAACAACTCCGTTCACTTTGTGAAGAATCCCGCAAGAAAAAGAAAAGTCTAAGTGTATCCTATTAATTGTTTTCTCAGAATAGATAATCTGGTTCTAGGATTTAACACATCCAGAGAAGAAGGAGAAAAAGTGGGTGGGTGGAAATAGGCATTGTGGCTTTGGCTGCACTCACAGGAACTTTACTCCTACAAAACACAAGTGCTCACTGCTCACAGGCCTGATGGTCATTGGAATTTGCAGTATCAGTGTCTAGCCCCAAAATTTCTTTCCCACTCATCTTATCACCAGCTTTCCCTTTTAGCTAATGAGACACAAGCATGCCTCAAATGCCAAATGGCTTTTAGAAGATTTCATGTTACTTTGCTCCAGCTACTTTTCCTGTCCTGCAAATGTATCACTCTCACTGATTCTTCCTAACAGGATAAAAGAGAGCCATTAAAGCCCATCTCGATACACAGAGTACTTGAAAGTCTGGCATGGTATCTTTAGAACTGCTGTCCTCTCTTCTGTTATATTATTATTTATGGGATTTTTTCCCCCAGTTTATAGTATTTTACACTTGGTATTAGAAAACCAAAAGTATCCAGTAATTTTGCACGTTTTATCAGTTCTATGAGGTGAGTATTGCAAGAGAATGTGGTAATAACCAAAAAGAACCAAGAATGAGGCATGGGAACCTGGGTGAATCTTACTACAGTCGAGTATATGCAGACATGAAAAATTCTTTTCTCTACTGCACTTTGTGTCCATGTCACTTGTGAAGCAGAAGCTTTAGTTTCCACGAGAGCAACAGCATCATTCTTTGTCAGTAGATACTACTGCAGGATGTCAGGGAAAAATGCAAGCCCTTGAACATATGACTCCTCTCAACTCTGTCTTTAAAAATCACTGCTCATCCAGCCAGCTGTCTGATTAGTAAAGGCTTTTTTTGTCACTTCCAAACTGTAGCAGAATATTATGTGTCAGCTAAGTTGTCAAAGAAATTCACTTTAATGCAGACTAAGTATATTAGAGGTCCGGTGTGCAACCAGTAATAAATTCTTCTTAGATCAAGTTCACATACAGTTTTTATTTTAATTAATCAGCTATCTAAGTATGAATTACAAACAAGACATTCTGCTTACATAATTTTTCTTCTTAATAAGCAAAACTTTCTTTTTACAAAGCAAAAAGAGGGGTAATTTACTATGTTTTGAGTACTTTTTTTGTATTATTTAATGTCCATGAACAATTTGCTTTAAGTTTTGTTGGGTTTTCTTTTTTTGCTTCAAGCTTTAGTATTGTGATTTTATCAATAAACTATTGTGTCAATCTTATGTCAGTTTTGAATTGTATCCCAGCGATTACTGCTAGAAAAATATTCTGCATAAACAAATCTCTTACTGCTTTTGCACTTTTTGTTGTGAATATTTTGTATGGCCATTTAGTAATCCTGATTTCATATTGAAATTGTGCGGTGGAATTTATGTAGATTTAAAGTAATTGACAAGTACCTTGGTGAAGTCCTAGGTTACATTTCATTGATCTGGTTAATTAATGAGACTTAGTTAATATTAAGAAATACCTGGAAAAAACAAATTTGTAACCGAAACAAAGCAGATGAAGAGAAGGCATACATGGATAAACTGGAATTTGTAACACTATTCAGGAATAAAAAGACATGCAGGCCACTCAGAGGATTAGAACAGTGTCTTAACCAACACAAGAGCTTTACATACCCTAAAGCCTACCTAGAAGATGTAGAACACACAGCCAGGGAATAAAAAAAATCACTAAAAGCTAATAACAGCCTCAAATACCTGTGAGACCCAGCTACAAATACATTTTCTGAGCATGGAGAATGTTACTACCCTGTGAAGCCCTGACAGTGATCTCATTTAGGCATGTTTTGTTGGTCCACACTCACAAATTCAGGGTCAGACAGAGAAGAGTCGGGGCATGTATGTGTTATAAAATTAATATAATCTGAGATTCATTCCCTTGGTTTTCAGCTGCCTTCCTTTAAAGAATTGCACTGGAAGTTTCTAAACACAGTATTAAGAATAATTAACAGCATTTCAGAGAAGAATACATTAACTGAGAATTATTCCTCTGCCCCAGGAGTCTTTGCAAAGGGACACCTTCCATCCTGAACAAGTGCCAGTTATGTTAATTAAGGAAAACTTGTGAAGCACAGAGGAAGCTACAGTGCAATCAGGCTAGAACTGCTTCAGATACTTGATCCTAGAACACTTCTCCACTGTAAAACTTAGGGTGTTAGACTTCTAGGTTTGAAAAAAATCCAGTTGTTCCGACAATACCATTACTGAGCTGAACGATAGCTCACCTGGATGTATTTGCACAAAAGAAAGACAATTTAGATTGTCAAAAGCACAGCTAGGATTTAAGCAATAGGCACTGATGTCTTCATTGTTTTGCAAGAAAGTGGACTTGTAAACACTTCACATTCCTTAAAATCTCCCCCTAAACAACAAAAAAGTAATAAGAGGAGGAATTTCCCCCCCCCCCCCCTCAGGAAATGACAGCTTGAAATTTCCACTGAATTTAGACAGAATCATATTCACAGAGGTTGACTGATCTGTCCCAATATATCCTAAAATCTAGAAATAGGATTATTCAGAAAAAAAATTATTATTTTATTTGAATGCCTTTTGAAATTTGCTGGGTATAAATAGGGGATGACTGCTTCTGTTGGACTAAAAATATCTGTATTGCAAGATTTTTAATGGCTAGGGTTTGTTTCACTGCTTGCTAGCCAAACTTCACCCAACAGACCAACTGTACATTACAATAATGCTTGAATATCTGAATAGTCATTTTAATAAAAACAGGAGAGTAAATCAGTATAGATTTTTTTTCGTATGGTGGCTCTTACTGGAATCTTTTGGAGTCAGATGAATCCAAATAGTATAATTCATGCTTTTTGACTCCATAACTCCAATTGCATGTCTAGACACATAAATTGATCTCTGTTAGCTATTGACCTTACCCATTGTTGGCTAATTTAGGTATTTTATTCTGTATAAAACTTAGCAATCCAAATGTTAACTTGATAAACACAAGAAGGAAAAAAAAATACTTCAATCCTTGTTTCACATATGAACAGACAAAGCCACCACTATTATTTGTGTATTTTGCTTGTCTCTTTTTTTGGTGAGGTTTTTCAACATCAGAGATTTAGAGAGTAAGGCACAACCATTTATTCCAGAAAAAACAAGTCACAGGCCTGCAATGTGGTACTGTCAGAATTTGGATGGAATCATTATACGTTTATCTTTGGTCTTACAGCCTCCCATACTGAACAACAATCATGCAACATATATGTAAAAATTCAACGTTACTCAAATTATTTTAGAACAATCTGTGATTTCATTCAAAGTCAATATAAAAGTTTATGTTCAGTGGATCTATACTGAAAACCTTTGGAATACAAAGAGAAGCATAATTTTGTTTCCTTCTTTACTAGCTAGCCTACAAAGTGCAGTTATATCTTACAGCGTTACTGAAATTTTGGTTATTGTGGTCTAAAAAAATGTTACCCACTTAGTATTTTTTCCCTGCCAAAGTCAGATTATGCTACTAGCCTACTTGGTGGTGCTCAAACATTGGAATAGGTTGCCCGCTGAGGCTGGGGAGGTCACCATCTTTGGAGAAATTTCATCTGGGCACATTGTGGGCATCCCAGGTGAGGTGACCTTGCTTGGGCAGAGTGTTGAATTAAATGATCTGGAGGGTCCCTTCCCCAAGGGCTCTGTGATTCTGTTTAAGAGGAGAATCTGAAGACAAGGTAATTTATATTCCTGTCATACAATCTCTTGACATAAAAAGTGGGATTTTTCTTTTCTGTGTAAGAGATCTACTTTAAATTGTAAGTAAAAAATTTTAAAAGATTCATCATTCAGCAATGACCAAACTGAGTCTTTTTGATAAAAGGACTGAGGGGCTTTTTATGTCACTGATTGTAATAAAATCTGTCACAGACCGAAAGGCCACGTTAATCTCTCCAGTCTTTGGTAACAACTGATGGTGTGATCCATAGGTAGAAAATTCTGTTTCACTTGCTACTTCCACATCGTTTATAACCTTGTGATTGCTACCACATAAAACCCCAGAAAAAATTATGCTGATAAGCACAGTAGATAACTAAGGTGGAAGTCAGTAGAGTACCAGGGACTGAAACATGGAAACCTGGTCAAAAATTGATCGTGACATCAGAATATCTGTAAGACAATGCCTTGAGCAAGATACTCAGAGAGCCTGTGTCCTTTCTGGAAACGATAGCTGAGTTCTTGGTTGTTGGAACTGCATGGAAATAAGGGCAGTGCCCCCTGAGTCCTCTAACAATGAAGTCACGGTCTCAACAGACAAAGAATTAGAGGAAGCTACCAAGTCTCAAGAATATTTAAGCTGGGGCCACCCTGAAGGTCTGTCCTCTTGTTTTCTGTCTGTCAAAAGGCCTCCTTTGCTAGTGTCCAGCATCAATATGCTGTAATACTGTCCAAGTATTCTGACACGCTGGAATTTGGGAGCTCAGCTCTTAGTGCAGCCATGATGACAAAGGTGGAATTAAGACATTTTGACTTGGATTCATATCACCCCCTCAAGACGCTTGGCTGGCATCATGGCATTCACAGAGGGAATTTAGAAGCAGCTGGATTTCTGAGGAACACATTTCTGTGCTGCGGATCTCATTTCTGTGAGGACAAAAAAGTAGACTTACCCTGCTCTCATTACAAAGCAGAGGAAATCACTGGCATCAGATGAGTTCTGCTACCACAGGAGAATACAGATAAACAGGCTTAGAAAAACTGAGACATCTGGAAAGATGGAGTAAAAATTATACAGAAAATACAGTATGTAACAGTACAAGTGGCTAATGGAAAAGCAGCTCCAGGATGCAGCCAAAAATCTCTTCACGTGGGACTGCTCACCTCAGCTATTCACAATGGATCTGCACTGTTGAAAATTGCCAGCCAGGCATGCAGGATGTGAAAATTACTGTCTGATGAAAGGGAACAGCTTAGAGCACTACCCTTTAGTCCTGCTGTCTTGCACAGAAGTAAGACAGATACGTGATGGTCCCTTTTCCCCCCACAGAAACAAAACTGCCATATAAAAACTTCTTCCTGACACAAGGAAGAAGTAAGACCAAGATGGTGGATAAACAATCCCCTCTCATGCTGTGACCTGCACTGTTTAGTACCCAGCTTCTCTGGAAGCAAGCTGTGAGATAATGCTGTTATATTATCAAATTCAGAGGTGTGTTATTAAAGCCCCCCAAACTCTCCAAATGAAAACCAGTTCATATTGCCCTCGGTTTTTTTCTCATGGTGTCTGTTCTCTAGAAAACTTCCTCTGCTAAAGTCATCTTCAGGGTAGGGTAGGGTAGGGGACTGCTGGTCTGCTTTTCCAATTGTTTCCCACCTTCTTATTCACACACCCTTAGCATTGGGCAGTCTTCTGTTTTCACCTTGTAGTCTGCTGGCTGGTTCTGACAATTCCAAATTTCTTATTTCTTTTAATGCTGGATCATTTACTTTAATCAGTTCTTTTTAAAAAATGGCCTTTTTGCAGACCTCTGAAGTATTTCTTGCTTCTTCTCCAGGGAAGCCAGGACAAATTGCTTTATTCTGAAGGTGTTCTTTCAATATTGCATCCTTGATCCTCAGCTTTTTAATCAAGGAGAGGTTGTGCTCTGCCTCCACTGCCAGATTTGTTTACCAATAAATATTCAAAAATTATCAAGAACTACCATTCTACTTTCTCCCAGATTCCCTTTTATGCATGGGAGGAATTTCTTTAATTAATTTCAGCTCTGAAACTCTTTGCTGTAATTCCAAGCAGCTGCTGTGCTGTCCCCACTGTTAATGAGCTTTGTCTTCATACGACTTGGAGAAGGACAGAAAGGGCCGTGCTGGCTAAAATTGTTTGAAATTGGTTTTCAGCATGCAAAATAAACTGGACAGCCCCTGTGTGAAATGGATTGCAGTGTCACTCCCCCCACTGTGGAAATCTAATCTGTCTAGCTGGTGAGAATGAGACACATCAGGGGCAGAAGGTATTGACTTCTCCACTTTTTTAAAAAAACGTTTTTTTAATTTTCAAATGGACTGGGGCTGTTTCATTTGAATTGTCATTCTTAAATAATTGTCTTAGTAGAAGCAGTACATTTCAGCCTCCTGCCATCCTTTGAAAATTCAGCCTGGCTGTTTGCTTAGAGAGATGCAGCCTGACACTCTGAATCTACACACAGTGTGAAAAATTGCTTTGATCAGCTTGTGTTTATAATTTAAGGCAGTAAAATGGAATTCTCACTAATTGTGTTTAAGGCACGATGTATTGTGTAATCCACAGAGAGATTCATTTCAAAAACACTGTAACCACAAAAACAGCTGTTCTACTGAGTCATTTTCCCAACGTGCAACTTAAAGCAAAACAGAGCAAAATCCACTCCCAGTTGTAGCTTATTTGTGTTGATGGAGTAGGATAATGCTGGAAATGTGGGGAGAAACAACAGAAAACTCATCTCCACATTCCTTTTTATACCAGAAATTTGGAAACAGAAAAGAAAAAGCCTTTGGAGTTAAAAAAACCCAGAAGAATCTCAGTTTTGAAGAGATACTGGTATCCTAATTAAATTACAAAGAGCAAGCCATGCATTGATAGTCAAAAATAATTTGCAAAGATAGGAGTGAGTCTAAAATTAGATGGAATTGAATTAAAATAATAAACCAAGATACATCAGTGAAAAAAAATTGTGTCATGGATGTGCTTGTGTGCATATTTTCATGGTGTTTAAGTCTAATACAGGCTCTGGAAGAGAAGCTAGTAAGAACTGGTAAAGCAGGTGGAGGAAACTGCACTAAATGAAATTAAAAAAAAAAATGTACTGCAGGCACAGCTCTTTCATCAGTAGGAAGTTGAGTGAGCAAGTGAGCAGCCCTTTTCATATTTAGGATGACCTTTCATCCCACCCAGCTTTTGGAGGGAAATTATAAGCTAGGTTCAAGTCTTACACTGAATTCCTAAGCTAAGTTCTATTGAGGTAGCCTTATGCTATATATTCCAAACAATTTTTTGTCCCTGGGGGAAAAAAAAGTTAGAACTTTTAATAAGTTTATATTTGATGATGGTTGCAGGGACTAGAATGTGATTTTTGTGGCTCTGCAATCCAGAGGTGTTTGCCTCCCATATTGATGCCCTGGAGATGCAGCACTCGAGGAGCACAGAGGGTGACATAGATGTGTTTCTCTCGTTTGCAGATATCTCAATAAGCTTGCTCTCCTTAGTTGTCACGGCCTGTGGTCTTGCTCTGTTTGGCGTGTCCCTGTTCGTGTCCTGGAAGCTGTGCTGGATCCCCTGGCGGGAGCGGGGTTTGCCCTTCGGGAGCAAGGACAGCAAGCAGGAGCCGCTGCACTACACGGACACGGAGCCCCATGACCGTGACTACAGTGAGGATTACCTGGGCCAGCCTGCCGCCTATCCCGAGGCCTCCTCCATGAAGATCAGCCACACCTCCCCTGATCTTCCATTAGACACCCAGGCGGGAGCGAAGGAGAACTGCGTGCCCAATGTGCGAATGCAGCGGCAGATCACTGAGCCGACCTCGTCTGCCCGGTCAGTAGCTCCAGTTTCTCTCTGTTATTAATGAATGCAAGCACAGTCCAAAAGTGCAGCTTGATTATACAGCGCGCTGATCTAAAAAAAATGTATCATTTTCTTGCCATGTTCCTTTAAAAAAAAGAAAAAAAAGACACAAATTTACTCATTGAGATGCACAAACCTCGTAGGTTGAAGGGACAGGATCACAATCCTATTCCACTCTTCTCTCAACTACTGTCTCTTTGGTGCTCTTCCCTCAGAAGCAGAATAACATAGAGTCCTGTGTCCCTTAAAAGCACCAGAACAGCCTAGATTTAGCTTGTAAAGTATATTCATTTGCACTTAGCACTGGTGCAGAACACTCGGTAATATCTCCTCAAAGATTTTTAAAACAACCAAAGAAGAAAAGTAGGGCAAGCTAATGAAACACTTGCAAGAGTTAGAAATAGGATTAAAAATTGTAGATTGTAGCCACAGTCATGACTGTGGGGGGAAAGTGACTGAACAAGAGTCAGTGAAGTCTCCAGGGGAACTGGGGAACCGGTACATGAGGGAAGAGGAAAGGGTGAGGGCGAGAGTGTGTGCAGGGGCAGGTGATAGAAGGATTATGTTTCATACAGCAAGAATAAGGATCAGCATGTGAAGAGCCAGTAAATATCTGAGTCAAAGCAGATGCATTTCAGTTGGAGAAGGTACAGCACTAGTGCAGTGGCTGTTTGCTAGCCTCTTCTTTTTATTCCTCCACAGGATATTCTGCACCTCTCACTGCCACAAGGAGCTTAAGGGTTGAATTTTTTTTTTTTTTTTGGTGACATGACAATATTTTATCGTGGAAATGACTAGTGTACAGCCATAAGATTATGTATTTATTATGCAACAAGAGAAAAAAAAAATTGGGATAGCACATAAGAAGAGGCTGTTCCTGCTTTAAGCATGGGTAAACAGATATTTACAGGGAATGAATGAACAATTATAGCAGAGGAACTATTGCTGATTAGATTCAGTATAAATAGCTTTGGATTAATCCTGTGGTGGCATTTTCCACGTGCTCTTTCTGTGTTCAACCTGAGCTCCTGGTACTCCAGTACTCTGAGTGATTGCTGCATATGAATAGGACAGTAAAATAGAACTCATAGAAGATTAGGATTTTACCTAATCCAACTTTCACTTTCACATCCCGTTACCTGAACAGGGATTGAAAATTTGATTTTTTGTTACCACCTACAAAGGAGAAATTTCAGTCACAGTAAGTGTGAATTAATAAATTTCACTGGACCAAAGCTAAAAGCAACTTCTAATCCTCAACTAATGAAAGTAAAGGAGCTTTTCAGCCAAAGTGCTGCCGAGTTTATTTCATCAGTTATGAGAGAAAAAAGGAAAACAATTGTTGGGGTGGTCAGCAAACCATTTCAGACCAGCTTGAGACACGGGAGCAGAAAATGATGTGGCATTAGCAGTGTGATGCAGAAGGTCAGCTCTCCCAACTGTTGCATTCATCCCTTTGTTAAAAATCTGACCCCATTGTACGTTGCAGAAATAATGTCAGATGCGAACAGGATCTTTAGTGTGCATGCACAGATCCTTATCCCCCCTCAGCACAGCCTGTTTCAACTCTTTCCTTCTCACTTTAAGGCACAATTCAATCCAGAGACAGCTCAACCTGTCCAACCCTGACTTCAACATCCAGCAGGTCCAGAAGCAGGAGCAGCTGACGGGCATTGGCCGCATTAAGCCAGAGCTGTACAAGCAGAGGTCACTGGACACTGACGATGGCCGGAGGAGTAACAGCAAGGCCTGTGGAAAACTCAACTTTATCCTCAAGTATGACTGTGATTTGGAGCAGCTGATAGTGAAGATTCACAAGGCCATCAACCTGCCAGCAAAGGACTTCTCTGGAACTTCAGATCCGTACGTGAAGATCTATCTGCTTCCCGACAGGAAAACAAAACACCAGACTAAAGTGCACAGAAAGACCCTAAATCCAGTATTTGATGAAGTTTTTTTATTTACTGTCCCATACAATGATCTCAACACAAGGAAACTCCATTTCTCTGTGTATGACTTTGACAGATTCTCCAGGCACGACTTGATTGGCCAAGTGGTAGTGGATAATTTTTTAGATTTGGCAGATTTTCCCAGGGAATGTAATATTTGGAAGGATATTGAATATGTCACCAATGTAAGTATTATAATTTTTCTTCTTGAATTTTATTTGTTCTGACTTCATTTCCCTAATCTGATTATAACTGAAATTGTCTGTTGAATTTGTGAAGGAAAATACTCTATTCTCTCTCTTTCTCAAGCTTTGACCTTAATCCAGGGAAATCGACAGTACATTTTCAGTTCTCATTTCTTGTTCTTTGGATATATTAAAGAAAGTTTTATGTAGGAGACAGTGGGTTTAGTCATTGCCCTGCTGATAGGGTAGAAATGCTGGAGAATGTTATAATCTTACTTAATCTGAAATTTACTTAAGGAAATACTACTTTTCTTATTTTGCCTGTCTTCCTGTTTTGCATGATTTTTTATGTAACTTACAGCACACTAATCAGCCAGAACTGCAGATTCAACATTTCTTATGTAGTGATCTTCAGTTCTTCAAAAGACTGTTCTCATAAAGTCAGAAAACCCCACAGCTATAATCCAGCCAAACAGAGTTCAGACAATGCTGTTCCATGAAAGCAGTGAAACACTGAATTGGTTTAACTCTTTGTTTGGCATCACTCTGTTCCTGGGGAAACAGGGAACATATTTTTAAAAGTGTATTTCTGTTATCCCAAAGTCTCTGTTATCAAATTCTGTGCAGGAGTCCAAACAGTGATTAGGTATAAAATCATGGAAATTACTTCCACAAAAGAAGGAGCTTTCTACTCAGAGCAGGAGCCAACCTTCTTGTAATGCCATTAGAGATGAATCCCAAGCATCCTCTGGAGGACAGACCTTCAGTGAGAATGATACATTACAGAAATCCACAGAGGTGAAGGCACCAGTGCCAAGTGTCAGTAAATATTTCATTTGCTAATGTCAAACCATACTCCGGTGGAGTGCACATTTTAGAGTCAAATAAACCAGGCATCATTAGCAGTAAGATCAAAGGGTAAGTTTGTTAGACCTCAGTTCAGGAAAGCACTGAAACTGAGAATAAGAAGCCAATGAAAAGTAAAGGATGTTGACACAAATAACTTGACCCTCACACCTCTGTGGTCTGGTAGCATGTCCATATTACAGACCAAACTGATTAAATCCTTTTTTTGTTTCTTTGAAAATTCTTTATGAAAATTTGTATTTTCCTGGTTTTAAGGTGAATTCTCTGCACATCCTGTTCCACACAAGGATGGAAGTGCAGCAGCAGCACAAGCGGTTCCTCACTCAGGGTACAGGCAGGGCACGGACACTTGGTGTCGGGGAGGATAAACCTAGCTTTTGTAGAAGAAGTTACTGCTTTTCAGCTGCAAGGGAAAAGTCAGGCTGTGACAGAGCAGCTGACAGTCATTCCAAGTGAAAGGCTGCCTTCATACAGCATTAAGTGTCCCAAGATCAGCTTCATTTTTTACAGTCAACTGAAAGTGGAATGTGCATGCACACTGGGGCTACTTTGGTAGGAACGAGTCCTTTTTTCCTGCTTTGACTTAGGCAGAAGATTGGCTCTGGTATTTTCTTTCGAACCACTTCTTCCAAATTTCAAAAGTGATGCAGCATATCATTTGTATTCAGATTTTCTGTAATATCTGAAATTAAATTCAGGACTGAAACATGAGTCATTTATTAATTCCTCCTGATACCAGTTCTCCTGTGAAGTGTAACCCTGTTTATCCAAACAGAACACACGACCTGCCTTCTAGACTTGTCAATGGCTTTCCAGCTAACAGAGGTCTTTTCAAAGCAAGTGACTCATGGTACATAGGAGACACATCCAATTTTGGGTAATGTGAGTTCTGAGATAAGAGTATCAGGTAAATGGAAGCGTGGAGTACTCAGCTTACCCATTAACATTTCCAAAATTTCAAAGGTTAGAATTCATTCCATGAGGTTCTGAGAAATACTCCATGCATCATTTAAGAAACAAAGTTTCTGCCCATTTTCTTGTCTGTGTAGCTGAGATATCTCTCAGTCTGACAGCAGAAGCTGGATCCTAAACCAGGGCAACCCACTGACACTGCTGCAGTGAATACTCCTGTGCCCAGCAGGCAGCATTAGTGAAACTCAGAAATAATTTTTGGCAAAGTGTTGAGCCCCATTGGGCAGTTTATGATTGGAAACCAAAACTGTATCGGCTGTAATAGGTTTTCAATAATTTATCTTTGAACGTTGTCTTGTTTCAAATAATAATTAGAGAACAGAAAAATGCTGGGCAAAGTTACTGAAGGGAATTCATTTTATGTAGGTCAACAAAAAGTGCACACAGGAAGGATAAACCTTGGAATTGAATGAGAAAAAGGGAAGCTCCACACAAACTACACATGACAAGTTTGCCATACTTCTGAAGAGTGCAATTCATTTTAATTCTTTGTGCATCTTATTACACTGCCTAACCAGTGAGCCCAAAGGCCTTTATTTTACATTCTTCATTTTATTATGTTCTAATCCAATTTGACACAGCAATATAAAAGAATGTATCAAATCCTTCTCTGCCCAGCAAAATGTCCTACTTAAGTGAGCACTGCAGATTATGCCTGAAATGTCAGCTTTACTGCAAACAATGCCATTAAACTGACCTATTATGTCATGTGCTTTCTTCTGTTTTCTAATAACACTGGAAGATTTTTTTATCCTAAACCAGCAGTTTTTATTCTTTGGACTATGACATCTTTTACCATCCCAGAGTTTGAAATTATTTCTTAACACAGACGCATATCAGCATAAAAATTTTTTACATGCTTAAAAGCAGTCTGGTGCCAAACATGAATCTCCAGTATCAAAATGACTCTTCTTCTAATCCCAGGTCCTCTGAGCATAACATCTCCCTCCTGTAACTGACATTTTTTCCAAGCAGAAAAAAGACAGCAGTGGGCTGTATAATGGTAGAGATAATTAAGTAGATCAACTTTAGCATGAGCACGAAATGAACTAGATAAGCTTTTTTTTATATGTATGTACTAGTCAGATTACACTGGTTTCTGGCTTATCAAGAAAAAAAAGCTGCTTTTTATTTTTAGCCTGGGTTTCTCTTGTTGGCATGTTTTGTTTAGTAGCATCTAAAACATAATCAGCGTTTGGGGTGGGGGTTTTTGGTTGTATTTGTTCACAGACTGATGGCATGTTTGAAGAGGAAAAAAAAGTGGTTGATATTTCCTTGGTTGCCATCTTCAAACTCAAATGTGATCAAGCAAAGACACATGGCTTTGTCACAAGGTAAAATGAAAAACCATGAAAGAAGAAGGTGTCAGATATGAAACAGGAAGGTGTCGGTGCATTTCAGAGAAAGGAAAACCTTCTCTTTCAGAAGGTGCCAAGTATCCCCTTGTATAACTTGCTGTGCCCCTAGACAGGAAAATCCGTTGTCAAGAATTGCTTGTTAAACATCACTGGGCTGATGCAGGGTACAGAGAGAATTTCTGCCAGCTGGAAATCCAGCTCTGGTACCTCCTGGCTCTTTGGATTCTCAAAGTGGTCAGCCACTGCCACTTGATAACCAGGTAAACTTTCCAGAGAGGACAAGTATTTTAAGAAGTGACCTCAACTTAGAGGAGGTGGGTAATTGTAGTAAGAAAGGCATTTAGAAGGCAGTTTGTGGCTTTGGTCTTACAGTATATATAGTTTCTGCCACTGATGCTCTTTTTTTCAGTTGTCAAATATAGTTACATTTAATATCTAGGCATGGAACAACAAAAACTGCTCTTTTTTCTGAATGTTTGAGCTCAGACATACACTTAAAAAAAAATCCTATTCCTAGCACTCCATTGGCACCTTTCTCTCATCTCAAAACAACCAATATATCAGGGTACAAAATGGGGTTGGAAATATAGAAGGGAAATATTTCTGAATCTGAGAGAGAAGAGAGTACGGAAATAAGACCCTGGGTAATACACATAGAATGTACATAGAATTTGAGAAGTAACATGGCACAGACTTTAAGGAATGTGTTTACTAAAACCCAAAAGAGAGTTATGGATAGTTCAAAGCTATAAAGAGACATGAGCTGTATATCAAGTTGTTCTCTTTGACATCCAGAAAGAGCCAGCATATGCCAGAAATTTCAAAGCCAAGAAATTGATTTCTTCTGTTTGTAAGACTCTTCAAGCTCTGTTAGGGTCTGGGTCAAAAATGCAACAGATAATGCTGAATTCCTTTTGCACAGATCCAGAAAATAAAAGCATATTGAAAAAAAAATTATTTAAGATGCATGTTCATATGCATGTTAGTGTTTTGACAAAGTGAGAGTTAAAAAGTGGGGTGGTTATAAGTATTTGAAATTCTTCGTTCTAAAAATGCTAATTGTTCACTGCTGTTGTTCTTGAGTTTGCCTGAGCAAGAAAGATTTGAGAATTTTTATTTTTAGGCATTTATGTTGTATAACTGAGATGCAACTGGAATCATAACATCACCAGAAGGAAGTTTCAAGTTCCCTGTTTCAGAGATGTTAATGCCAACCACAGTATGTGTGGAAGAAAGACGAAAAGAGGCTAAATTTTTCAGTCAGTTGTTCATGGAAAGCATAATAAAAGTATAAAATACTGAAATCTGACCCAACTGAAAAAAAACTTCCTCAAAGGTTGCATTGCTCAGGTCCGTTCCTGCTAAGAGCTGTGAGCAGTTCAGTGTCTGCCAAATGTGCATAAAGAGGTGCAGGTCATAAGGCTTAGGGCTTAAGCCCTCAAAAGTCGAGGAAGATAAACATCCTTCTTTGAAAGAAATAGGTCAATACTGCCC
This sequence comes from Corvus moneduloides, assembly GCF_009650955.1. Taxonomy (NCBI): domain Eukaryota; kingdom Metazoa; phylum Chordata; class Aves; order Passeriformes; family Corvidae; genus Corvus; species Corvus moneduloides. Next base: position 55,291,047 of record NC_045481.1, on the reverse strand, counting down.
GTAGCTCACCTACAGCACAACAGGCTTGGACAACAAGGATGTAACTTCCTCAAGACATGGCACTACTGATGGCCCAAGTGAGAGCAGGTCCAGGATCTGCAGATTCCTGGCAGCAGCCTTAATCCGCTCCGTTTGCTCTGCTTATCTCCTTCGACAGTGTGCAGACTCTGGAGCTGGCAGGAAGTCAGCTAAGTCCACCTACTCCAGTTCTAAAAACTGTTTAGCTTGTCAAGATATTTTAGCTAGTATTTCTGAAATCCCTGTTCTGGCAACTTGCAGGGTTTAGAGAAGTGATGGCATTGAGCAAGAGCTCAGAAAAGCCTTTAAAATATTTACAATGGTTAACAAAATTTTTGAGTTGACAGTTTGAGGAGGAACAGAAACAAACCAAGTCTCTGGCTCTGTGTACAAATTCAAATCCAAGGCATCAATGTTGAGTGCCATATCTACTTCTTTTGTGTCAGTAAAAGGGAAACAAAAGTTGTTTTGTTTTGTTTTGTTTTTTAATACAGAAAACCTATCCTGTATTGACCTGGTGTTCTCCTTCTTTAGAGCAAGTAGGCTTTGGCACCAGGGAAGCAACCAGTTATGGATGTGGAGATGGACCTATTTAATGGATTTGCAAATGCAAGTCTCTTTACAAGAGACAGATTTGCAAACCCAGGAGTCTTGCCTGTTTTAAAACATGGCAAAAGCTTACGAGCAAAAGTAACTATTTTATGGCTATTTTAAGGCAGTAAACACAAGGGATAAGATTCACCTTGTTTAATGAATTTGTTTAAAAAAAAAAAAAAAAAAAAAGAAAATCACAATCAAACCCAGAAGTACTCAAAAAAACCCAAAACCAGAAAGTAAAATTGCCTTTGAGAGGCAGATCAGTGGATATTCATCTTCTCCTGAGTCACAAGGTCACCCTTTGTTGCATGATTTTTTTCTGTCTATTCTTAATCAACTGCACAGAAAAAAATGAAAGTGCATGTGTAATGAATCATTTCATAGCCAAAAGATGCTGGAAAGTCATAGATCTTTAATCCTTCAGATTCCTAAGGGTCACCACAGTAAGGATGAAACAGAAATTAATTAGGCTTCAGCATCAGCACAACAGGTACAGTACTCAGTCTACAGTGGAGAACAGCTGCTGTGTTTTTCTTTTTAAACATCTTTTTAACCACCTATTTAAATGCATTAATTTTCAACACTGGGCTTTTCCTTTTGTCTTCTGGGGTTTTTTTCTTTCTTAATTTAATGATTGTAATAATTACTTTGTAGGAGAAGATTTGTCAGGCATGCCATACATTTAAATGATACGAGGTCAGCACTCAGCATGGCTAAACAAAGGACAGACACGATTATGTACAATGACACAGGGTAGAGATAAAATATTAACAAGTTTTCAGAAAACTAAAAGCAGCATATGCCTAGTTCTGCTTGAGAACTGGATAATGGTGAGAATAATGAACAACAAAACTTGGGAAGGGTCAGAAGTAAAAAAAAAAAAGTCAAATGCCTTGGAGAGCAGTGGTTTGAGATGCAGCTCTGTGGGTCCCAAGGCCGTGGTCCAAGCACTGCATGCTTGGCTGTAAAAGGAACAATGACTATTCCATGCAAGGGATTACCCAACAGCCTTGTAATTCCACAGGCACAGCCAGAAACAGGATGGATCTTGTAATCACTGAGGCTTCAGCTACCATTTATTGGGGGTTTGGGAGCAGTTTAAGGAAATAATAATTCAGAGAGTTGTGTCTGTGTGTGTGTGTGTGTGTGCACCATGTGAAGTTTACAGAGCCCGGGAGCATGGCCATCAGAATTTCTGAGGGAGCTTTTTCACTATGGATATTTCTCTACAAAAAAACCCCTATACATACAACCAACCAAGAAAACAAAAGAAACTAAAGCAGACAAAAGAATAAAAATGAAACCTATGTAGTAGAAATGGCATCATTCCAGTTAAAAAATTTAATAGAAGATATTTCAAAGTTAGCATTTTGAGAAAACCGAAATTTCAAAGTAAGATATTTTGATTTCTCATTTGGACTGCATTTCTATGACTCTATTTTAAAATATTTTGAAAGCAAATTGTTTCAAGTCAAGTGATGGATATTCTGCTTCAATATGGAAATAACAGAAAATTCCTTAGCAAATTAGAATCCTGCTTTCTAAACTGATACTTTCCCTGCCCATCAGTGCTGCATCTTGAGTTCTCCATGGTCACTGTATCCTCCATGTTTCCCTGGTACAACAGCCCCAGAACAGCAATAGTGTGTGAAGAACATTTTCCTCCACACATTAGCTGCATGCTGAAAAAGGTTAGACACAACCCTAAATTCCTGCCTCCTGGTTAGTGGAAGTGTCTGTAAGTGTCCCTGTTCCACACGTCCCCCTTCTCCTTTCTTCTCACCCTCCTCTGCCAATCCTTTTTTTCCCAGAAATCTCTCTCAAACAAGGTTCTGGGAGAGAAAAAGTTCACAGTGACACTGACTGCATATAAACCAAAGTCAAAATGTGATCCCGGTCAGCCAAGCCTGTCCTTCAATTACACCGTCCAAAATTGTCAGTAGGAGCTGCAAATACAAAAAGAAATCTGGCTCCAGTATTTTACAATTCCTAGGCAGCAATTCTTGAAGACGAGCAAAGAGCATTCGCACAGCGCTAAGACTAAAATAGCTGTATTAAAGGGATCTTGGTTGTAACCATTCTGCACATAATTCAGGATTAGACTGTGCCATAGCCTTTTTTCTACAGGGTTATATAACTTTCAATTTAAACATGTGTTTAGCCAGGCAGGGGAAAAAAAATGGCTTCAAACACGCATTTAATTATTGAACAGTTTTGGGAATGCTTACTCTGTCTTTTTTTTTCTAGCAGAGGTCACAGAAAGCATTTCAATAGCTTATGGATTTATCAAAATTTCTGCAAAATCCTACTCTTTAAATTAAGTTTCAATATTTGGAGCCAAACTTGAAAGTATTCTTCCCGCTGAACATACTGTGCTTATGTGAAAAGCCTCAAGCCATTTTTAGCCTTTAATCCCCACTAGATATCACAGCCATCAGGCATCTTTCTCCACCAAACAGGGTATTTCAGAGTTCTACATTTTCCCTCTCTGTGCAGTCTGTTTATCCAGTTCTCATGTTCTTTTCCCAGGGCGTTTTATTTAACAGTAAGTGGACTTTTTTATTACAATTTCCTTAGGGATTCACTGTAACTGTGCCCCGAGCTCGCAGCAGGATATCCTGGTTATTGGGGCAGGGGATAGCAGAGCTGTTCGGGAAGCACCTCCAGCACACCATTATCTGACAGGCTGGCATCCTAACACAAGCTAAAATGTGGATGTGCTGGGGTACAGTCCTGAATTCATCTTCCCTGGTACACCTGGGACCCAGGTAAACAGGTAGGAAAGAAAGTGCCACCACACACAGGCTCTTTTCTCAGCAAAAGATTTGTCTGGCCCCCTTCAGAGTCTTGTTAGAGGATGTCACCTGTCTCACACTTTAACCCTTCAGGAGTCCAGGATCTGTAATAGAGGACAAGATATCATCTGGACAGAAGGGAAGAAATGCTGGATTGTAACTGGTGCTAGGAGGCATGGGGTTTGTGCTTACAGGCTAAGTTATAGAGCTTGCCAAAATTAAGGCTATACCATTTGCTAAATAATCACACAAGGGCTGTCTTCAGACCTCCCCACTGCCTTTGTGGGGGGAAAGCATTAGAACTAGCTGCAGCTGAACTGGGAGCTGACTTGTGGAGAAGGACATATTTTTCCCACAGTACATATCTGTATTTGTATCTGTAGCTTTTCTAGATTTTCTTCTCGTCCAGGAAACTTCGAACTGACATAAAATGACAGTGGAAACTTCAAAGGACACACAAACCATTTTTTCTAAGATTTATTGCAAGATTAGCTCGGTTGGTTCGAGCATGGTGCTGATAGTGCCAAGGTTGTGGGTTCTGTCCCTATAAGGGCTATTCACGTAAGAGTTGGGCTGGATGATCCTTGTGGGTTCCTTCCAACTCAGAATATTCTGTCATGCTGTGAAGTATAATTCCAGATATTGTGGAGGCCCTGTTTGTCCCTGGGTGGTCTTGGAGGTTGAGGTATGTGACAGCTTTTCTGTGTTCAGTCATAGCCCCCCCCAAGCACGAGGGCCGCTGCTGAGGCTCTGTAGTGAACCTTGCTCATGTCATTGCAGAAAGATCCATAGCTCTGCTCCTCCATTCTTTCACTTTGTGAAAAATAGGCAGCCAGACCATCCAGGGGAAGAGGGGCAGAAAGGCATCACTCTTTCATGCTAAGTGAGCTGTTTCTCTGAGAGCAGAACTAAAGAAACAATGGCAAAACTGAGGACCTGACTGAAAGCTTTTTCAACAAGATTTATCAGCCCCAAGTTTATGACGTCTTTGCAGAAGAGAACTTCATTTTAACTCACTGTTGTATTTCATTTCCCATCATGTATGCTCATTTCTGTAAGTATTCTGAATACATGTGTATCAGGAACAACATATAAAGTACAGTGTTTCCTGAAAAAATTCCAACAGGCCACAGCAACATCACTTTGTGTTTGACTGGGGAAGATTAAATGACAGACACAGAAATCTCCGAATTCTGCACTGGTTGTCAGAAACACTGAAAGGCAGTGCACACTCAGTGCACACTCCAGTTCTAAAAACAGGGGTGTTACAACTCCTGTAGCTAGTCCTGCTGAAGTTACTGGAAGTATTTACAGGGGTAAATGAGGCAGAGAGGCTTTTGCAGTGTCTGAGCCTTCCCATGGCTCCCTAACAGAGATGTAGAGCGAGCATTTCGCACCATGTACTCTGGTGAAGTGACATGCTCGGATGACGAGAACGCATTAGCAATGTCTGTGCTATCATGACATTTGAGATTTGTGTAGCTACATTCTCCTGGCCCTTCATTGCTTGATTAAACACCTTGCTCTATTTACTCAAGAGAACAGGACTCACAAGCTACCTCTTACCTTGGTGAGTGCTTAATCATTCGCTACTCCATCAGGCAAACTTCAAATTAAAGCTACGTACACCATCTGGAAGAAGATTCCTGACTAGTGATGGGATCTTGCTTGTGATGGGCAGGGAAGCAGAAAACAACAGACAGCTGGAGGTTTTCACAGTCGATTATATGAACTATTGGGATAAAATTCCCCACTCAGATATTTGGGGCAAATCTGGCATCTAAAAAACAGCAGTTTATCACAACATCAGGAAACATAACCTTGCTTGCCAGGCAACCAATTACTGACATTCTCAGAACGTGTGACTGAAGTCATTGCCCCTCCTGCCTAACATCTCTTCTGTTTCCTGCAGTAAAATTATTCTGGAAGGAGCAGTGAATAGGAGAAACACTTTGAAGGTTAACTCCAAAGAACAAAAGAACAATTCTCCATACTGTATTTTGTACATCTGTTTTCAAAATTCATTGAACTCTATATGTGTTTTCTCTTTAAAAACATGCTGCGGTTTTATAAGTATTTTTAAAAGCCAGCTGTGATTTAATCAACCATCTGATCTGCATTATGATAACTCTTCTGAACAACCCCAACAATAAAATAAATATGTGTGCAGTAAAGTGAAACAAAAGTGTTACAAAAATGATGGAAAAAAACTAGCAGACTTTGGTTTCAAGCACCCTAGAGAGTTATTTATGATGATCAGGAAGAAAGGAATCACTTTAAAATAATGTAAACCTTTCAATATCTGCACACCAGGCACAGAATCTTACAGTAAATGCTAATTTAACAATAAACTTCACTCTATTGGGACCACAACATTTTATGCAGGTAGAAATGAGTAGTGCTCAGGATTAGATCCTGACTCAACTGTGAAGTCAGAGAAAGATTTCCCACTGAAGCTCAGATTTCATGCATATCCTCTTGCTATAGTTTGGAAATAGTATCTTGTAAACACTACAAAAAGCCAAATGAAATAATGTAAACAGGTAACCTGAGACGTACGTCAGAAAATGCACTAGAACAGAAGAACAAGCAAATTACCATCCTTTATTCCTCTCTGCAAAAGAAATACCTGACAATGACCTACTCAACAAAGATTTGAAGGTACTCCTCCCCCAAATTTCGTGATTAAAATATGAGCAAGCTATCAAATTTTGTTTTGGAGAAAGCAGATAGAGATCTCTCCCTCAGACATTACTTGAGTTCTACATCTGCATCTTCAGTTTCTGACTGGCTGCAGCCATCCTAAGGGAATGAAAACAGATTATTTTCCCTCAAGGTTTCTTCAGTGAGCGCCCCATACCCATTCCTTTTGGTACCCCAGCATCCTTTCTCATTTTCCAACTCTTTTCCAAATCCTTCCCTTTACTTAATGTACAGAGCACCAGCATTCTTGGGAAAGCCATAAAAAACACTTCATTTGACACCAAGCTTTCATCATAAAAGAATATATAAAAACCTTCTTATCCTATCCGTAACAGTAATACTTTTTTCATTCCAATACAGATATTTTTAAAAACAAGCCTATCTCTGTCAGTAGACACTCACTGTCTTCATCCCCATCATCATGTTCTTCTCAAAAGTCACTTATTTTAGGAAACCTTTCTGTGCTAAATCAGCACACCCATCCTTGTCTGACAGTTTTAAGTCAGGATGGTCAGAGATAACTACACTAAATTCTTTCAAAATCATACTTCAAAAAAACTGAAGTTGGGCCCTTTTAAGGTATCAGATCAAGTACCCAAAATCAAATTAACAGAGTTCTAAAGTGTACTCACCACTTAGGACAAGCCAGTTCACAACTCTTGATTCATCTAAAAACCATCAAATTATGTAAATTACAAAACTAATCAAACTAATTCAGCTAAATGGCATCTAGAATGAGAAGGCATCTAAATTGTGAAGGCATCTAAGTGACTGTGAGATTCTAAGTCACAGGCTGCCTAAAAGTGCTACTTTTTTTCCTATCCGTAGGTGAGTATATACTGAATAATACTTTTTATTCTCAATTTAGACATAACCAAGTCTAAGTCTGGGCAGCTCACCACACTCAGCTCATGATTCCATGAGGAAGAACAGAAGAACAAGCTGCAGGAAACAATTTTCCTCTCTAGGTGTGTTTCACATGTACCACGTGTAAGGTAAAACAAGTTAGAAGAAAAGTCTCTGAAGAGGAGGGAGTTCTGTTGACTCATTTTTATGGAATTAAAGCACTAAAGCACTTCTATATTTAGTGCTCTCTTTATCTCACATCTTACACTACCCTCTGTGCATTCTTTAAGAGAAAAAACATGCTCACTGAAGTGGCCCTAAAATTGCCTCCAATGCACGTCTAAATAGAATAGGGAGGCACAAACACATCTGACAGAGAACAAGTGTTACAGAAAAAGAGCTGTTATCACACTCTGCACAATCACATCTTCCCCTGCTCATGCTGTAGACACCTGGATGGATGATACACTTGATTTCAGAGTCTGCATTTTCTAAAATGGATTCCTGTCTTCTCTCTTTGCCTTCCTTCAGCTTCCTCAGTCTTTTGTTTAGCTTTAAAGCTTTTTTTTTTTTTTTGTGTACTGCTAAGTAGACGTAGTGCTGGGTTGGTAAACTGCCTAGCAGCTCCAAGATTAAAATATTCTATTTATTTGTACGGTAGGTGGATGATACACAGCAACAGCATAAATTCTCCGTGACCAGATCCACATAGCTCAGGTGTCCTAATGACAGTAGTCCAGAGCTGTCTCTGAAGAAAAGCAAGTAACTGGATTTGCATGAACAACTGGGCAGCACCAGCAGTGAAGATACCAAGAAACAGTGAAATGTTCCTGGTATTGCCTGAGAGAAGTGGATCACCAGAGATTCCATGGCATTGATTTGGGAGGTGAGGCAGGGAGGTTTTCCCTGACAGGGTTAGATAGCAACAGCATCTCAGCATGTCATGCAGTCAGCAAATTTTACAGTCTGTTATGAAATCATCAGTAGCACCTCCAGGAGGAAGCAGAAGAGCCTCATCTCCCATGTTTGCCCCACACACCCCAAAAAAACCATCACCAAAACCCCAACATCTCTCCTAATTCAAATGTGCCATTTTCTTTTTAGCATGGTTTGAGAACCAAAGGTTGAAAACTGTCCTCTTGTCCACACTTCTGGAATGATGCTGTCTAGTTAGCATTAACTTTATTGTCATCCTCATTCTTCCTCCCTCTACTGCTTTAATTCCTTTTGTACTTGGAAATCAGAGAGATTTGAAGTTATAACATAATTTTTCAGTATTGAAGATGTAGGGGCTTCATCCATATTGACTTGTTTAGTAACTGTGTTTTGTAGGATTAAAGTTCATGATTCTGTTCTTCCATTTAACTTGCAATTAAAATGGAATGGCTGTGCAAGGACACTCGAAGCAGTACAGCTGCACTCCTTTGCACCCCATCCATTAACAGAACAGTGCCAGCAGTGAAGCAGTCTCTTTACCTTGGCTGCTTCACTTTGAAATTTGCAGATATTTTCTATATTACCCGTATAAAGAAGTAAATGAAGCTTCCATGGAAATAATTTTCTCTATTGTTAAAAGTGAGCAGTTTTATAGAGGAGTGTTGCTGGTAAAATGCACATTGTGAAGTTTAGTTATGCATTTGTTCTAATGGAAGGTGACATGGAATGCTCTCAGACATGGTTTTCAGCCATAATGATCCCTTTTCACCGTTTCTCTGGTGGAGGAAACTTTCTGTAGATGGTGCGGTGGAGTCTGGCACTGTTAGTGTTATCCAGGTATTACTGTTATATAGGTTACTGTTACACAGGTGACAGATCAGAAAAAGCCAACTTTTTGTATTAGTGGCACCACTTACTGGCAACCAAGTCAAAGGTAACAGGATTTCAGCATCAGGGAGCTCTAGAAATGAAGCTGCTTTTTGGCAGCAAACACATGAAGTGTTCTCACTGTTGCCTGACCTGAGGGCGTCCATGACACGACGTGACAGAATTGTCTCCAGAGAAACAAAAGACATGGAGAAATTTCAGCAGAAAGACACTTGATCATTGGCTTTAGAATCACAAGGATACCTAAGAAAAGTACCTATTGAAAAGAAAAAAGTAACTTTCAATAGCAATGAAGAAAATCACTTTGTCACTCATAGGAAAATAAGTAGGAGAAATAGATTCATAAGCCCATGCTTCTTTCCCCACCTGCTAAATTGACACCGAACTTAAAAGGAGCTGCTCACAGAAAATACTGCTTTTGAAAAGTCCAACTTAGGTAATAATTCTTCTATTACTTTACAGTGGGATGAGAAGCCAAAAAGGATCAGAGAGAGAGAGAGAAAAGGCACACCAGGGATTTCATTGAACGTGGATTTGATATCCTGGTATCACAGAATCACAGAATTGTTTAGGTTGGAAAAGACCCTTCAGATCACGTAGTCCAACCATTAACCCAGCACTGCCAAGGCCACCACTAAACCCTAAGTGCCATATCTACATGTCTTCTAAGTCCTTCCAGGGCTGGGTGACTCCACCACTTCCCTGGATAGCCTGTTCCAGTCAGAATTTTTAAATGATCAGACAGGGTTTGGATTAATGGCACTGCAGTGTTTGTTAACATTTATTTTAGTGGTCTGTGAAAGGAGCACATTATATCCAAGGGGTCAGAGTCTAGGGGCAAAGTGCTGCTTTGCTGCCTGTTTCCAGGGACCAAGGCACATGTGCTTCTCTGGCTTCTGCATTCTTTACACTGGCCACCATAGCTTCCCCACTGAAATCACACCTGGACTGGAATTCCACAACAGATGGCAAAATCTATCAAGAGACATGTGATTAAATAAAAAAATTAAACATATCTCAGAAAATTTCTAGAATAGCAAGCAAGATAGCTACTGCAGCATAGAGTTTGACATCAACTTTCTATTTTTCAAGCATGATATTATTTGGACTGCTCTCTTTTTTGCATCAATTTCTTCGAAATTGTAGAGCAAACTTATACTAGCAGTGGTTTCAGATTTGTGAAAATGGCCTTTCCTTATTACCCATTTTGTGAACGGCCCGTGCTAAGCCTGAGTAGCAAAGTCAGTACAGAGCACCTAATGTGAGTGTAATGAATACATCCACAATACATTATAGATGCTTCTGCAGACTGAAAAGAACATTTTTTTGTCCTGTTACTATCACTTTCTCCATCTTTTTTCAGCACTACCCAGGTATGTAGTTTGTCTCCTTCTCAGAGTGATGTGCTCAGAATACACGATAGAACAGACAGCTGCTTTGCACAACACAAAATGCCTGCACTGAGAGTGACATTCAGTGCCAAGGGAAGGTGAGGAACTTTTAGTAGGGCCCAAAAACCTCTGATACAATTTCAAGCCAGTCTGATTAGCTTCTTTTTGTACAGAATGGCCACTGTGCCGCTGTGCAAGACTTTGTCCTTAATTAAGACTAGGTCAGGACACCAGGGCTGGCTGCTTCCTGTGGGCTGGGATGTCAGGAGCAGTGGGGAATCCTGGAGCTGCTGGCCAGGACTTGGCCAGCCAGGTCACATCCTACCACCCCAGCCAGGGACCTGGGCAGGTGGGGACCTGGGGGGCAGCCCCTGGCATCTGCCAGCTCCCTAGGGAGTGGGAAGCTGGGCCAGGGGCAGGTGGGCAGGAGCCCTGGCAGGCAGGCAGGGCCATGAAGGGCTCTTGGTGCCCTCAGGGCTCTGACAGACTGATTGCTTTCAGTCCCTGTACACAGACAGATAATGGAGTGGGGTTAGAAGATGGAGGATCTTTTGATGTTTTAGTGGAGCTGTAAGTTCACGTGCAGCCATCATAAATCAAGGTAGAGTGAAAGGCCAATCCATTCATTTGCATACAGATCTAGTTTAAATTGACATTTTCATTTTAACACACTAGGGGAATAAAATTAACAGGCAAGACGTTTTGGATTAAAATATTTTGATTAGTTAACTTCCTTTTAAAGCCAGCTTCCTCCCCTGCAGTTTTTCTTGGCTGTATTTGAAATTTTCATTGTTAGTGGTATATGGAGATAATTGAACATATCTTTCAACTTATGTCAGAATGGAAGCAAGAGGTAACTGGCAAATAATTTGTGGTAGAAATAATTTTATGCATTAGAATGGATTTGCTGCTTCATTTTCTTGAAGCTCATGTTTGCCTAGAGATAGTGAACACTTACTTAACATATAATTTAACCTCCACTTCATACAACAAGCCAGCCTTTAGCCTTGAAACCATGGGGGTTTATTTTCTAATCTCTTTCCACCTCTGTGATGTTCACCAAAAGTTTTCTGTCAAGTCTGCAAGGTTGGCCCACCCAGGTTAAATTGCATGGTAAGGTACTGCATACTACAATGCCATTAACCTCTGCTTCACTTTAGTTTTTTCAGCCTCAGTATTTCACAAAAAATGGAAGTCTAATCCAAACCAATAAAAGCCTGTGGAAAAATTATTTGGCTTGAAATGACGGATCCGGATAGACATTCATTAACAACTTTGTTCCTCACTTTAGGCAACCACTGCCCAGTTTTCTGGATTGCACCATTCAGTTGGTTTGTGACACTTCCCTCTGTGAGACAGTCCCTTATCTGCCTGACCTACCTGTCCTTCCATTTCTACCACCTTCACCTGACATCAAAACTCTTATTTTTCCCAGTGGAAGCTCCCTCCTCATTTCCTTTCAAGAAAGCACTTGCCCTCCAAACACATATTCCTATCTAGGGCAATTTGCATTTCATTGCTATTCCCAAGCTTGTCAAGATTTCTGAAGCACTACTGCCTTCCCTGCAGAGGGAAAGGTCTGAGTCAGCTCTGTGCCAGAGTGCTCCTCCTTAAAGCTTTAGCAGTGGGAAATCAAACCCACCTTCAGGAGGCTTCCCTTTCAGCAGACTCTGGAAGTGCCATTCCAAAGGTGGCATCTTGTGAACACTGACAAGGTGGGATACATTGAGGTGGGAGAACAGGACAAGCAAATATTTCCACAGCACCTTGCTTGTAAACTCACGTCTTGCAGGTTGTGACATTTTTATACATCATGAAGATGCAGTTGTTTTTTCTACTTTTCAAGCCTTCCCTGTCCTACAGCCACACACACACACACACATGCACCCCCTGCCTCCCAGCACCAACCAGAATTATCCAAGGTAGCCTGTAATGCCTAGAAAACAAGGGCCAGGGCAGACTTTTTCTGTTATTAAATCTATACTGACCTTTCATTTTCTAGAAAGTGACAAGTCATAGAATGATTTAAAAAAGAAAAAGCAGTAACAATTCAAGAAACTAAAATATTTTTCAGAGGAATAGTTTAATTTGCAAGGAGAAACTTAAACTTCAGTTAACTTTTGTCTCTGGGCAACAATGCCATGTAGCGAGCCTTCAGAGCCAACTCTGTACTCACTCTTTTCTTAATAACTGATGAGGAAGTTAAAAATTACTTCTATTAACTTTCTTCTGAAGTTTCACTTTCAGAAGGCCTCATTTCTGTTTTTCCCATGAAATCAATTTCTGACACAGGCACACACACATAAACAGGGCAAGTACTGCAGCTTTTCCAGTCATGTCTCTACTGATTTTCATTAGCTCAATTCAGACTATCTCCTCAGTTCATCAATTTAGTTTGGAACAAATTAAGACATTATTTCTATCTCAATAGCTACAGGATAATTCATTAGATTCACTGTTAGGCCCAGATTCAGCAAACCACTGTAGTTGTTGTGAATTGAAAATCTGCATAAAGGATTCAAAGCCAGTAAAATCTATAGGATTTAAGCATGTGTTTAAGAACAAGTATGGGATAAAGTTTATCTGTACTGAATGGAGGCTGTTGTTAAAGGATCTTAATACAGAATAATTTATCAATAAAGCCTTAAATTACTTTAAGAACAAATGTATCCTGTAAACACATCCCAATAACTGAGGATCGTGTGCAGCTCACTGATTGGAAAGTTTCAATTAATCACTGCCACCCTATTTATAGGATATAAATGATGACAGTGGAGATGTTGGTTCTTTAGAGAGATAAGTACATTGACTGCCTGCAGGAAAAGGCCTCTGTCCTTGATGCTACTGAGGACATTGTGGCAAGGGAAAGTTAGGAGTATGTTCCTCTCAAGGACACTGACTGGATTTGTTCTGAAGCATTCATGAAGTGAAAGCTTCTACTTTGGCTCCAACTACCCTCATTTCAGAGGTATTGTGAATGACTGGCACAACACAAAGTTGTGTCTGGAGGATCCTACTTACGTGGCCTGGATTAAAGAAAAGTAGTCATGACACAAGGATAATGGAATCAGGGGAGGAAAAAACCTACAAACGCTAAAAATCCATGTCAAAAGTTCTTCACTCTCTGAAGACAGAGGATGTGCTGTTGGTTTTACTTCTGATGCAATCTTTATAGAGAAGTTGCCAGCATGCTCAGCACACAGTGAGTGCACAATCCAGAGTGAATTACATAGCAGCATTTCAGCTTTTTCGTATTTCTTCACTGCACTGAAACCATGCTTCAGAATTGCTTGTCAATGTTCTTTCCCAGTAAGTGAAATCAGACATACCAAAGACTTCATTACTTACTTGCTTTCATTTTTAAGGAAAGCATAAAGAAAAGAAATAGAGACAATGAAATACAAAAAAAAAAAAAAAAAGGAAATCACAGTGAGAAAATGGTTAATTTGAAAATTAACTTAAAGCATTAAATGTAGTCTGACATTGATGTATTGAAAGAATAATTATAAAAGATAGGCTATTCCCATTTTCCACTTACTTTACTTAATCACATTTCTGTAGATACAGATTGATTCAGGCATTAATAAATATCTGCTTTACTAGAGTTCATTTTTTTGATTTAAGATGTCATGAAAATAGAATTTTCCAGTCATATCTTTTCTATTCATCTCAAAATATGTAATGAGAAGCAACTGGCACTCTTATAGCCACATGTAAATTCAATTAAAATCCAACATTTCAAAAGAGTTTTTATCAGTATATATTTCTCATAGATATAGCTCAAAATAACTCTTATGATGAAATAATAAAAAATGTAGAGCTAACTTCACAAATTCTTCATGTTAGATACTCTAGATTTACTATCATTCCCAAACAGCTTAGAGTCTATGGGATTTGCATAATACTGTGTCCTGGACATGTTCCTCAGCAGAATTAATATCTTATCACTCAAATCTTACTCCAGACTTCTCAACACAGATGAGCAATTTAATAAATGTATGTCCCAAAAAGCAGATAGCACTTCTTAAGGCATCTTTAAATCATTTAGGCTTAACGCATATACCTAGTGTACTTAACTCATCCTTGTCTTAGCTGAGTGAACCTCGTCTGAAATAAATCCTTGCAAAATTCAAATCCCCCACATTAGCAAATATTAGAATGATGTGCAGTGAAACTTATCTTGCACTATAGCAGTATAATTCCCTTAATTCCAGGAAAGATTTGGAAGTAACCAGGAAGAATTTTTTGTTGTTTAAAATGCAACTAATGCTCCTCAGCCTGGAGGGGAGAAGAGAGAGAGACTTTAATTAAATAGTGGCAGTCTGTCCTTTCTGCCCTACAGAAGCTCAGATGATCCCATCTCATTCCATGACACCTCTGCTCTGTTTCTGTTTTCCAGTGTCCTTTGCAGGGACATGTCCAACTCCTAAAGGAGGCAGCATGCAAAGCTAGCGTTGCCTGAGCTGTACAGCTCTGACACAGCAGCAGGAATTTAGCAAATCTCTAAAACCACTTCTGCCGTGGAAACCTCTCTCAAGAGTTACTAACTTAATGGGAAATAAGCAAGGGCACCAGTGCCTGCTAAGTGCTCCAGTTAATGTTAGGTTGGTGAGATGCATAAAAGTACATGTGGGCACCTCACAACCCATAATTAGTTTTGCAACATAGCAGAAAGTGAAAAAGTAGTGTCTGTCTTTTTATAGCTGGGGAGCTGAGGAAGCTGGTATAATTGAGACATATGCTTTAATTAGAGTGGCACAGGCACTGCGTGGTGCAGACCCATCACAGCTCCTCTGTTCCAGAAATACAAAACTCAGTTTTCCAAAGAAATGGGCACAAACCTTGTGAATGCCTAACTTGAGCACAGCATATCTTTTCCCAGACCAGAGGCAGAAGCAGAAGATAGAACCTATAAATGGTCTTGTTTTCTTCCATCCCTTCTGCCTGTTTTCCATGAGTTTTCATACCCATTCTCTGCACTCAAAGGTATTTATGAGAAGGGAGAGGAGAACTCTGATCCCAAATGTCATCCCCATTTGTCAGAATATCCCTAACAACCAGGTGACTTACACTGAGAGGGTTTGATCCCACCTGAGCTGCTTAATGCAGCCTCAAAGGCATCAAAGGTGAGGCCATTCAGGGGCCCTTAGTCACCATCCTCTTTAAGGTTACACATCTCCCTGTTTAATATGCTGAGTTATACTCACTAAGCAACAGCACAGAGCTGCTGACACAGTACTTGGGAGGGATTTATCCTGCAGGCTAATCTCCAACAAAATGGAATAAGTTTAAAATCTATAAATACTGTGTGATTATAGACTAAAAACCTACTAATGTTACTGTTAGAATTCAGCGTTTTCAAAGATACATTTATTTTGGGTTAGTTTTACAGGGGGGAAAACCCAAAACATTTTCTGGGAAAAGCAGGAACACTAATCCTTTCAATAGAAGCCACTGAAAATTATTCAAAAAATAAGATTTTTATAACGTATCAAGAATTTCCACCAGAAACGGAGGAAGAAGGAAGCATAATATGAGAGGGGTGACTGGCTCCGTGCTCCTAACAACAATCTGATTTCCTGTGAGGTTTCATGGATTACGGGATTCATCCCATTTGCAGTTTTCAGGCAAACTTTGTGATTTACGCCTCTGGTTTGAAGTCCCCACCTGGACTGAATACATTTAACTCTCCCAGGTAACACTGAGACATTTTCAAGGAAGAAGCTTCATGCTCTTGCTCCATTGAATAAAGAACTGCATGAACACAGCAAGGGCTCAGACACAAATCTAGGTGGGATTATCAGAGGCTCCCTGTAAAGCACAGCTCACAACATCAAGGCACTCAGCCCTCACCCCGAGCCTGGAGCTGAAGCCTGGAGCATTGGAAAAGCAAAGCCAATCCCCATCTTGTTTTACCTTTTTTAGCATACGGGAACAGGCAGGTTACAGATTAAAAATAAAGGCTGTGTTTTCTTCCCCTGAACCTGAGCAGTTTTTGAGGAAAATGAGAGAGGGATATGTTTGTTACATTTATTCAGTTCTTTTATGCTTCCTGCTGAATGGGACCAAAAGAAAAATAATATAGGGCATATACGTATAAGTAAATTATAATTGCAGTTTAATTACCTTCTGATTATTTTCTTTTGATTATTAATAAAATTGACCAGCCTTTTGGTCTGATTATATTAGGGCTGTCATCGTTGCACTGTAACATGCCCAGTATGGTATTAAAACCACACATGAATGAGCTTAGACACAAATTTGGAAAGGAAAACATGCATGACTTGATAACCTACACTATTGTGAAATCTTTTCCTAGGCAGGAATTTCAAACTGTCTCAGGCAGTGTAATGCCTGTAGTGTCCCATTTTGTGGAGCGTACACAGTAGTGCATAAGCACTCCATTCAAACAGGAACTAATCCTTGCAGAAGATCCTACCCTCTGTGCTTGTTAATTCTGTTCCTCGGAGCGACTGCTTGCTAATACAGCACACCTTTAGTGGCAATCCGTGGCTTAAGCCGTGTAGCTCAGTGATTTTAAACTTGTGAAGATGTACACTAATCCTCTCTGCACTCTGATACATTGGCTTTGGTTCTGTTAAAAAGCTGAATCTGTAGAAAAGACCTGTGTGTTTGCTGGACGTGAGGGTCATGCCTGTGACAACGCTGATCTCCAGTCAGAGCATGGTGCCTGTTCTCCTGCAGCTGCCCATCATCAGAGAGATGAACACACACGTGCAAATTCTGGGGAGCAGTCACAGTTTGTGGGACTCTGAAGATCAGTCCCTCATTAAACCTTCCTAACTGAACCTTGAGGACCCATTGTTTGGAACAGTTTTCAATGTTGCCCTTTAATTACAGGAAATGGGGGTAAGACAGGGAGGAATAGCCAGGTCATGGGGAAAGGCTCTCTCTGTTATAAAATTTCTTTCCAAACTTTAGAAAACATTTACAAGTAGCAGGTATGATGGAGTAGTCATTAATTCCCTACAATTTAAAATGAAAGTTTGGGAAGACAGGGCTTCTTTTTCAGACTGAGAGAAGGATTTGCATGGCAAAAGGTGTCTCTACCCTGCTGCTGCCTGCAATCTTCCCTTCAGTCACACTCTCAGGCATTGGCTTACTGACAGACAATCTCACAATCATCTGTGACCTATTGCTACAACACCTACAACTTCTAGAACTGGAAGAGACTAAAGAAATCTCTGTTTCCAGAATAACTGATTTTTTCCCATATAATGCCCAGTGCAATTTTTCAAAAAGCATAAACAAAGTATTGTCATTGCAGCATTTGCTAAAATATCACAGTGCAGGAGACAATTACTTTTTGATTGTCAAATTGTTCAATCAAAGCTTGTGGGTAAGTACGTTATGGCATAATTCCTAATACTGCATTCAGCACATGTGATCCATTCTTCTCCCAAGCAGTTTACTTATGCAGTTCATTTATGCAGTTATATTTTTACTCTCCTTTGTGGTGACCAGTGATAGGACATGAGGGAATGGCAGGAAGCTGTATCAGGAGAGGTTTGGGTTAGACATGAGGAAAGATTCTTCACCAACATATGGTTGGGCTGAAACAGGCTCCCCAGAGAAATGGTCACAGCACCAGCCTGACAGAGTCCCAGAAGTGTTGTGACAATGTTCTCAGGCATGTGGTGTGACTCTTGGGGCTGTCCTGTGCAGGGCCAGGAGTTGGACTCTATGATCCTTGTGGGTCTCTTCCAACTCAGGATATTCTATGATTCTCTGATTTTTCCTGGCATCTGTACCTAAAACAATTGTGGAGTAATTCATGTACCTATAAACTTCTTGATAAAAACTCATAATAAGTTTTTAAAATGTTCATTCAGAATGATCAAGTCTGGAATGGAAACTTCTGTGTTTGGTAGTGACAATAAAGTATTTACAGTACTCACAGAATGAATGTCACTGTGTGGAGCACTGGAGTTGAACACAGGGTGACTTTGCCACAGCTGACAATATTGAAGGATGCCAAAATACACGGTTAAAACAACAGATGCCTGATGGGCTTTTTTGTGTTCAGGGAAAACCTGAGTAATTCAACAATGCTGTCTCCTTCTAAAGGGTAGTGACCAATTCAGGAAAAACAACCTATCAAAATTTGCCAGAGTGACAAATTCCCAAAAGATGGCTTCAGTCAATAATTTCTTTAAATGGCTTATGAAATTCTGCTCCCCTCAGAGTTGCAGCACGAGGGAATTTCACAGCTATGAATCTCAGCACCTCAGAGCTGGGCAAGTACACTTAAATGTTGGAAGTTGCTCTCACAATGGGAAGGATAAGTGAAAATTTTGCTTCCTGTTTTCCTGGTTATAGGTATCAAGCTCCAGCTGATCACTGGAAAAATGACAGAGATCAGTTATTTTCCTGTAATGTTAAGGGCAGGTGTTAACCAAGAGAAATTTCTCCTGGATGTGCTGACATCTCTTTAACCTGTAGGACTTCTCACAGCATCTCAAGCAGCACTTTGATCCTCCCACCAAGTGAGTCAGTGACACAGTTTGTTGCAGCAGGTTTGCTTCCAAGTGGGAGCTATCAAGAGGCACTAAACAGGCTGAGTCATAGCAGCCACCTCGATATTGTCCCAGCCTTTATTTGCTTTTCACCTACCGTGAAACACTGATCTTTAGAATGGAAAAGATGGTAGGGTTAAAAGCTGGTTATTCCTGACAAATGGCCCATAATATCAGCCTTTTCCTTCTTTGACAGCATCTCTCTTAAATAGCAGCATGAGGAAAGGACCTACTTTTGAATGAATGAACATGTTTGGTTTTTTCCTTGAATGAGCTGTGAGCTGAAGCAAAGATGCCTCTCTTGAGCAAGGGGTTGGATCAAGTGACCTCTAGAATTCCCTTCTGACACAACACTTTTCTACAACTCTGTGCCAGCAATGCTTCCTGTCCTGCTTATGTCCCCTGCTAACTCATGAAGTGACACAAAGGAACTGCACAGGCTCTGGGCATCGCTCTGTGCAGCAGCTGCCTCAGAGACAAACCTGTGCTAGGGGCTCTTTTCCCTCTCCTTCTATGTCATCCACCACACTTCATCTTTTGGTGACTGACAGAGAAGGATCCAGCTTGGGAAAGACGAGAAGCTATCGCACGAAGTAAGTAAGTAAGTAAGTAAGCAAGCAACATACACATACTTCACAAGAGCTGTTATTTCCGTTCCCTATAGAACCTGGAATGTAGCTTTGAAATTGCTGGATCAGGTTGTAGGAGCTGGGGGTGGGTCGGACGGTCGGGACGGACGGAGACGAGAGATCTCTGAAGTCAGATCTTGGAACATGCGGTTTATTGCAAAGGGCGTGGGTACAGGGGCACTGATCAGAGCTGCCAGCCACAGCTTGGAGCAGGCCCAGGAGAGCAAGAGAGTAAAAGTAAGAGCAAGTAGGTAAACGAAGAGGAGGTAAGTAAGAGTGGAGAAGAGTGGAGTAAGAGTGAGAGAGTAATAAGAGTGTGTGAAGTCCTGGTTACAATACAATAAATCATCTTCTGTACTGAATATTCTAATTGTCACTAACCAATCTAATACAAGATACAAATCCTATAGCATTTACATACAGCCTATAAGAATTGTTATATTACCATAGAGTGTTACATCTTAACTCCTAAAAACTACTCTTTGGACCCCTTCTGCTGAGCTAGTAGAGTCTGCTCTGACCCTTGGACCTGCCTGCAAGCAGAGGGTATTGTTCCATCAAGAGGGGATTATCTTCAGTCGGCCATACCATTGTTTTCCAGTTGTTCAGTAACTAAGACTTGGTATCTCAAAGGTGGCTTTCATTTCGATGTCACTTATAGTTCTCATATTCCCAAAATCTTTTGTCAGGCAATCAATATTTATAAGGCTTTCCTGTTTCATCTTCCCCAACATCAGGTAAATTTTTTTTCAGTCAAGAATGAAATATTAAGTTGCAGGAAGCAGTTCTATGAAAGTGTGAACTCACTGCTCCGTCAAAAAAATGCAAATCACATCACAGAAATCATTTAATACAATCTTTTCTTCGCTAGTTCTTTGATTAAAGAGCTGGATTTCCCTCTTTACAAAAAAAAAAAAAATACAGTGATGCTTTGTAACTGCAAACAAGGTTTGCACATTTTCTACTACCTTTCTGAAACCCTGATGCCATTAACACAGGAGAGGGTTACAAATTATTCTATCAATGAAACAGGTGGATAAGCTTACTTGAGGGAACTTGTCTGTGTGAGGCACAGGAACTTGTGGTTGCTATTATTATTATGATCAACAATTAGTAATAACCCTTCCTCTGCTTCTGGTGGAGGCTGTCCCATTGCCACAGACACTTCACACCTATCATGCCTGACTTCATGCACACTTTGAGAGTTGCACAGAGCTTTGCCCTGCCCAAACCATGTTTTTTTTCTGTGAACGTCTCTGTGGGTTTCCTCCTGCAGACCAGAAGGAAAGGTGCAGACATTTGTGGCTGCTTGTCAGTGATACAGGCAAATCACTGAAAAACATAAAATAGAAAGAAGGTTTTCCAGTCCCTCACAGGGTACCTCATCATTTAAATGTGTGTCATCTCCAAGTACTCAGTGCTAGAAACTATAACCTCATTTACCCTGGAGAGCTTTGCTGGTCTAGCAACATAGTGACTCGAATTTTGTATGCGCATGGATGGCTGTTTTTTTCAGATACGTTTCAGAATGAGAATTCAGCTTTTACTGCATAACTGTAGATCCCCAAAGGTATATTTTTATCTTTAAGTCCTGCTATGAGTAGAAAATTTGTAATTACTGCTTCACATTATCTCTCTTTCCTTGGAACAGGATAACGTGGATCTTGGTGACCTTATGTTTTCGCTCTGCTACCTTCCAACAGCTGGTAGACTAACTATTACAATAATAAAGGCAAGAAATTTAAAGGCAATGGATATCACAGGAGCATCAGGTATGAATGAATTTAAAGCTCAGTGTGGATTTCTGTCCCATTTCCCTCCCAAGATACAGAATTCAACACTGTCAAATCCCAGAATGATTTTCGAGAGGAGGGTTATACTTTGAGCTCTTGAGTTACTCGAGTACAGGAGTTTATGAGAACTAAATAATATATTTTAGTTTGCTCGGTTTAAAATAAGTTGCTCTTTCAAAAAGACTGCAATATTATTATTTCCAATGCCACTGTGACTCAGAGTAGAACAAGGTGGCCAAAATGCATTCCCAACACTGGGAATTTGTTTGTGCACAGTCTGTTAGTTACAGCTATGACACAGAGGCAGACTGACCCTCTCTGACAGTCCCCAAGAGCCACTGAGCCAATTCTGCTGTTGCTGGCATATGGACAAAGCAGTGATCATCCCAGAATCCTCTCAGCAACCCTTTCAAAATTCGACAATAAAAATTGCAAACTAACTTAAATAAGATTTCATAGTTGACTTCTAAATACTAGCAGGGAGTTGTAGAGCTCTCAGAAAGGAGCTACAAAGAAACATTGCTACATTCAGGAGTTTAAAAATAATTACAATTCTCTTGAGAAATATAAGACACTAATTGTTATACTTTGAATTGTGTTTAACCATATATCAGTAAATCCCGTTGTGAAAAACATTGTCATCTTCTGTCTGTTCTACAAATCTAACAAGTAATTAGGCTGCTATAAATAGGCTGTTGTATAAAATAGTCATGTATAACACGCTTCAGTGGATATTTTAATACCCTTTGAGAAGTTGGTACACAACAAGGAGCTTCTTGAACCTAAATTGTTCATTGTAAGCAGCCAGGTAAAGCTTTCAAAGCTCCACTGCCTCTCATGCCTTCCATGGTAACAGCTCAGATTCCAGTCAGGTCCAAGAGATTAATTCCACAAGCACATACGGGCACACAAGTCTGCTCCCTTCACTTTCCATTTGCGTTTGCCTAAAAGCATCAGAAGAAAAGCAACGTTGTTCTTATGATCCACACAGATCCCTACGTGAAGGTTTCTTTAATGTGTGAAGGAAGGCGGCTAAAGAAAAGGAAAACTTCCACCAAGAGGAACACCCTGAATCCCGTTTACAATGAAGCCATAGTCTTTGACATCCCTCCAGAAAACATTGACCAAATTAACTTGTCGATAGCTGTTATGGATTATGACCGGTGAGATGCCTGTAGCTGTCAAATACTGGCTGATAAAATCTTGCACATTAGATTTGCATCCCAAAATAAAATTACTGTTTTTTCCCAGTAAGTGGGGAATTAATGTCATGTTGGGCTTGGTAGAAGACTCCAGTTGTTTTTGTTTTGTCTGGCAGAATTTCCTTACTAAATTTTAAAACATAGATTTGCATCCATAACTGACAGAAGTAAGCTATGTATGTGTTTAGCAGAACTGAAGTAGCCAGGCATTTAATCAGAGAGGCCATGCATTGTTCTGTTTGTGCATTTAAGCCTTTACACACATGCTCCATTTGTAAAGTTGTGTCTTAGAGCTTGTTTGCCTTTGCAGCTAATTACAGAACACAGGCAAAGAAAACCTTTTGTGTGCTGTAAGGGGGGAAATATTAAATTACTCTAATCAGTGGGAAACAGAAAGAGCAAACCTACGTATTTCCTAACGCACTACATTCTTCAGGCAAGAATTAATCCTAAAATTCCAGGATTAATGTTTCTGATAAAATATGTAAATGGTGTGGTTCTGAAGGTAAAGTTTTAAGAAAAAAATATTATGGGCCATTTTCACAGTGTAGGTCACAATGAGGTCATTGGAGTTTGTCAAGTGGGCAACGATGCAGAGAGTCTAGGGCGCGACCACTGGAACGAAATGCTCTCGTACCCTCGGAAACCCATCGCTCACTGGCATCCTCTTGTGGAGGTAAGGCTTTGATTTCCTGCTTCCCCCTTGCAATAATTGTGAATATTCTCCCACACGGCATTAGAAGGTGGATAAAATTTTATGAGCAAGCCCAAGATCCACGTGCATGAAGTAAATCCTAGAAAAGGGCTTGGAAATGCTGATGTTAAAATTCAGACGTAACATGCAAGTTAAGTCTGCTCCTTTCAATTTTAGGGAGACAGAAGGTAATTGATGTCTATAATATATATATATACAGGAAAACACCAAGCATTATACACTCAATTAAGGGTTTGGTTTTGTTTTTTGAACAAGATCTTGGGTAATATCTTTCGCTGATAATGGATATAAAGAAATGGACCTTGTTTACAGAACAATCAAGATCTATTCTTTTTTATATACAACAACCTAATTTGACTTCTTTTCTTGTAACAATGTATCATCCATGGCACTAGCACATCCCAAAGGATGCCTAACTGCAGTGAAAAAATATGTTTAAGTGTCTCTGGAGATCTGAGGCGCTGATAAGAAGCGACACAGTCAGAAAAGCTTTTCAAGGTTCCTATGGTTTTTTTTGTTTTGTTTTGTTTTGTTTTTTGTCTTTAGGGCCCTATTCAGCAGGAATGTTATGCAGGTCTTCTGCGCTTGGATGGCTGCCGAAGAGGCTTCCTCACCCTTTTAACCTATTCAGCAGAAATTTGGCATTCCTGTTGAACTCTTTCTTAGCCATATCCTCAGGGGCTATTCCACAGAGTCCAGTGGGGTAAAGATGTCCTTTTAATCCCTCTGTCTAATCCTCTCCCCAACACAGGGAACACTAATCCTGATTCATGAGACACAGAAATTCATCAAAGATCGAAGTAAATTGCTTCCTGAAGTTACCATGACTTACTCCTATTGTTGCTCTCACTGGCTAAGTCAGGCAGTACTCCCAGTCGAAGTATCTTGTTTATGAGCAGCCCCGGAGTTATCCCCAATGTTTAAAGAGAGGAAAGAGCAGAGTACCCATATGAAGCCAAGAATAATGCTGTCAGCACTAATACTTGGAGCCAGGCAGCTCACAGCCCCTCTGAGTTACTTTCTGCACCAGAGTGCAGCTGTGTTACCACAGTGCCACCAAAGATTTCCCTATTTGGTTGTGAGCACTGGCCACAGGCAGTTCCAGAAATGATTGTCAGGCATTATGAAGATGCTACAAGCTGGGAAGAATCCCACAGTCTTGTCCTGTGTCCATAGGGAGTTGAATTTCCTGGTGCCTGGGCACCACAGCAGCACAGCTTGAGCAGGGAGTGGCCACAGGCTGTGTGGCAGCAGGAAGGCTCGATGCCTTCTCACAGCACGGGTGCTGCCAGCATGCAGCTGCCTGTGGGAGAGGATGGGACACAGTGGGGCAGCTCTGCCCGGGTGTTTGTGCCCCCAGTGACAGGGCAGATACTGGCTGAAGTGCCATGCTGGGCATTTGGGAGCTTTCAGCTGTAGCCAAGTGTTGATAGCAATGTTTGACACAGCACACGAGGTGTAGTGTAAGGGTTACTATTGGCCAGAATACAAGTGTTTCTTAGCAGAAATTGTCTACATCCTTATATCCAACCTGTCTTCCCTCTTTGATAAATTTCATTGCAGCCAGAGCCCACAATTAGGTTTTGACAGCTCTTCCCTTTTCACAGGCATCCTGTTCTTTTCATACATGCCTGGCTAACTTCTTTAGATTTCATTACTGTGGATTGCTTTTCATGTCACTGAAAGCTAAACAGAGACGTATTTTTTTCCTTCCCAGGAATCAAGTGGGGGAGGGTGTCCAGCGCATCCAGGCTGTGCAGAGAAATATATACACAGCATATCATTTTGGTTCCTGAATCAGGATTAGACTCAGCGAGAGCTTCTGGAACCTCTGTGGCCACAGCCATAGGACCCTGAATATTTGCTGAATAGGACCCTCAGTCTTCTACTGTGTGAAGAGCTATTGGTTTCAAATAGCGTGATGTTATCCACTTGTAGCATTAATTCTCCAGCTGACACTACTGCTACTGATAGATTATTTGTATGGTCGTAAGCATTACCCAAATTGAACTCATCATTTCTGTTCAGTAGAGTAACCCAGGTTTTACAAGCAAAATGATAGCAATGTAAACCAACAAATATGGGAAGCAGCAACAAATATTGTCCTTGTATTTGCCAAAAAGGTGCAGTATTGTGAATGGTTAGCTTTCTAAGTATTGTTTTTTCAAGAATGATTGCCATCAGATATTTATTTTTTGATGACAAGTTGCGTCCTCAGTCTCAGCTGGTGCCTCCTTTCACCTGACATGAAAACAAATTAATATGGTTCCTTCAAATCTGAAAAACTGTAAAAAAGTTTTGCTGGGTGAGAACAAGATGCATATGGTATTTGTAATGACAGCATGTTCTTTGAGAAAGGAGATAACCATCTGTATAACATGGAGGTTGTTAGTCCTCAACCTTTGTAGATGATTTTCCAGTCAACATTTCTGAGTTGTGTCCACGGCACTGCAAACTGTTGGAAGCATGTCCTGGGCAGCAGTGCTGAATCATGCAAACAAACACTCACACCCCATGTCATTTGAAAATGCTGTTCCAAATATATAGTGCCTGTGAAGACTTCCTTTATTATTTGTGGTAGAATTAGCAGGGCTGTTTTACATGATGGTATATTGTAAATTCTGACAAATTCTGACCATTAAAAGAAAATGAATCAAAGCACTGGATTCTGTCACGTAATGAAATCTGTGTCCCAAAGCAGGAGACCCTGGGATAAACTTTATGCCACTTATTTAGCCACGCATGGAGTTCTCTCGTCCTCCAGTGTTTCCTACAGAGAACTTGACTCACGTTTTTACATGGGAATTTTTGTTTAAAAGATGCAAATGCAAAGTATGGGTGTTTAATACAGTACAGTCGTCTGCTATGCACTTACAGAGAGGGAGCCCAGGTCTTTAAATAGTGTTCAGATAAGTCTGTGTGCATACACATTGCTTCACGTCTTGTATGTGCCAAACGTTCACCAAGCAGTTTGGATCTGCAACTTTGCTGACACAAATATGCATGCACAGATTGAAGAAATATCTAAAATTTTGGCCTCAAACCTGAAAAATTAGTTTTATAACCTATCGATGAGGATCTTCCACAAAATCAGAATTACTTGTGGGTAAAGAATAGCTTGGAACTTGCAGGAGATCTTGGATCTGTTGTAAATGTGTGCTGCAGGTATAAATCAGAATTCCTGTAAGCACAGTGGTTTTCAAAAATCTCTTGGCATGCTGTGGAGAATACAGCTGCCACAGGCAAGGGCATACCTGGCAAACTAAACAGCACTCCCAAACCTGCCCAAGCACAATTTCAGGAGGGTAACCACTGGGCATTTCCAAAAGAATGAGAATAATGTTGCCATGGCAAAACTGTTTCACTGCACCTTCAGCTGAAGCCTTCTGTCAGGAGGCCAGTGATACATGACAATGTGCATATCTGTTCATGCATGAGCCTCACCTCGGGCAGGATCCTGTGCTCTTTACCCAGGCTCATCTCTCAGGAGTCACCAAGGGGAGATGGGCATGACCAAAGAAGGAAGAGCTCTTCCTTTGGAGTGGAGTTCTCTGATTTCCTGGACAAATCATTCTATATCATTCCTGCCTGGAATGCAGAGCAGGCACGCTTCCCACTGCACCATGAGCAGCAGAAACTCCTGGGCAGGGGAAAACACCCACAAAGCAGGCTCGATTGATGTCCATGGAAAAGTGCAGAAGCCTTTCTAGGATTTGTCCCCAGCAGCTCAAAGGGACATCAGCTAAAAAGTGTTATCATTATAATTGCCAGTGGGTTGCAGTTTTCTTTTTCTATTTTATTACCATACTCAGTTTATTTAATGCTCAAGGGTCTGGCATCAAAAGAATTATTTTGAGCAGAGTTCTACTAAAACAGGGAAAGAAATCTCTGTGACAGGGAGCATTTAAAGTGGAATCCAGAAGACTTCAAAGGCTTAGAGATGAGGAAAAACCCCTAAATTTATTGAATTCTCCTAATTTTTTGCTCATGACTTGCAAACTGTTACTCAGGCTGTGGCATTACTATGTGCTTTGTACAAATACCTGCCTTATCATAGTAGTGCATCTACGGAAAGATAGATATTTTCTGTATTTGGATACTTCACTCTTCACCTTTATACTCCACTTAACCGATGATATTCCCTACACCTGAAATATTTTCATGTTCTGGTTCTGATTGGCCAGTAGACTGCTGCTGTCTTTGGACTGTATTACAATAATACAGCAGCCTGCTGGAAGGAGCAGAGGATAGATAATTCTGCTACAAACTCAACTGGAAACACAGGGAAAGCTATGGTCCCAATACTGCTCAATCTTTCTTTTCTGAACTATGATTCTCAGAGGTAAATTAGCGGTAGATTCACAAGAACGATTCCAAAGCTGAAACCCCCATTTGTTTTCTTATTTGCTGTGAATGCATAATTATGCTGTATGGTAAGTATTGTAACTCTAAGATAGAAGAGAAAACCCCTTAGAAATGCATCTCAGCAAGATTTTAATCCCATTTTGCTCTTTAACAATGTGCTATTGAATTACTACTTTTAGTTTTCTGTAACAAACCACCATGTCAGATGTTGTTCTGTGAAAAAGCAGTGAGTGGCAATGGGAAAGCCTTCCAAGCTACTGACATGAGGCTGAGTACCATGGACAGTGGCCTGATATTCCCATGACAAAACATTCACAGGACGACTCCTCTGCAGCTGAGTGCTCAAGTATTTCTTTATCTGCTTCCCCTGAAATCACAAGACATTAAAAGCATTGCTGTTTACTTTTGTTTTGCTTTTCCCTGTAAATAGCCCTGGCAGTGGATAAACAAACATTCATCTCAATCTGGGGAAGCGGGGACTACCAGAACAGAACAGAACAGAAAACCAATATGTAGCATAAAAGACCCAGTGTTAAAACTGTTTTTACCAGCCATTGCATGGCTCAGTTTTCCATGCCAGCAGATCCATAAACCACAAAAGCAGTACATGTGAGACTCTTGTTACATAGAGGTCCAATTTAACCACTGATGGGGGAACTCCTGGATCAATACAAAATGAAGCAACAGCAAAGGGCAGAGCAAAAGGGTGAAAAAGAAGAGTTTATTTCAGTCCACCCTTGGCTTGAGGGGATGGTGGTTGCGGGGGCTTTTGGGTTGTTTTTATTCTTTGGTTTAGTTTGGTTTGGTTTCATTCATGTGTTTTAAACACCAAACATGATATGTAGCTATGTTAACCTGAGCACCCAAAGTCAGAGACACAAGAGATATATTGATTTACGTGCTTGTCACCGAGCAACATTCGAGTACTGAGGGGACATGTCTGCAGCTGAAATAAAAGTAGCTGAAAACCCTTTCAGTTTAAAAGTGAAAAACAATAAACAGGCACCAGGAAATTCAGTTGAAAAATCTGTTTGACCCAGCTAGAAATCCATCTGAAATGACTTTGCTGTTAATGCATTTTGTTTGAACAGAAGGAAGCGAAAAAAGTGGATCAGGTGACTCCATCTGAATTGTCATCGATTAAATGCTTTTTTTCTGTTTAGAACAGTGCATTGCCAAATGATTGCACCTCAGTATCAAGAGAGAAAACAATGCCTTTCTTATCGAGTAGAAAAAAAAGGATGCGGAGAAAATAATCCACAATACTGTAGAATTTAATAGAAGCCCCCTGTGCTGTGAAACCAGCAGCAGGACAGACTTGGTGACAGCATCACACTGAATCTTGGTGCAGTTAGTGACACCAGAACTCCGTGCTGAAGTGGCAGCCTTGCAGCACGTGAGCCAAGCTGTGCCAGGTGCCAGTTGTATTCCGGTGGCACCACAGCATCCAAGGCTGAGCAGTTCCCAGAGCCGTGTTTACACTTCATTCCTGACACAGTGGGTTGGGCAAGGAGCCACAGCTGGAAGTTTTCCAGGGCCCTGCGGTTCTCTGGGAGCACATCCATCTCCTTGGAGGCCCACAAAGGGCACGGCGGTGGCACTGCCCAGGAAAGGCGTCAGCTGCTGAGCGAAGGCAGCGCACGTGGCACAGAGGGGAAGGTGATGGGAGGACTTGTAGACATCTGGGCTCCTCATTTGTCGTTTGTTTTGTCTGGGCTCTTTAGTTCCTCCTTCTTTTGCTCAAACGTAGACGTAAAACTGAGGTGTTTTACTCGGTTGCATGCTGGCCAGCTGCCATCTTTAATCCCCATCGCAAAGGTGCGTGAAGAGAGGTGTGTTGTTTTGCTGTACTTTTGGTTTTGATAACACATGAACATTGTACTATACTTTATTATTTCTTGTTCAATAAATAGTCCTGGTATCTCTATGTTTCATGTCTAATTTTGGAGAGTAGAGCCATACCTGTATCGAGGCTCTCTCAATTAGGTGGGCATTTTGTTCGTTCAGTAGAAATAATGCATGATTCCTTTCGCAGTGATGGTTTGAGGGACAAAAAAATTCTTAATTTTGTAATATGTATTACAATCTTCTAAACACAAGTAAAAATGTACTGTGATTTATTTATATAAATCTAGTCTGAACAAATAAGTTTTGATCTTAATAAAAACTCTGTAAGAAATTGTGCAATTGTAATTTATTACTATTTTGTATTTAATAAATATTAAAGTTCAGTTCATTATTCAGAAAGCTAGCAAACAGTTCAAAAACGTTTTTGCTTAGTTTTTCTCCACAGATAATGTGTTTTGATAAAGTAAATGAGACCAGAGAGACAAAGCTTTTAACTTTACAGCACTCACACATCATTTGGGAGTTTGGATACTGAAACCTCCTCGTGTTTCATCCCATGTCCACAGTCATTATGACAGAAAGATTATTTGACATATCAGTGGTGAATCTCATCTATGTTTAATATTAAGAAGAAAATCAAGAAGCAACAGAAGTGCTTCTATCAAGTGGCATTGTGTTAAATTAACAAAATTAGTATTTAGCATGTCATGTTGGCAAAATTAGCAGTCTTCCTGTCAACGCCTGACGTGTAGCTCCAGGAAATTCCCAGAGGTCCCCTGGCAGAGCCCGGAAACAAATGGAGAAGAGCACAGATATATCTGGTATGAGCACACAAACTGCACCCAAAAAGGCAACTCTCTCCTCCTTTTCTCTTGTCCTTTTCTCTTGTCCTTTTCTCTTGTCTTTTTTTTCACACTAGCTGAACTGACATATCCATCAGCAAGAGTCCTGCATGTGCATGACTTCTAATGAAGTAAGAGCCTCTCTGTGTCTTTAGGGATAAGCTCAGTCTCTCCTCATTTGGAAGATCTGGCCTCCTTGCTCACACCGCATTAATAAAGGGCTTCTGACATGTAACGTAAGGCACAAAACAATATTTCATGCAACTAAGAAATTCATTTCGGTCTCTTCTTGGGACTGTTTGATATTGCGGACACATGGAAAAGAAATGAGAACAGGCCTAACAAGCCTGTAGTTTTGAAGTTGATACTATCCTTAATAATGGGAACACGTCTAGGCCCTGGGTAGATTCCTGTTTTGCTGGAGGTGAGCTGGGGTCAGGGGAGATGGAAGATTAACAAAGGACACATCTATAGGCATTTTGGCCCTGGCAGTGAATGTAGTGCTCATTATCCCTCTCTGTCCCATAAGCCACCATAAAATACACCCCAGCAGAGGAGATGTATGAACTTCAAAATTGCTTTTAGTGTCTTTCAAAAATACTGGTTTGCATGTCTCTATTTCTTTGTTAATAAGCAAGCAAAAGCCTCTTCCTCTGTCAAAACAGGCCCACACATCTCTCCTTTCGAGACACTTTTCCAGCAGAATCATCCTTTAAGTCTTTACAGACTTGAAAAAAAGGGACAGTGACTGCAGTAGCCTGTTAATGACTGCAAGTGAGAAGCCAAAGTTTGAGAATCCTCTCTGGAAAAGCCTGATCAACAGCAAGGCATCCCACATAGCCTGAAACCTGAGAAGCCTTGTAATCCTGCACAGCTAATCAGCAGTGAGATGAAAATTAAGAGAGGTACCTTGTGTAAGGAGCTTTCCTGGCTGATGCCTGTGACTTCCCGCAGGGGGAGTGGCTGGTGAGGACACAGCAAAGCCTAAGAAGTGCCTGAAGTGATAGGAGTGGGAGTGTAGAGATGTCCCTGGAGAGCTGAGGACACGTGGTGTTACAGAGAAATCAGTACCTCAGAAAGGAGCAGAGGCACAGAACAGGGCTGCAACTCTGCTTCCAAACACAGGATCCTGTCGCAAACTTGGTGACTCCAAAAGTAACCTTTCCAGGGAAGGAAATCACAAAATGTCTTATTCTGAGAACTGATTGCATTCACCTCCTACCATATTGTCACTGAAATTTGTCACAGTGGGCCCTAACAGAGGTTTCTAATGTAAGCAACACATGTTTTCATCTCCCTGATTGGTACTCTAATATTGCCATTTAGAGTCACAAGGTTCTCTGGGTGCACTTACGCATTTATCATTCCCATATTAATTGACCACACACTTCAGTCAGGCCCACCACACCATCCAAAAGGTCGTGGCCTTAAACCACTTAATAACTTGTCAAAAAACATTCAGGGAATTCATGTTCCAATACCAGCACATGCAGGAAAATCTGTAAATGTTCCAAGGCATCGGAAGTGCCTGAACAGACTGGTTCAAAGAGCTTGACTAAAGCTGTTTGATATTAAAGAATCATTTAGATATGTCAGAAATGTCAATAAGCCAACTAGTGTTAGACCCAAAGATAAAACTGTCAATAAAAATATTTTTGTTGGAGAAACCATTCTTAATAATAACAACAAAATTCTATATTGAAGCTTTATAAAGTTCTGTAATACTCAGTTTAGCAGCCAGAATTCTGTTTCGAGAATGTTACTGTAATCCTATCATTTATACCCTGCTAACTGACACAAAACCAGTTCTAAAACAATAGATTGATAGAGTTCAGCTACATTAGGGCTCCCAAAAATGAAGTAAAATTTTAAGAACCATCTTTTCACAATGCAACAGTGTGGGCCCTTTTCAATAACTTTTGCCTTCCTAAAAAAAAAAAAAATATATATATATATATAGTTCCCAACATAAAATAATATTAAAAAAGACCTGGATAACATTTGAAGAATAATGACATAGCTTAGAAAAAATTCCAAACTCATCAGTCAGTTTTTGTATTTTAGTGAAACTCAAGTCCAAATATTTACTGTTCCCATAGAAATACCTCTTCCATCTGCCAGGAAACAACCTTTGATACTGGTATTTCCTCACTCCAAAACCTCAGCTCTCCAAACACGTTGGCATTGTACTTGCAGTTCAAAGGGGTTTCATGTAGACCACATTTCAGGAAAAGAACAGTAAGTCCTCAGAACATCTTTGCTAAGTCTGGCCCTGGTCCCCTCTCTTCAGGTACCCTTAAGGAGTCTCACCAGCTTCCAGCTTAGTCAGGCCATGCAACAACATACAATAATTGTGAAGTTCAAATGACCTTTTTAAAGATATTCTGCTTCATTTTGAATTCCATTACTAAAATCTTACAGAGACATAAAACTTGTTTTAAATTTCATTTCAAAGGAACTTCAGAGCTACAGGAACTGCCGTCATCTGTAAGTCTTATGCCTGAACTAATTAGAAATATGGGTACAATTTTGGCCAGAAAGTAAAATAAGTTTTCCTATGGGTAGCTAAGGTTTCTGTCAGATTTCCCCAAATGAATTAATTTCTTGCATCTTTACCCAATTGTTTTTAAATGTCCCAAGACTTCTTTCCTTTCTACACTACTTAGACTATTTGAGAAGTTAAAGTGGATTGAAACAGAAGGAGCAATTCCCATTATGACATTGGAGTTGCATCATCTCTTGGTGAGGAAGGACAGGAAGCTGTTTCCTCCTACTCTTACTACACATCCACTTTAAATTAGAATTCATTGTTCCAAATAATAAGTTGGGATGGGCCAAAAAAAAAAATTCCTTTTATTGGAGCATCTTTATGATTGGATGTGGGGCTCTGCTAAATTGCATTTTCATTTCTTCCAATCTGCCTGAGAACTGGAGTGCCATTCTGTCCCATTCCCTTTTCTGCCCTCACCCTGCCAAGGCAGAACAGCACATTTCAGCTAAACCTCCAAAGTTCTGCAGCTTTTCAGACAAGATCTGAGATTCTTTGCCTGGTAAATTCCACTGCAGGTAGAAATAACTTCCAAGTTGCATCTAGATATACGCCTGATAGATTTTCATTTTACTTGTCGACTGGTATTACTTTTTTTCTTTTACTTCTGGTATTTGCCTTTTTGCCTCCTCCTTTCCTCAAAACCTTTCCCTCATCCTCTTTCCCTCAGTGATTTTTACTGGACAGATAGGCTCAATTGTTCTCTTTCTTCACATGTAAGTTCTCCCAGAGAGCCCATGTCCAACAGACAAGGCTGTAATGAGCTGTTTCAACCTTTACTCACATTTCATCTGCCACTCACCTCACAGCGATAACATTTCCATCACAAAGGTGTGTATTTTGTCTTCAGGTAACTGACCAAAATTGCAGGGAGATAAGGGCTGCTGCAGAATGTGAGGACATGATAGAATTAGTTGCCAGTTTTCAATTTAATGAGTTAATAGTAATGGCCAGGCCTGAAACCCTTTTGATGAATGCTGCAAAATCCAAGGTGACAGCAAATCACAAAATCAATAGCTACTCATGTCTGTTCCTAAAGACATCAAACCTTTGATGTCTTCAGGTGTTTGGATAAGTACCTTAATAAAATGTTTGAGGCCATAACACAGCCTGAGATGTCAGAACGTTCTGACACTTGTCTAATGTAATGTTCAGCCACACAGAGAGCAAATAGACAAGTGAGAGAGCTGTGTTTATAAAAGGAGTACCAGGGGATTCAGGGGAACAGACACAACTATCCAACTGCCCAAATAACAGCAATTATTTGAGAAATATCTTCTGGAAGTTTTATTTAAACCAAAGGCACAGCGAACTCTAATGTTGCTGTCCTTAAGAGAAAGGATCTCTAAAAGGAGATTTGCATTTACAGCTCTGTATAAATTTCCTATCTCCTTTGGCACCTGCTGTGAACTGTTTCAAGAAGGGCAATTAATTACTTGTGACAAAGCAAAAAAAAAAAAAAAAAAGCAAGCTGTAAATCATTATTTGTTTTGGTTGCCTGAGTAAACCCCACATTTCAGGGTATAAGACAAGTCAGCAGCACTTCAATGTGCAGGGAATGCAAAACATCCTGTATTTAGTACTAATGATTCCTAGCTCCTCACACAAGTAAAACGTCTCATGTTTCTCAGAGTTTGACATTACCTTGTTCCAAAACTGCATTATTTCTTTTATCCAGACTCTCCTAACATCCTGTTACAGGAATGGCTTTCACAGTGTGCTAACGAGCCTCAGTTTTTATCAGTGTATTATGTTTGCATGGCAAGGTGCTGGTACATGGGGGGCTGCAGGGAGCAGCTTCGGTGGGTGCCTGAGCTCCCACCAGGGTCAGACCTCCAAATCAGGAAACAATTTATCCCTTCTTTTCCAAGCACCCAATACTGGCACACAGTGGATTTTAGGTCTGCAAATAAAACCCGAACTTTTTGACACAGAAGGTTCAACACAAAACATTAAAAAAATAATTCCACCCAAACGACCCGTGCTCCATGACAGTGAACCCAGATAGAGGTTGTAATAATAATAATATCTACAATACTCATAGCAATTCACATGTGATACCACATTACCTCAATTTAATTCACCTTTCTGCCTTAAGTGTTCCAGCAGTGGTTTTGTGTTTGTTTTGAATTTCCTGGTAAGTAGCAAGGGTGTGCTGCAGACTGTGCCTAAAATAGCATCTGGTTTGTAATTACTGTCTGGAACCTAAATTACAAAAAACCTGTTGCTCCATGAAAAGATATAATTATTGGAAAGATCTTTTATGCGTAGTTTGTCTGCATGCTCAACCATCAATTAAATCATTACCCTCTAATCCTGCTCATAAATAGAATTGCACAGATTCCCAAATTCCTGAACCTACAAAAATTTGTTTCCAAGTGAAAAATTGCCACGTTTATTGAATAACTAAAGAAAAGCATAATTCTTCATGGAGATCAGAGCTGTGAGCAGAGCCTTTTACCTCTTTTCTTCATGGAGGGCTATACAATCACCAAGTTGTTCATTGAGGGGTAAAATCAAGTCTGCTTTATCCACTGCAGGTACATGGGGTAAAAGCTAATTGATCCCACACCTATTTTGTGGGTACCAATCTGCATCTGCCATCACAACTTCAGTCTGGCAGCACAGCCTTTTTGCTCCAGAATTTTGCCCAGACTTCCCAATTTTGACCTTCACTAACATAATTCTTTTTTTCTTTCCTGCAACCAGACACGCATCAGACACTCCTAAAACTTCTGAGCTTTCTTCATTCTGATCTGCTTACCAAAGGAACAGGACAGTAGAGGGGGAGCAGAAACACACATCTTTGTTCTGCCCAGGGCTGTGTGTCAGGCAAAATCAAAGGACTGGTGTGTATTTCAAGAGCTTAAAAAAAGTGCTTAGTATCCTCTTGATCTCCTTCCACCTACTGACACAATTCCTGTGCCAAGTGTGACAGCTCTGAAACTGCTTTTTGCCAGGGATGCTCTGCAGGGAGTCAGTGAAGAACTCAGTGTTCCCTTTTGGGGAACTTTTGGAAAGAACCACCAGAGTGAGTGCAGGAGGCACTCATTCTTTCCTGATGGGCCTTTAGAGCCTTCCTGACATTGTCAGTGCCTTGAAGCTGATGGGCAAGCTGTGTGAGGCCTTGAGTTTCCAGTATTTTCCCCTATTCTGCTGGTAACATTTTCCTTATCTGTCTTAAATACAGATCATCTCTCAAAGACTTCTTTTTCTCCAGTGTAAAAATTTCTTCATCCCTTTGCTGATGGCTGTGCTTATGTTACAGGAATTCTGAGAGGCCCACCATGTTAGGCATGGATACAAAGGAATGCCCCAATTCCAATAAATACCAGCAGGGCTCAGGGCTTTGCAGTATTTCCTTTTATCTATCTTTAATTTTAAATCACAACGTTTAATTTCCTGGGTAATCCTATTAAAAAATCCTCCTTAATGTTATATTTTTTAATTACATTAGTCATAAACACATTTTCCACCATCCTGGTGGACATCACTCCTGATTATGTAGAGGACAAACCAGTGAAGGAAGATGACCTTCTTCCATCGTGAACCCTCATGTCACTCACTGTGACTCCGGAAAAAGCCCTGAACTACATCTCAGAAAGATCAAAGTTTGGGTTTTACTGAGCTGGATGAATGAATTCCAGCATCACTTTAGACAAAAGAATGCAATCTGATATGAGTGTTTTGCCTTCAGTCCATGACACTTCCTTCTGCAGTGCCTACTCTGGGCATTCCTCTTCTGTGCTTTGGTTTGTGTTCTGGAAATAAAAGCATTTCCTTGAAGCAAATAAAATGAAAAATACAGGACATATCCTGGGAAGTGCTAAGAAAAGTACAGTGTAGATCTATTTCTCATCTCCAAAATAATCTTATTTCATACATCCTTTTACAAGTAATTTCCTCCTTCCTCTGCCTTCCTGTAACTCCTTTGGCTGCACGTACATAGAAGGTTTTCCCTAGGTATTTATATTTTTCATTAGAAGTATATTTCTCCTACAGACACACAGAATTTATTCAAAATGTGTCCCACTAATCATATCTTCTCTAGCAAAATGTATTTCAAAGGATCAACCATTTATTTCATCTTCTCAGCAAGAAGTATTATTGCCTTTGTTCATGCATCAGAAAAGGTCCCCCAGAATGGCACCTTTATAGGATGAATTTTGAATGGCTCATACATGCAAATGTGAATATTCATACAAATTCATATCACTGGGTTTGAAGCTCTAAACCCTAAACATAACCAGGAAAATGAAGATCAAAGAGAGATCATTTCCAAGTGGCACAGCTGTGAGTCTGTTTCTAGTGCTTCCTATCCCTGAAACTGGACTTCAGATGCAATTCAAGATGAAGTTTAGTTCCAGGACTAAGCCTATCCATGAAAGTTCCTCAGTATTTATACTGAGGTCAGACCCTGTGCTGCCTCACAGTTATAAGCTGATGTCCACAACTTCAGCTGGAATCCCATCAGATGGTTTTGTTTCTGTCCAGATGATGAAGTGGACAGGGTGCCAGTAATGGCAAAGAAAGTCTAGAGTAAGTGGGTGAGAGTTTATTTTATAATTAATTCTTAAAATGTTGGTTTTGCCTTATTAATCTAAATTACTCCTGAAACAAATTCAGAGAAAATGGAGATATTTTCTTAATAACCCATCATTATGTTTTCCTAATTGGAAATAACCCACTATAAAATTTCAAAAAAAATTTCAAAAGGGAACATTTGCATAACATAATAAGCATCATTTAAGAAGTTATAATCTTCAACATTTTGTACAAGTGTGATTATCTAAATTGCTGACAATGTTAAAGAACAGTAATAAAAGAAATCCTAAAAATACTTGCAAACTTATAAAACTAAATACATTTTATTAGAGAATTTGTGTCATTTATAATATTTCCTGCATTAGCTGTTGTGATTTGAGCAAGATCTGCCAGTGTACAGTCAGGAACCTCCAGGACTGTTTCCTCTCTCTTGTATTTCCAGCAGACATCTGGTCAGCTGAAGTCCAAGGCTTTTTCTGCAGTTTGTTCATTATCTTTTTCATATAAAATGTAACTGAATATCCAGGTCTTCTTCAGACACTGTTTCTCCACATTTAGTTCTGGTAAGTTACTTAAATCCTTGTCATCTCACAGATCTAATTCTTTTGCAAATCTCACATAAATCTATCAATAAGACTGAAAGATTCAAAACTGCAGCTTTGGATTTGGGCACCTAAATTCCATCCAAACACCTTTGTTATGCCTTTAAATGCCTCCTGGTTATTAGTGACACAAAATACCACATTTTTTCATCAGAGTTGCATGTTCAGAATTTTTCCTTAAAACCAAGGTAGAACCAAGACACTGGGTGAGCATCTCACCTTTCAGTTAGTTTCTGAGAAAGTATCTGGAAAAATCTGAGTGTTCAGAATGAGAGACTAAATTAGCTTATTCATATTAGTTATGTTTAGACTTCAAGAGATTTTCATGAAGCCTTCACATGATCTATGATTTTTGAATTTGTGACTTCTAATAAACTTTGCCTTTTCTGTTTGTACATTTATACGTTTCTGCAGTTTTGGCTGTCTGGTGGGTATGGAGCTCACGTGGCAGATTCTGTGGTGCTCTCAGGCAGTGCTGTAACCTTGTCACGACTTTGAAATGGCAGAATCAGAGCCCTTCTTTCAGATTTAATTTTTGGAGACCTTCTGGCCATCTGCTGAGAAACCACAAAGTGCTACTCACTCCACCTAATCTCTGAGGGAAGCTTTCCATTAGGTTTGCTAGAAGGCCTTTAGTCTAGACTAACCTGGAGTCTCTGTCCTTCAGACAACTGTCGCTGCTTCTTATTGCAGTGAGCAATTCCTGTTACAGCTTTACATTGTGATTTAGAGCACTGAGATGGCATGGTACAGTCCTTCCTTTTGCACATTATCTAACACAGGAAGGCATTAGTGCAGTCCCTCAGTGGCTCATTAAAATATTTTAATCAAGTTTTTGTGCACTTTTCATGCAAAGAATGACTGCACAATGCTATCTCATTAAAACCAAAATCAAAACCAAAAACAACAAAACCCCACATAACAAATGTTTTAAATAGCCTCCAGATTCTTGAAAGAATAATCTATTGTACCCTCATTTAACCCAGGCACAACCAGCTTTCTGGCTGGTTCTTGCACTTAATAACACTACTGAGAATATTGCCACTGACTACAATGAGGAAAAATAATACCTGGTTTAATATATGCTTCAGCTTATAAAATAATAACAAGTTGCTTAACATGGTGTTGCTTAACCTGTTCATTCATTTTTATACATGAAATACAAAGACCAGAACACATAGGAAATTAACAAAAGACTGCAGTGCTTCTTTTTATTCAGTATTAAAAACTAAATCCTCATTTAAGGATATTATTAACTCGAGTAAACCGTCCTTTTTGGAGGGATACGTTACGGTCACAGATGTCAGAAAAAAAGTAGAAGGACTGGATGGTAGCAAAGGAAAGTTTTAAAGGTTTCTGTAAGGTCCATTGTGAACCACAGGGAATTTCTGCCACCTCACAATTCTAACCATTCAATATCTAAATTAGAATCATGGAATCATAGAATTTATAGAACTATAGAATTTTAGAGTTATAGAATTATAGCATTATAGAGTTAGAGAATTACAGAATTATAGAATGCTTTGTGCTGGAAGGGGACTGAAAGATCAACCAGTTCCAACCCCCTTGCTGCCATGGTTCCACCAGACCAGCTTGCTCCAAGCCCCATCCAACCTGTCCTTGGACACTTCCAGGGATGGGGCAGCCACAGCTTCTCTGGGCAAGCTGTGCCAGGGCCTCCCCACCCTCACAGTAAAAAGCTTCTACCTAATATCCAATCTAAACCTGTCCTTTTTCAGTTTGAAGCCATTGCTGCATGTCCTGTCACTATAAACCCTTGTAAAAAGTCCCTCCCCACCTTTCTTGTAGCCGCTTTAGGCAGTGGAAGGCTGCTGGAAGGCTCCCCAGAGCCTTCTCTTCTCCAGGCTGAACAGTTCCAAGGTCTGTTGTCTCAGCCCAGCAGAGACTGGAATGACAGTGTTCAACCCTGTATTAATAACTTTCCAAACAGCTTATCATTCACGAGCCAGCACAGGGGACTCACCCTCACGCAGCCTGGTGAAAGCAGCTCTGTCATTTTTAAGTCATTCTGTGATTAACTCCCTTGTGTTTTCGGACAACGTGCTCTGCAGTCCTGTGAAAACTGCACTGCACAATCTTCAGGCCATTTATCCACTGATAACATATTATTAAATGGAAACATTTTGGCTCTATTCTGCCAAGCCAGCACAGGGACACCACTGGAGGAGCAGTAATTAGTAGTGCTGCTGATTCTTCTCACTAGTCCCATTGTCTCGTTATGAAACCCGTTATCCTGACCCTTCTCCATCAGAAGGCCCCAGGTGAGGAGGCTGAGAATTTTCTCTATAAGAATTCCTTTTAAAGCAAAATTAACAGGCTTTACTGATTCAGTGGGCTTCTATTTTTGGTGCCTAGCTGGGAATACATTTAGGGAAAGAGATGAGTATAATTTACAGCAAGAGCTTAGAGCAAGTCCCCATGTGACATCAGAATGCGGACACTCAAGGTTACTCATTACTTCTAAAAATCTTGTCCCATCTAAGTGCAACAAATTCAGGGGCGTGATTGCAAATAGCTCCCATGGCTCTAGACATTTTAAATCTATTTATCTGTCCGTCTATATTATGTATCAACAGCATTTTTTGATGTATTTCCCAGTTATTCAAGAGATCATGAGTAAAAATATTGAAATGTGGAGCTTCTGCAACGCATGCTGTAATAAATACACCCCCAGCTTTTAGCCTTGTTTATTTTTATAAGGCTTTGTTATTAAGGGATTTTATTTTGTTCCAGTGTGCTTTCTCCTCACATCAGAGTGGTCTTCCACTAATCTTATCTTTTCTACGTTACTGACAGTCTTTTTGAGTTTGAACAACATTATCAGAGAAGTAATCAATGTTCTGCTGAAACTACAGGGATTCAACAGATACTCTTAAACCACATTACTCGGAAGCTCCTGCCTGCAATTTGGGATAAATGTCTGTATTTGAGGAAAGAATATATCATCTTATTCATGCCTGTGATTCTTCATCATATGGAGAAAGTTTTACTTCAAATAATGAATCAGAAAGCAAAGCAGCAAGAGGGCCGTAAAGAAAAAAGCAGACGAACAGCAAGAGAGATGGAGAGGAGAGGAAAAATGTGATGGGAAAAAATGAGACAGGACTAGAATTAAAGGCAATGATGTAGAAAAAAATCCTGACAGCTTTAATGGGTTGTCAAAGAAGATCTGCAAGGCTCCAAAACAAATGAAACAAAAAAAGCAGAGCCATATAAATACGTATAAAAATGAAAATGGAGCAACATGTCTCATCTGTTATTTCAGGATGCCAGAATTAAACTACTCTACCTAATAAACTAAAATTGCTGTTCATGAAATGCTGCTTTAGTTTATAACATATGCAGCCTGTACTGGTTCTAAAGATTAACCTGCATCAAAACCTCCAGTCTGTTTTTCCTGGAAAATTCCCTCAGCTTCCATGGTCTCTGATGCTAAGAAACCATAATCTTACAGTTTCCATTATTCTTGATTCAATCAAATTCATTACTTACTTGGTTTAACTGGACTGCATACAATTGATGTGTGTGCAAGTGAGTGGCTTCTTCCTGGGCTGGGAAACAGGAGGAACAAGTTTTCTTAATATTCTCAGTTTAATCAATATATCTACAACAGTAAAGAAGAACATTTCAGAAGTGAAAAGTGCAAATTTTGCACTGAGGTCCCTGCTACGGTCGTTAAACCCTGACCTACATCAGGATGTTGTGGCACCTTCAAAGGAATGTGGGATCTTCTGATACTCCATTTCATCCCCAGGCATATCAGGATAAATACACTTGTTTCTTTACCAAAAAGGAGAATGGAAAATATCAGCTTTTATGTGCCTTTATGGTACAGGATAACCAACCCCAGGTAGGTTTAAACTAGCAGATGATATTTGTAACTAGTGGAAAAAAAACCCTTTCATTACCTTTCTAGAGAAACATAGATTTAAAAGACATGATCAAATAAAGTTTAAATGGGAATTAATGTATGCATTAAATGACTGATGCCATGCTAAAAATTGTTCACTATTAGCCC
This sequence comes from Corvus moneduloides, assembly GCF_009650955.1. Classification (NCBI taxonomy): domain Eukaryota; kingdom Metazoa; phylum Chordata; class Aves; order Passeriformes; family Corvidae; genus Corvus; species Corvus moneduloides. Next base: position 55,249,208 of record NC_045481.1, on the reverse strand, counting down.
TGCATGTGTATTTGTACTCACACACACACAACATTGAGAAAAAATGTACTAGAGAAGCTGTTTTTCCACCGTAATTGTCACCCGTGAAAAGTGCTAAAAATACAGCCATAAAAAGCAATCTGATTCTCTGAGTTCTGTGTTTCCTTTCCTGCCATTTCTTTAAATTAATGTCTTTTTATGGAAACCAGATTTTTTTTTAATCTTATGAGTGAATCTATTCCTACTGCTCCTTCCCTGTCTTTGGTTGCAATCCCTGGCATTTCTGCACCCATGAATTGTATGGGATAGTGGCAGGAATATTGAAGGTCTTTCAGGGGTTCTGTTTCCAAGCCAACACCCAGATGTGACCACATAACTACATCTCTTCCATAAACCTCCTCTTAAAACTAACATTAACAAGTCTCTTTAAGGTTATTGGTCAATTAATGGAAATCATAGAAATTATCTTATCCTCTTAGTACCTGGACAAAAGGAATGGAAAACTAATAAATTGATGAAGAACAGAAACTGTAACCCTCTGTTCTCAATTTTCTGCACTTTCCTGTTCCCATCTTTCACAACTCTCCCACAATTACTGCCCCAAGGTTTAGTGCTGTTTGTTTGCAATCCACAGAAGTTTTTGCTTAGGAAAAAAAGGAGGTTATATTTCTATTTAGTATAATTTTGATTTGTTCAATACCTCTAACTCAAATCCCATCAATCTCTATTTACATTATTTGTCAATAATCATTCCTCCTTGTGCCCTGCATATTTATGTTTTAACTTGTATCTAAATTCTTAATTTAAAACATCCTACCTGATACAAATATCACTCAAGAAAGAGAGATTTCCATTAACTACTCAACTTCCATTTGTTTCAGATTAAGCCTAGAGGGCTCAGCACAGTGTAAGAGCCATGCTTGAAATGCTTACTGAAGTCAACCTTAGTGTTTCTGGGGCTGGGCTTTCACCAAAGGAGTTAAAATTGCTACTAGGAGAGAATAATGCATTCTGGAATGCTTCTCATTTTCACTTCTTTTTATGCCATTTAATTTTTTCTTTCATTTTGGAAACACCCTCTATAATATAAGGGACAAACCCCAGCATTTCTATCGATGTAGAACCCATTAGGATCACTAAAAATACCTAAAGTGGATATGACTATTAATTCTGAAAGCAGATTCTCTATTATTTTCTTGTGCTGTTGTTATTCTGTACTGAGAATGCACCAGAAAGCAGCCAGATTTTACCTACCACGTTTTCTGCCTGCTGACATGAGCCTTTAGGGGGTGTGCAATCAGTATTATGGTTTTTAATTATTTTTTTAACCATCTGACAAATAGTGTACAACTCCCATGTTCTCTTCGGGCTTCTTCAGGAGGCCCAAAAGCTCCTACAGCAGATTACGTTTATTTTTTTTCTATAAAAACAAAAGCTAAAGCCTTAGCTCTGAATGCTTCTGATCTAAAGGAAGACTTTAGAGATGGAGATGTCAAATGTAAGCAATGTCTTCTGTAATAAGTGAGGCATATGAGCAAATCACAATTAGATGGAAAAGGTCTGAGAGTCTCAAGCAGGGACTGTTACTATGTATTTGTAATATTCCTAGAACATTGTAGCTCATCTTTTAGGTGATATTAAAGGTAGACATTAAGTATTGCCACCAAGGCTGCTGCTATTAGGTTTTGGAAAAAGCAATGCCATTATGAATGGGATGCAGTCACCCTGGAGCATGTTCTTGCTCATTACTGCTATTGGCAAAAACGAATCCAAAGCGACTACAACAAACACGTTTTAAGCCAATACTTTTCTCTCCTGCCAACTGGTAACAACCAGTTTGTGTTCAGTTTCATGGCAATGTACACATTTATGACTGTGCTTTTTGTGCAAATAAAGAACACAAGCAACTTGTTTACCTGTTTGCATGGAAGCAGCTAAATGCCTGGATCAGCTGGCACACGATGCATGTCTAAATCTGCTTTCCACTATTCTTCTCTAGCACAGGAGACTGAAAGTTCTTATCACTACAAGCTAGAACTTAGACTGGTAGTTTGTTATTGACCAGATGCCAGTGATAAATTAATTATTACTGTTGCACAGTTGGGGCAAGGGTGTTGTTTGTATATTTTCCATAAAAACCAATTTGAAATTCTTTGTAGATGTGATCATCACTGGGTGTTTATTCTGGATCAGCAATTTATACTCTCTAAACTGTCTGGGAACTGCTTTCTCTATATTAGGTCGTTGAAGTGTATTATTTTTGGTCAAGGTCACACAGCAGTTTTGCTGTTCCTTGATTTATTGAAGCTTAGTTTAAACAATAGGAAATGTTCTTAAAAATATTCCTCACTGATGCATCAAAACACCACCACAACAATAGCAGCAGTTTAGTCATTGCCATGCTGGGCTCGTGTTTCTCAAGGAGAGAGTGAATAACTAGAATTGGACACTGAGAGGACAGACTTCAATTCCATAAAGCATCTAAATCAATTCTTGCTTTAAATCCTGTCATTAAGTGGGATTTTATGCACACAAACTTCAAACTCAAATGGTTGAAGGGAAAAAAACCTGTCAGTAAAGTAAGAATTTTAAAATTTTTTTTTTAAATTATACCTTATTGAAAAGTACCAGAAAGCAGTAGAAATGGGTTTGGAGGGGACCTCAACAGGTTCAACAGATCTCTTGCCTGTCCTGGCACAATTTCAGCTGTGAGTTAAAGTACAGTTAGTAAGAGCTGGCCAGGAGCTCTCCAAACAGGTCTTGGTCAAATACAAAGAAATAAAATTCTGTAGCCCTAGCAAAAATACAGCATTGACAAAAATGAGCAGGTAAAACTGAAACTGCTGAGTAAGTCTCTAAAATGACTGCAATTACAGGAGCTGTGCACATGACTGAAATGGCCACAGAGCTCTGGGATCATCAGTGCAAATAAACACTAATAGGCAAGGACTGACAACAGCAAAATATTTCCGGAAAGCAAGTCAGTTTGTATTCAGCAAGAGGCAAAAGCCTTGAGCTGTAATTCATCTCCTTTCAAAAGTGCAGATGTTGCAGTGTTTTGGAAAAACAAATCATTAATGCCACCTGTAGATGCAGGGAGTGAGTTACAGAGGTAAAATGAGTTGTTTGCATTCATTTTGTGAGCTCATTTGAAAGGCAAATACAGACTCTAGGTGTTCATCTCCTGAATATGCCAGCCTGAACATTCACTCCCAGTAACTTGGGTTCCCTTTTCATTAGTACATTAGTCCTAATTCTGCATCAGTTCCTATTCAGTGAAGTAGCCAGGTACCAATCACATGGTATGGACTGATAAAAACCAAAATGAATCTTGTTTCTCATGCTTGGATTTTGTATTGATGTCAATCCCTACCTCAGCTCTGGTACCTCTACTAAATTAACAAGAAACTTGCACACAAATGAAGGGCAGTTCAAATCTGCTGAACTGCCACTGCAATAATGCAAGAAAATGAGACCTTTTTTTTTTGTTTTTGTTACCAGGTAAGCTTTTTGCAATGCAAAACTAAAATGTAATGACCACTTCATTATGAAAATGAATTTAAGATCAGAAAACACAACTATAATATCCACACTAAGGGAAATACTGCCAAAGGAAAAGCTGCTGACTATTAAAATCCTCCAGTATTACGTTTTCCCTATACCTGACAATATGTGAAGTATGATGCATAAACACTTTTCTAAATAAAAAGTAAAGAGCAGTTGCCATGGAGACATCATGTGTTCCCTTGGGGCTTGAGGAAACACAATTAGCCTACAGGATGGTTTTCAAACACTTCAATTTGAACCTTCTGGAGTTTCAGCAATGTAGTCATCTGGTAAAATAATTCTTCATGCTGCCTGTATTTTTTCAGCCAGTACATATGACTGTGTGTCCAAAAGTAATGATTGTGGAGGAATAGCTCTTATTCTGATATTTTAAATTGAATTTATACAAGTGAAATCTTCAGCTTTGTCTTTTTATCACTAGATTAAAAAATACCACCAGTTAGCACAGAACTCTCCTTTTTTTCTCTTCAAACCTTTCTGATTTTGCAACAACCATAGATGGATTTGAATAAAGACATTTTGCTTTTATTTAAACTGTAAAGAAAACAGTATTTTTTCTTGGCTGGTATCCCAAGTCAGCTCTCATTAGAAAAGAGTAATCAACGATTTGTGGAGAGGAGTGTGTTTCATCAGATAAACACTCTGCTTCTGATTTGACACTACTCTCTGCTTGATTATACAGACTGAAGCTGAATTCTGAATTTCTGAAGCCTTCTATGCCTCATATCTGTGCATCTTGCCTTCATTAAGGGGTGCAGGGAAATAATTCTAATAACTTTTTAACCTCCATCTCTGTGGCATGGTATTATTAGCAAGGTCTTTGGAAAGAATGTGTGCTTCCAAACAGAAACCTCAAGAGATTAATCACCCAGGCTAAAAGCTGTTATGGGCTTTTAACACTCCAGATGAAATGAGCTATGCCTGATTGTTAGATCCACCAAAAGTCTTTGTATTTCTCATAATTTACACCTTCCTTTAATCGTCTGAACCTACTTCTCAAAGGAAGCCAATTAGCTTCAATCCATCTTTGCATGTCATTTAATATAAATAAAAGAAACACATATTTCTGCATAGGTTTTCAATGTAATGGCAAGTCCATCTCATTTTCTTGTCTTTAAAACAGGCTAGTAGGTCATAATGCTCTGATTTGAATACTCAAAGAACAGGTCTCTAGAAATAATCCTAATTAGGACAAATACAGATAAACTTTCTATTTGCACTCTGTAAAAATGTCATGTAACAAAATCTTTTGAGATCCTATGCAGAAAAACAGTCCTGATTTTACTACAATTAATTTTGAAGTGCAAATAGAATCTCAGAAGATGATTAGCAATTGTGCCACACAATTTTTTGTTTAACAGCAAGAATGATTAAAAACCACACAGAAAACAATTCACCTCACACATTAGAGTGTGTGTCCCTTAATGATCAAGCAGTCTGCCTTTGCTGCTGTGACTAACCCACTTCTGGTACCCCAAAGAGCACTGAAGGGCAGCACTCAGTGTTGACAGTCACCATCATGCCAAAGTCTGCCATTCAAACATTATTCTACAGATTAGCAGAAGCTGCAGAAAGTTTCAGTAAGGTATCAAAAAGGTAATAAAGAGCTCAGGAAGGCAGAAGAACCGAGGTCTATGAAAAATTCAGTAAAGAGTAAAAATATACAACACTATGATCGCTACTTGCTTCTTGCCTATCTGTATCAGACATATGCAGGAAATCAAAGACCAAATATTTTCCTCTTTGACAGGAAAAATCTGATCAAAACAAATTTTCTCAATGAAAGCAAAGTGCCTGGATGCCAGAGATATAAACCAGTGCATTCACCATCAATAAAGGAATAATATTCCTTGAAATATTATTCAGGGAAAATATTAAACAGATATGCTGGAACAGAACAGTGACTTTAATATTGTGAGCAGCAATTTGGATATTCTCTTTAACGGATGTGTCATCTTGTCTAAAGCGACATATGTTCCAAGATAAATTATATCCAACATTTTAAAATACACATTTTCATCTCTTAGCAGTTAGACAGGAGTGCTGTCTTCCTCTTTAGTCTATTGAACTCATAAGATGCTTTTGTTTTCACTTTTTTTTTGTTTTACTTTATTGGTTAGTTCAATTTTTAAATTAGATAATAAAATTATTTTATACATTTACAATTTACTGCCATTTGAACATGTTCTTCACAAACCTATCTGACAGTTTTAGGGTGTGAATTAAAAGGCAATTTCAAATCCTTTTTGAGATGTATCTAATAAGTTTTCAGACCTAGTCATCAATGAAAACAGCAGAGATGAAGAGTGTCAGATAATTTAAAAGTGCATTTAAGGTATTCACATCTTATTTTCATGTGTCTAAGTCTATTAAACCATTGATCCCAAATTTACAGCTGTGAAGTTTTGAAAAGACAATTTGTGCGTCCAAACAGAAAATAGTGTGCAAAGAAAATAGTGTGCAAGTATAGAAAGCAAACATGAAATAAAATTAATTTCACAAAATGATAGATTGAAGTGAAATAAAATCCCAAACCTGTATATTCTAGCAGTAATTAGTTTTAGAGCACAGCCCAGTTCTTGGTAATATGGTAATAATAACCAAATAAATAGCAGTCCTTTTTCACCTGTGACTGCACATCACCTATCAAATGTACTGCTTGTTAATGAATCAAGTGCACAGTACTTTTTGATTTTTTAAAGATTCTGTGATTCTCTTAACTTACTCTTTTGGTAGGATCATACCAACTTTTATAAATAGAACTTAAATTTCAAGGATGATATTGAAGCATGGGATGCAGGAAAACCTGTTTTATGTGTAAGCATATGCATGTGCAACCAGTAATTTTATCAAAGAATAATTTTTTCAAAGAGTTTGGCAGCAAGAATTCAAGTTTTTCTTTTTTTTTACAGACTGGGTAACAACCACTGATCTTGAGCAACATGTCTTTACTAAGCAAAATATCATATAGCACAGAAGGTCTACATGTAATTAATTCTGCCATCCATCTCGCTATCCTGCAGTGCTACAGACGCACAGTTTATTCCTTTACCACAAAATTTCATCCCAGAATCTCAGCCTAAAACAGAAGCACTAATAGCAGTGTGAACAAACTGCTAAACAAGATTGGGTACGAATAAACATTTCTTCAGTTTCATTTATTTTCACATTTTCAGACAAGTGATAACCGAGAATAGATTTTAGAACATAACAAGCTGTAGTTTTGAGCGGCAGTCTTTAGAATTAGAAGTAAAATTCTCTTTATGAGAGAATTTATGTTCTCTCATAAAAGATACCTGTTTTTCAACTGCCACCAACAAAAGCTTAAAAACAGAGAAACCGCCTGACCTGGGGCACCAGCTATGCCAGTACCCGAATTTGGCTAACAGTGATTCCAGAGATGTACAAACAAAAAATGCTCCAAACTGAATCTTCAAAATAAGATTGTTAATCAGGTGACAGTACAAGCAGTAGGTAAAAGCATAAAAATTTATTATATAGCCTGCTGATTTACCAACAGGCCTGATCTTAAATCCTGCAAAGCTGATTGCTAGCCTCAGTGACAGCTAATGTAAAAGATGAGAGGCTTGCTAAGAAATGGAACCATAAGATGTAAATGAGGAGCTCTGTAGCCTAATTCTTCATTAGAGACCTCCTCAGAAAAATTATTCCTCCGTGTTTCTGCTGAAGTCAAGTTTCCTGATGAAGCACTGACAGTGTTCCCTGGAAGAAACATGTGAATTTGCAAGCACTGTGGGAACTTCTCAAATCAGTCAGAAAATCCTGCTCCGAAAGCTTTAATCTTTCTCCTTGAATGACAGTCATGGTTCTGAGCTCTCATCTGCAAAACTCACACTCCTCTGTGAGTTGGGCAGAACAGGCTGCCAGCTGTGAAGGGCTCACTCATCCCTCTCCTGAAAGCTGCTCCTGTCTCCTCACAGAACAATGTGTTTGCAGCAGATTTAGCTGACCCCAGGCTCCAGCTCCATGCCTGTCCTCTGAAGAATGCACACAGTGCCACAGAGAGAGCTCACTGCCTTCAAAAGCACCCACGAGTGCTGACCAGAGCCTGGTGCTTTGCCATATACAGATGACTGACTGCTGGAAAAACTAAAGGGCTGCTCTATGAATAAATCTATAGAAAGCTTTAAAAACAATAGTGACTCTACTCTCAAAACAGAAAAATGATAGGTCTCCTGGGAAATACCTCTGACCACCTGCAGCCCCTCATTTCTTTTTTTTTTTTTTTTCCCTTTTGGCTTATTTGTTTCTTTGGTCTGGGTTTTGTCAAACATCACAGCAAGGCAGCTTCTTCCAGCAAAACTACATTATGATGACTCAGGGGGTGAATTTACTGCTTGAGCCTTGGGATTACACAGTGAAACTCTGAAATTATGTATTAGCCACGTGGTAAAGTCTTCTTGAAGCATACCAAATGCACAAGTAAGCAAAAAATTGGGACAGTGTAGAAATCCTGTGGTTTTCATTTTTCTCCTGACATGTGTAATTGGTGGTGTACTGATAACCATTAAAAAACTCTTCTGGAAATGGATTCTGTATTCTAGAGCGAAGGCATCTCAGCCATTCCACCTAAGATTGATTTGTCAGCTCAGACATTTTTGACAATGCTGCTTTACATACACAAATTGCAGTTCTAGTAAATACTTTTGTATATTTCATTGAAATATTCTGCTTTGAATAAAATGCATTGGAGAAAGTTGTAATCTAAGCTACCTCTTTTATGTGATGTCAAGGTACTTGATTTCAGTAATATACTGGCTGTCTCCTGATAAAGCAAAAAGGCTTGACTTTATTTTGCTCCTGTTGAATTTTTACATAAAATATTGTAATAATCTATTCAGAAGATCTACTGACTGCAATAGAACCATATAATCATCATTAGGTTGCTATCTTCTAAGCAGTGTTATAATATCTGGTATGAAACACAAAATGCTTGTATAAGAGAGGAGCAAAAACAGGAGAGAGAGAGAGAACTTTGTGCTCTTCCAGTGGGCTTCTTGACTTTACAGTGGTGATAACTGTAGTTACATACAAGCATTGAAGGAATTAGCAAAGACACAGGGGGTCATAGCCAAAAACCTCTCATTTTTCCATCCCACACATGCATTTTGATGAATCACTATGGATATGATCTACAACATCCTTTATTGTTTTCAACATGAACCTTCCTTCAGCATCTAGTCCAGCCAGAGAGCAAGGAACAGCAAAGCACAATTTTGCTTGGTGTGAGGCAAAGATGTGGGAGTTAAACACCTCCAGAAAGTTCTCAAACCTCTCTGAGAACAAGGGGATTCTCCCAGATTGAAGAAATCCTCAAAGAATACAGCACTGGCAGGTCATATTTAATGGCAGTTGTTTCTCACCCTCCTAGTACAGTGACAATTTAAGAACACGGTGAAGTATTTGGAGCCAGAAATGCAGCAAACACTGACTGTTCTCCTTGGAGACTGTGGTTAAGGACACCTTTAATTCCAGCTCATGCCAACCAGGTGCTGCTGGTTTTAGTCTTCAAAAAAAAGTCCTGAGTTCTCCTCAGAAAATGTAACACAGATAATCTCAAAGACCACTTCCTTTTCTTCCAGATGCAGTCTAAGCTGTCTCAAGCTCTGCCACAGATTAAGTACTTACATATACGATTAGGCCTTTCTATCTCTACACACATTTCTTTGTGCTTAATACTTCCCTTGCAAGTTATATTGCTATTCTCAGTGTTATTGAAATCTGTGCCTCCAAGAGTCATTTAGCCCTATCTACCTTTTCACACTGCTATAATAAAAAGTTCCAGTCCCTCATCTGCAATTCAATCATATCCATATCATTTAAAAAGAGAGGAATTCTGTGCCCCTCCTATATCAGTATTTTTTATGCTGTAATCCCTGCTGATATTTTAGAAATTAATCTCTCCCAGGCTGTTGGAATGTGAAAGAAAAGCACAGTTCTCATCCACTATCTGTGCAGAAAGTATTAACATTATTACCCTCCATACATTCATTTCTTTTTCAAACAAAACACAACAAGACTTTATCATGGCACTGCAATATTATTCATACTCCAGTTATTTGATTCAATTTAATGTAAAGTGCTCCAAATCATTTTAGACTTGGATACTGAGATTCAACATGAAGTTAACTACTATTTTCTTTCGCTAAAGAGTGAAGCATGACTGGTTTGAAGCAGAAGCCTTCTTCTATGTCAGGGCCATGGTTCTAGGAGAAGAAGAAAACACATAGTCCAGTTTTTCTAGTACAGAGTAAATCAGATTAACAGATTTCTCCTCAGATTTGGCACCCTAGGCAAGGAAGTAAAACAGTGGTGACTTTCCCAGAGTCATACCAAAGTCCATTATTTGACAAGGGTTTCAGCAAGCATTGCCATGTATTGGGCTAGACAAACCTCTCTCTTCATCTGTTCCCTGCAGGCAGGAATGCTCAGGCCATGGATGTCTGCACAAGGAGGTTCTCCTCATCCCTGTCCAGAGTTATCCCTGAACACCATTTCAGAGGATAAGAAACCTCATGAGACTGCCAAGCCACACTTGGACTCTTTTGCTTGTGAAAGAAGGCAACAGGCAAGGGCACAGCAAAGAACACTGTGTCCCAAGTACTACAGGCAAACTGAGCATGACTGGGGAAAAGCAAAACAAAAAACCCCAAAACCCCAAAAACCCCATGAGCCAATGTAAAGCTAATCAGGATCCCTGGGCATCACCTTCTGTTCTAAAGTGTTCAGTTCGAATCCATGTTTATGACATTACTTTCTCTTCTGAAAATGGATTTCCTCACTTAGTGAGGAATTTCCTCATTTTTTTCTTAAGTCAAACACGACCTTTTAAATCTAAAACATATAGAATCTACATCAAATAACTTTTGTATCCCAAAGAACACGAACAAGATCTTATGAGTAATGAAATGGCCTAAAGCAACCAGAAAAAGGATACATGAAAAATGCATTGCTTCCCTCAAATATGCTGCAAATTTTATTTGTCTCTACAGCTCTTTCACAGAGTGAATTTATTCCCCACAGTGATATTTTTTTCCTCCGTCAGGAGTTATCAATTGCATTTTAAGTGCCTCATGTAATGGATATTCCATCATTTTCCATGAGAAGGTGCTCCACAGTCTAATAGCTGAAAATCCAGGAAACACATCCAACTTAAGAATGCTCTTTACTTGGTGCCTGCCCATATAACCTAGTAATTATTCTTTCTATGAAGTTTAATGCTCAGATGAACTTATATCTGGCCTCAGTCCTGTTAAAGGCTTCAAACAAACCTTAAAAAGGTGACAGGAGATGACAGGCAACATATTTCTTTTCACAGAGAAATACTGTATGAATTATTAATCTGACCCAGAAAAGATCCTAATCAAAGACTAGCAGGGGCCCCTTGAGCACTGTTAGTGTGAAATTCCACCCTCTGAATCTTGGAGGCGTGGGGAATTCACATAGGAAGGAGCAGAGCAATAAAGCCAAACTGTATGTCACTGATAGAAAGTTTAAAGGAGCGTTGTAACATCTACTATGGTGTTATTTATATATAAATGTGGATATATTTTCAATTATTCCTCTATTACCATTTAAAAAAAAAAAAAGAGGGTGATACTTACAATCATTTAAAAACACTACTGAGCAATTCCATACTTTTGAGGAGTAGGAAACCCAAAGAAAGTTTACCAGCAGAACTAAATATTTATTTCTTAATTACAGAATCTTTAGAATGAGCAAAACAATTACAGACATCGGGAGGGTTTTAGCTTTATTCAGTGCTGAATACATTAGCACTGTGGACATCCTCAGTGGTGGAAACTTCCACGTTGTGGCTTTGAGTGTGAAAAGCTAAGAAAAGAGATAACCAAAGATTTTAGCTTAAGCATGTTCAGCTGCTGTAGTAAAGTTCCCTCTACATCTGTCTGCTACAAAAGTGAAATGCTGGTAGGTGTTGCCACTGTATTCCTCTTGCTGCTGGAAAGAAGAAGTTGGTTTTGATTACTATGTTTATGAAATAATCAGAGAAATTACCTAAACTAATCCTGAGTTTCTGATCTTGCTCAGGTGTTCTTAGCACAGCAAATCCTGCTAATACAGGATAATGAAAAATGCATAAAGTTCTTGTGATTAGAGGTACAGGTAAATAGAAGAGAGCAAAGGGACGACACCAGATTCTGGATCCTGCAATGCTTGACTGATCTTCAGAATATGTATTAAATGAAATATTTCATCGACTGCCTAAATGCAGGCCATAATCTCTGTAGTATCTTGGGTGGATAGAAACAAACAAAACCAAACCAAACCAAACAAAAAGTTTCTATCTACTTCCCTCAGAATATCACCACTGTTACACCTGACCTATACCAGTTTACAGCAGGGCTGGGGATGCCTCACAGTGCATTTGCTCAAAGCGCACATGAGTTGCCAGCTGCCTCCTCATCCGAACAGGAACATCCAGTATCATGGAAAACATTGTGAAAACTCCAGCCAAAGAAACATGTTTACACCACATCTCATCTGAGAAAGTCATGTAAGGCCAATCTCTTATCCCAGCAGGCCTGAGATCTACAAAATTTTCAAAAGCTCTAATGAAATGCAGAACCTCTGCTCCTGCTCCCATGGGACACACACACAGCTTAGCTCTTACAGGACCCCCAGGCTAGCTCAGCCTGATGTACATTATCATTGTTTGTACTACAGATATAGCATTCATTATTTACACTACATATTTAGTCAGGTACACATTCCCTTATCTTTAAAATAAGCTTCCCATTTAATTAATTTCTCACTGTTTCCATCCACATGCTTCCTCACAACCAGATTTTGAAAAGAAGATTTTGCTCTGTAAATTCAACAACAAAAGGCAGGGTTGTGTATGAACAAGCCTCATTGTCCAGAGAAAGGAAAAATCCCACGAGCCTCTAAGTGAATAAAACACAAACTAGTAGAGAAAACTTGAGAGCAGACAGCAGTTTTGAGCCAGCCAAAACTCGGACCCTTCAGTTCATATTGCATTAATATGAAACCTTGTTTGTGTGTATCTAAATCATCCCCATATTCCATATGGTTTTGATCTGGAATGTTAGAGGGGGCGTACTTTGACATTCCTTATTACAATGGTTTCTGAGCACTTCACAACCCTTTATAGGGTCATTTTCTAAGTACTTTCACAGAGGGGAAGAGGCTCCAAGGTACAGAAATAGGAGACTGCAAGTACCTCACTGTCTTCTTGAAAGTGTTTTTTCCAAGTGATTCAGAGCTGCAGCATTAAAATCTGCAGCACTCCAAGAGTGCAGCATTCAGGTGAGCATGGCTCTCATTCTCTTGTCCTAATCCCTTTTTCATGAATGGTACCAGAAACCTTTAGAAGACAGGACCCATGAATAGATGTGAGTGTTTTATGGATATTATTAATTTACTTACTGAAGGGTGTCATCAATGTTTTTGTTGCTTTAGTTGCTCAGGAATGCTCTATGCAAACACAAGGACTGATCCTGGAAGGTGCTGACTGGTGCTGATCCAACCTATCACAAAAGGGCCAGGATACAGTCTGATCCCAGTAAGAACATGGGTCACAAAATGTTTGTTCAGCTGGCACAAAAAGAGTTCAGCAACTTCTAAGATTCATTTTATAATTTTATTTATTTTATGATATTTATTTCTGACACAGAACTCTCTGTCTTGTAGGAAGAGAAAGCCAATCTAAATAAGACACCAGCCTGAACATTCCTGGCACACAGCTCCTGTGCACACTTCCCTTCCCAGGCCTTGCACAGCCGCTTTTTCTGACAGCCACTGCTCTTTAGTAATTTTTAAATCATGAAAATTGCTTTTGGAGTTCCAGTTCCAGACACTGATTTCCCAAATACAAGGCTTCTGAACCAGTTTTGTGTAGAACTAACTCTCAACCATGTTATGAGATTTATTCCCCAAGATCTTTCTAACATAAAGGGAATTTATTTCTAAAGGAATATGCTGCAGATTATGTATAGACAGAGACAACACAGCAACAAATGCAAATTAAACATTCAGAGGCATATTGCTGGCAGAGGTTTTGGGATTCTAATATAACTTTCGCTTCTAGCACTTTTAGACAGGAACAACAAACACCAAGCCAAAACTCATTGCTATTGATTGCAACAGGTTCAATAGTACTTGTAAAGCTGAATATCCCAGCATCTTTATAGTCTCCAAAATATTTAAAAGCCATGTGAATTCCAGTGATTACATAAAGCATTCTTTAAATTTGGAATCAAATTCATCTGGGCACTTATGCCTGAAGTATCTGATATAAATTCCCATTGAGCACAAGAAGCATTCCAGAGGAACTGGCTGTGTTGGCTTCATAATCTAACCATGAGCACTTTTGGAGAGCACTTTATTATTTCAGATATCACTTTTCTCAGTCGCATATCTTTGGCTCACTTCAGCTACTCCTGCAACTCTGGTGGAGCTCAGACTGGCTCTGGGAGAGGTCTGCAATCCCAGCTGCAGCTGCCTCAGGCCTCACAGATGTGTTTAACAAGAACCTCAGTGTTCTCTGAAGGTGCCCAGCCTCAAACTCCTAAGGGACCATCCGTCACGCCTCCTAATCAGGGCTGTCACCTTCCATCTGATCTCAAGAAGGTCTCTAAAAGCCACTATTTGTTAGCCTTCCTGCAAAATACTCAGAAACCACATTGAATCCCAGACCTTGTTTCCTGCACTCAATTCCAAATTCAATTTCCCTTAGCTTTGCCCAGACAGACACCTACAGAAACACAGCTGTTCCCAAGCTTTTTCATCCACAGCCTTTGGGAAAAAAGGCTCCCATTCTCTTACTATCACTTTCGGTAATCAGCTAATTGATTTTTAGGAGCAGTTCTTCTAATAGCTATCTGCTACCAATCTCTTCTAGGGCATCTGAGAAACCCAGTGTGCCTGAACAGTCCCATAATTTAATTACCTGCTTTCTGCAACACAGAGCCAAGCACAGGCAGAGGCAATATCACTGCTCTCTGTCCTCTGGCCACCCACAAAAAAACCCTGATCCATTGGAAGTGTTTGCAGCAGCACACCTATCCTTGCATCCATTCCCCCAGAAGACCTCATACGGCCAGAACGGTTTGTCAGTGATGTCAGTCTCCACACTGGTCACGTTTTGCAAGGGGAAGTTTGCAGGGTTGACACAAAATTTGCCAACGTGCACCTTTGTAGCGGTGCAGGTGGCTGCAGCTACTCTTTGCCCTGAGGAGAACTCAGATAACCAGCTGTGGAGGCTAGCAACCCAAGCTTAGCATATAACTTTCAGTCGTGGTGAGAACCCATGATTCCCTTGTTTTGTCTTTTGCATGTTTTCCCCTGATTGGTTAATATTTTGGCCTCTTGTTTTATGTATGAAGTTACGTATAGTCATTTTCCTTCTTTAATATGTTTTAGTTCTAGAAAGTTCCTTGTTCCTTGACGCCCCATTGGATCCTTCCCTGAGTCCCTCCTATGTGTTGTTCCCATTGGTTCCCCTCCTGTCAATCCCACCTGCTTGTCTCTATCCCATGGGCTGAGATCCCTTTCCCCACCTATTCTGTACCCAGTATAAGACCCCGGACTTTCTCACCACTGGGCCTCTTTGTTCCTGCCTTTTCAGGGGAAGGAACCTGCGTGGAACACATATGGAGAGTCCCCTCGCTTTACTTCTTTGTCTTCGCCCACCTGCTTGCAAAACAGGGACAGGAAGATCCAGCCCCTTTTGGGTGAGGAGCTCTAACCCGTTTTCATTGTGTGTTGGGCACTGAGTGCCGCCTTCCAGAGGGGTTTCAGCGTTGACCTCCGAGCTTCTTTGTGTCGGCACATGAGGGGTAAAACCCCTTCTGCCAGCTCCCAGTGGGTGGAAACCCCTCCACACCTTCTCCTTGTGAGATAATGGGAAAACAAACACACGGAGCGTCTCAGAGCCCGCAGTTGGGGATGCAGGTGAATGTTGGGGAAGTTATCTGGAAAAGTGGTTTTGAGGTAAAAAGCCCGTGGG
Organism: Corvus moneduloides; assembly: GCF_009650955.1. Lineage (NCBI taxonomy): Eukaryota > Metazoa > Chordata > Aves > Passeriformes > Corvidae > Corvus > Corvus moneduloides. Next base: position 55,233,652 of record NC_045481.1, on the reverse strand, counting down.
AAGAAACTTGTTAGCTCTCAGTTTTCGTTTCTCTCAGTTGATATGTTCTTTGGTTTTTCTCCTTATCTCACCGGAACAGAGATAACAGCACGGTCGTGCAGGGAAAGACAAGGAATTAACAGTTCTGAAAATGCTGAGACCATCATTCAGAACTGCAGAAAATTCTTCTGTGATATCTCAATCTTCAGCAAAAACTCATTATTGAGAACATAATTGCAAGCCAATTGCTAATCATCATCGAGACAGAATACAAAGAATGGGGTAAATCATTGTGGCCACTAAAGTAAGTTTGTGTGAACTATGCATTTCTAACGGATTTTCAGTGAACAAAATCCAGCCAGTATAAAAAGCTAAACAATCACTAAGTTATTAATAGTTTATGAAAATATTCTGTTTAAGTAATGTTCTATTACTTTCAGCTGATGAATTTTTAAATGGAAAATATTTAATCGCCTCCCTGCCACAAATGCAGCTATTTTTTTTTGCCCAGAGGCAGGTTATCTCAAAGGATGTACATAGGCAGAGACTAACTCACATAGGCACATGCTCACTGGTTTCTCACAGAACCCTTTAGTTTTGGCCCCTTTCCTCTGTTGCTCTCAGTAAAAGTAGACTGCAGCCTCCAATCATTCCAATTTTTCCGTTTATGGCAAATACGAGCTTCCACATGTGCTCTCCAGTTATTTCATGGATCATCTTGGCACTAAAAGGAGTTGAAGTAAACTCTTCAGTATGAACGGTGTGGTTGGGTTTGGTTTTCATGCTGAAAAACAACACACAGAGAAAAAGGTTCATGCACATATGAATACTGTAAGGTCTGATGGAGTAGTCAGGAATTTCAGAGATGAAGCTGCTCATCTTTAATGATTATAATGAAATATAATGAATACAATGAAAAATGGTCATTTTTATACAGCTGCTCTGACCACACCTTGGCCTTCAAGCTATTGATTTGTGCCCCAAAATCTGTGAATTTCTAACCCAAATATTTGGTCAGATTCTGTTTTCACGGCCCCTCTGACTCTGAAATCCCTGGGAGTCTCTGTGCCAGGATTTTTACAGCTAACAGCATTCCTGCTACTTAACTTGCATAACCTTCTCTGTCTTGTTTTATAATATACATTTAAAAGACCCAAAAAAGCCCCCATAATTTATGACAGTGTTGAGAACAGCTAGAACAGGAAAATGCTAACTACATTTCTGTTCTTGTTGGTGAGCAGAACTTAAGACGTTTATTCCTGCCTCTTAGATGAAAGTTGTTAAGAACCTTTCTAACTTTTTTAACGTACATGAATTTGAATTAATTTTATTTCTGATTCCTAGTGCACTTCTTCTGTTCAGGCTTTTTGTGGCAGAAGTGAACGAGCACTGGTGGAATCTAGTGGTGATGGAAGGCATATTAACTGCAGTTGATACTAGAAATAGTACAGGAAGGCAAAGACAGTGACAGATTTATGCCAGATGAAACAAGACAGTGCTTTGGTAATATATCTCAAGATATGTGCCATATGTATATGATAGCAGTTTATTTACCTCACTATGTTTTAATTTTCACATTTACATCATTCAATCTACCAGTTCAAGTTCAGTACTATGATCAGGCAGTAAAAATTCTGTGTTGGTGAATGGTAGAAAAAGGTTCTTCTGGATTTTAGAAAGCTGCTCTGCACTGACCAGACGTGCCAGCTTGTACCAAATAGTCAAAACATAGATTCATATACCACTGTAGGAATTCTCATTATATACTAGCTCACCAAAATGATTCTTTTTGTGCATATCAATCACAAAATGAGAGCAGGAACTCTCTAGACCCAAAGAAAGAACATTTGACCAGTATGTTTGGATCATCTCAAGACCCCCAGAGCCAGTTTACTCTTTCCTGCAACTCAGTCCCACTGGCACACACCATCCTGTGTCACAGGAATCTGGATCTATCCAAATTGCGTGTTTGATCAGGACTTCTGATTCTGGCAGGCATTTCTTTCTCCATGGTCCTCACTGAGCCTTCAGGTTCTCTGATGTCCTTTGACAGAAGAAAGAAAGGAAGAGAACTCTGGAAGTTGTGACAGAAAACAGGATGTAGCACCAAGATTTTAATGAATGAACATCCTGATGGGGGAAGAAATAAAAATTTTCTCTTCTTCAACAGAGAAGCTGCTGAACTCTGCCCTCCTGGAGCTGTTCCAGACTGTGAATGGCACAGTTAATACGTGATGTTTCCATTCAACTGCACATTACCTTCCAAAATGAGAATGGTCACACCATTGCTCAGAAAAATTAATGAGTGTAGCACACAGAACTTTCTCAGCAGCTACCAAGTTATTCAGGAACTTGTTACTGAAAAAAAAATCAAGGCACTGCTGAATCTAATGATGTCAGTGATGAACCTTCCCAAAGTTAAAAGTACAGAAAGAGCACATGAGAAGGAAAAATTAAAAGAAAAAAGGAAGGAAATCAGGGATGCTCAGTGCTTGCTGACTTGTATTTAAAACACTACAAAATTATTTGACTACAACACAGCACTAACACCAGTACAGTCTTTAATTGCCATGAATACAGATAATTATACAAATTTGCAATTGCCATAAATTGAATGGAAAAACAACCCCCTGATGCAGGAAGGAATTATAACTTGATTTATCAGGCTTAATTTAAATAAAAGTAGGAGTAGAGTTTAATGCTGCTGTGGAGTAATTCTCTTAAAAGCTCACAGAAAAATTATTCTGTAAAGAGATTGTGGAGTTTATGTGGGAGAGGAGTTGAATTAGGGAAGTCACTTGCAAACTTGCAGAAGAAAACCTGCAGAAGTGCACCAAATTGCTGCACTTCAAAAGAAGCATCTCAAATGCCACTTCAGCTACACCATCCAGGCTCATGATTCCAACTTACTCTGGAGATCTCAGTGGGATGCTGGAAGTACACAAGGACACAGATGCTCAGAGCATCTTTACATACATCTCTGTGTATTTTTAGAGGAAGTACTGAAAGCCGTAAGAGTTCATGGCACCATGTTGTTCTGTCTGCTTGGATCTCTGCTTATCAAACAGCACTAAAGTTTTTACTGGTTCTGCCATGAAAAAACATCAAATTCCTGCTAGCTGGAATACCATATCTAATGACTGGAATGATGACACAAAGTTCACCACTGCAAAATATATTTTATTACATTCACACACTTCAAAATCCAAAAAGCAGAATCCACGTGCTTTTCATCTAAAAGTACTTTGAGTTGTTTTGATGGTGAGTTATTTTTCAAGGACTACCATAAACACACAATAATTACAGATATCGCTGGAAGTGCTACTCACCTGCACTTGCACACAATTTTTCAAGCAAAGACAAATGCAAAAGCAATCTCTGTATTAGAGTCAATGGGAAATCTGAAATCTGAACCTAGAGCAGGTAACCAGAAATTAGTTTTAAATCAACAGCTTATTTTAAAAAGCCAGAAGCTTACAAGTATTTAATGCTTTACACTGATTAAAAAAGAAAAGACAGTGGGAATCCACTGCACAAAATACCAGCTTTAGCCACAAGGGAGTGAAGTGCAGTTGCCTGACAGTATTTCACAAAGGATTTGTTAAAAAAAAAAAAAAAACTAAAACAAAAAAAGCTTTCCCTTCCCTCCAAACAAACCTTTTCTCAAAAGATGCTAGCATGTTCTAATGAAATAAAATAGAATTTCAACCGTTACTATGACAGGACCATAACTCAAGGTAATACAGATAAATTGGATAAATTATATGAAATTAGTGATATGACATTCCTTGAAGATAATAACTAGTTGTGGAACTGTTTACATTTTATGCTCCAAAGTTGAGCTAAAATCTCATTCAGCTTAGAATTCTTGTCTCAATATAGCACCATTTACTTATGAAAAATCAAGATAAAAATATTTTGCTACTCCAATAGAAAATTACAGTTCAGTCATCTACAAGTGTTTCCAGCTAGAACTGACATTATGGAAGGTCACTTTATTTTACCTCCAAAGAAACTGTACAATTTGCATGTTTTAGGCTTATTTGTTGTTATTTCTGCAACAAGCTCTAGTTTTTCTCAGCAAGTCACAGGCTGAATAATCAATTTCTCTTCTTCTTCCACAAAAAGCACAAGGCCTGTCCTGATCTGGTTTCAATTCTGTTTAAATATTTGGATTTTCTCATCTGTGTTCAGTAGTGTCAACCTATAACTCTCTTGCCTTTTCCCAAAACCGTGAAGACCCAGCGCAACTCAGAAACTTTTGGGGTTTTTTTTGGTGATGACTGAGGTATACAATGTAACACATGATAATCAAATGGAAAATCAAATAAAAAACCATAATTTACTCAGCAGTCTCTAAGGGATTGTAGCACTGGTAAGACACAGTGAGTGGAATGTACTGAAAGCTTCAGCATGTACAAATTTTCCCATTGTGACAAATGCTCTTTCTGCGCTTGATGATGATTCCACATTATATATAGTCTTTTCATTTCCCCCATTTAAGTCTCTTTTATTCAACACTACAGAAGGAATTCTTTTCTGCTTGGTTTTCTGTCAGCCTGAGGGATTTTGGAAGATCATAACCACTGAGGTTATTAATCGGACAACATTATTTACAGACATGAAGACTGAACCGTTCCACTGCTGAAGCACAATTACTGGAAATCTGAAACAGTGTGATGGATTTCTATTGCACTGCACAGCCTCACTAAGTAATGCTTCTATGGAGATTGCTTCTTATCAAACCGTGGTGTAAAACTGTGGGTTTCCACTGTAGAATTGAATAATTGCACTCCAAAATCCACACACGGGGTCAGCAGCAACCTCGTGTCCAGCATCCAGTCATTTTTCTTCAAAGCTCAAAGTTTCTTTCACTGAAATGTCTAGAATTTTGGATCTTAAGCATTCATGTCTCACTTTATTTTTCATGTCATACTTTGAGCTTTGACTTGCTATTTCTGTCTTCAATGTATTACTTGGCTATATAAATCCAGGGAATAAAATTTATTCTCTAATATGAAGTTCCCTTGCTTCTGTATTTCTTCCTCATAACTACTTAAGGCTTCAGAGGTGGCAATACCAGAAACAAGTAATGATTGTTTCAAGTAGGGAATTAGGATCAGGAAGAGAGGAATTCCAAAGAAAGATGGATTTCAAAGCTCTGCAATTGAGTGGGAAGGCCAGCTCTTTTCGGTGAAGACAGTGTCCCTTCTGTACCAACAACTGTCCTTTACTCCATGCACAGTAATACCATTAGTGGGGTACTTGGAACTTCTGGAAGGGTGACAGTGCATAAGTTTGTTAAAACTGGTTGGTTATAGAGCAGCACAGGGGTAAGAGCATCCCCTACAGATTATTACTCTCATTATCCTTCAGTGTTCATTCCAATTGTTTGCTCCTAGAGAAGACATTGGGCTGCACATGGACTCTAAGCAATTTTAATTGATGGCAGTGATTTTATGACTAACTGCAGTAAAACCAGTAATTTACATCAGTAGTTTAATAGTGCTGGTCTTATTCTAGTTTTGGAGAAAATGAGGTGTGACCACTGGATGTATTGAGCAGATCTGGCTACCAGGATCTTCATGGAAATCTTAGGCTCTGAATTAATCTGATGGCCCAGATTCAAACCAGGGTGAATTCAGAGGCTGTGGCAATCATCACGAAAACATCACTGGCACAAATAAAGCATGGAGAGTCCAAAAGTACAAAGATGAGGCCACAGTGTTTATAATGTGCATGCAGCCTTGACCTGGAGGGACCAAAATAGCATTGTTCATCTGTAGCTTACAAAAAAGCTAGAATCACTAATTAGGAGAGAGTTGCAGAGCATATTTGAAGTAATAACCTGAAAGAGAATAGCCAATATGGATTTCAAAGGGAAAATTTTTCTGCACAAAGATGGTCATAAAAGGTTATGGAGCTGATTATGGCAGCTCATTCAAACCGTTTGATATTCAAAAGGCATTTGATGGCACATCTCCTGCTGAAAGCCATAGAAAAAATAAATTTGGGTCACATCGAAGGAAATATCCTATGGTGAGGACTAATTGCATTCATCTTTTATTTATACATGGAAACCTCATAAAACATTCCCTACCCCAGTGACATCCAAACACTTTCCAGACTGAGCTATATTTAGGACTCTGCTCTACTCCCTGGAGAGGGAGGTTCTGCCACACTCTAGGATCTGGCTCACTAAAGATCCTGAAATTCTAAGAGCAAAGGGATGCACTGGCTGTTGTTATAAAAAATGTAAATTAGTGGAGTTTCACCTTACCTAACCCATCACATCTTTCTGTTGACTCTTGCCTGACAGAAAATAGCATTTTTTGGGCGGACACAGACTTTTTATCCTGGCTTCCCAAAAGCAGGGTCACATTTCAGAACCTGAATGTCTGCACATACTTGTGCAAATGCTGCTGCTGTGCTCCAAGCCATGACTTATCATCATCAATTACCAGCACGTTCCAGTTCCAGTGACTCCATCCTTGTGCATCCCAAGCAAGATTGGCAGGATTCCAGGCATTTCAATGTCATTCCCCCTCACAGACATTGGTTTAACCAGGTGCAGCCTCTGTTTCTGTCATGTTCTTTCAGCAGACCAGGTTTTTCTGCTTCCCCCCTGCAATGTGTCTGTTATTTGATCAGACCATTAATATCTTTCTCAATTTGTCATTTTACGAAGGATCGGTGTTACAGAAAATCATAGAAAAATTCTGTTCTTTTTCTCATTCCATACAACCAGTTATGAACAGGAAGGACTGTGGGAGCTGAAGCAATTCCACACTTAGAAAGAATATTAAGCACTAAAACTTGAAGACTTTTTCCAAACCATTTCAGAAAAAATGAGTTTTTATTTGCACACAAATGAATTTTTGAGTGATTTCATCAGAGCTGCTGTGTATTAATGATGGAACATTTAATTTTGGCATTTTGAAACCAAGGGCCTTGAGGTTTTTTTTTTAATGGAAATTTGAAACTGAATTTCATTACAATTAATGATTGAAAAAAAAAAAGAAAAAAAGAAAATGAAAAAACCTTTAAGTATGTCTTTGCTATGCTAATAAATTAATATGCACGAGCCTGCTGTTTGGCCCTCAGGCCACCTGGCATGGAATGGCTCATGTCACACTAATAAACTCTCTTCCCTGCCAAAACAGGCTGCATTCAGATGGCAGAATGGGAAGGCTCCTGACCAACACTGATGCCTGAGTCCTGCCTGGCTCCTGTTTGGGAAAGTGGCAGTGAGGTCAGGCCAAAAGTGAGCAGGAGACCTTTTGAAGAGTGTGACAGTACAGAAAATAATATTCTGAAAAACACTGAAGTTCCTTGGCGCTGTTCAATTTGCTAGAATCAACATATCCTGAATGCTTTTGAACTGAGAAATTGGTTCTTTGTAGATAAATACCTGTACCTTGCGCACCAAGATCAGGTATTCTAGACATATTTAAGCACTGCTAACATGAAACAGAAGTTGCACAGGAATCAATGGCTCAATGGAGTTTGGGACTCTAGGGGTCTAAAAATTTCATTTTAAATGTCCTGTGTCATGAGGAAGGCTTGGAAAAGGGACAATGGCAACACAGAAGTCCTCCTACTTCACTTCCTCACGTAAGAGTTTTATTATGGTGATTTTTAAGGAAAAGAGGAAACAGTCAGTTAAGAGCACCAAAGTTGCTGTACCAATTCTGTTAGTTCAAATGATTGTGTCTTTTGAACAGCATCATAGACAAGGCATGAGGCTCTTTTCAACTAAGAGGGAAGTCCTCAAGTTGAGCTAAGCCTGGTTTTAAACTGTAGAAACATTTTCTTGCTCACTGAAGTCAGGAAAATATTTTAGGCAGCATTTAGCCCTCTGTAAAACCTGTGAATGCTGCTTGTGCCTGCCCTAAGGAAGAAGGGCTGAATGGGACAGGAAGAGAATGCAATGCTGCTTCTTAATTTTGGCTGCCTATAAACCTAGCCAGGATCCAGCTGTAGACTTTCAACACCAATGCACTGTTTTATGAGATATCATCACAACCCATGAAATGCTTCTTCACCTCTACCTTTGAAAAAAAAGTGCCTCTAAGATCTCCAAACTCTCACACAACACTTTAGATCTGATTCTATTACAGCCACTTGCAACAGCAGATAAAACAGCTCATACAGATAAAACAGCAGGGCTGGAGCAAGACCATTCAACAAATTTCAGCCCCCTGATATTATTTAACTTCCAGATACATTTTACTCTCAACAATTAAATCTTGCTGTTTGTTTTAATTAAACATTCTCTTTGCTCATTAAATGAGGTTAAAAAATTACTTCATCTAACAAAGCTCAGCACAGCAAAGGATTTTTCCCATGCTAACAGCCCTAATCTTCCATCTCTTTAGAAACTATTTTTGCTTTTCAGTTCTTTCTGATGAGCTTTTCAAAAGCACCAACTTCAAAATCTTCCCTTCTGCTACCATCTTTCTGTGTATATTAAACACTACATATACACAGTATGATCACCTCATTCACAAACTCTGAAATGTTTTGAAAGGTTTCAGTATCATAATTGGAGCCCCAAGAGCCTGCAGGATAAAGTCTACCTGTCCCTAAGTGGGACAGGTAGAGAAAAGAATCTCCTAGCTCAATGTGGTGCATTCAGGATTTGGTGAATGGTCTTGATCCCGAGATCCTCATTCAGAAAGCAGGCAATTATTGCTGTGCTGTGTGGACCGCATCAAGGAATTAGGTGAATCAGGCACCTCTGTGTTAGAAGTTTCCTGGGAAACCTGCCAACAATCCCTTCCTGAAAGACTATTTCTTACCCAGTTCTTTCATTCTGACATGTCTTGTAATTGCTGTTCTGTGACCCTGTTCAGTTTTCTGCATCAACTGGGATGATAATATTACCATAACAACAAGCCTCTATCTAATGAGACCAATATTCAAAGGTTATTTCTTGTCTTGTGACAAATCATAGGCTGTCACTGCTTCCTTTTTCTGCAGTGACAGAATATTGGGACTGACTTCCAAGTTTTCTCATCTTGGGAAGTTTCCTGCTAACCCTAAAATGTCCTTAAAAGGCAGAGCCCAGTGCTCTGCTCCAGCAGAGAATAGAGGGGACTTCTGCTTGCCCTCGTGAAAAGATCAACTGCAAGTCATTATGATAAAGAGCCGAACAACAGAACCAACAGATTAAGCCAAGTGAAGCCTTATTTACTCCAGAATAACTTACAGCCTTGTCAACACTAGATAGCAGAGACTATAGAGATCTGCCATAACAAGCCATGGGCCTTCCCAGCCAAAGCCCTGATGCATTTCGTGCTCTGCTATCTGACTTTGATGCACACAGAGACTTGTGAAAGGCAGTGAGAGGTCAGAATGAGCTGGTGTGCCAAAATCATAAGAAAGCCAGTGTGCAAACTGAGATTTAAATGTAAATTCCTTGGGTTTGTAGTGCTTCCTGTCTCCTGCAGCCTGCCTCTGTCTGCTGGAAAGGATGTGCCTGCTGCATGGGCCACAGAGCTCACAGCTGGTGACAAGGGAAGAGATTTCAGATTTATTAGCTGTCTTGCTAGATATGTCAGTATACTGGTGGTGATCTGACTGATAGGATTGTGCCTGAGAGAAGGACTCCAGAGAAAATTGGGATTTGGGCTGTTCACATTCTAGTCTCCCAGCACTCTCCAAACTCAATTCAATGTGTGAATCTTTACACACTCCACACTCCAGAAGAACCAACCTGAGTGGCAGCTGCTGCATTCATTTACTTCAATAGCAGCAAAGCTGAGAAGGGATGCAAAATAACAAAAGACAAGTAAAAAATTGTGCAAATGGTGCCATCACAGAAAAAGAAAGAAAAGAAACTTCATATAGCTCGATTTCATCTCCACTTATATTGAAGTGAGGGCTCCTAAAAGAGACACACAAAAATATCTGGAGAAGGATGGAAGCGGCTTACTGAAAGAGGATTTGTAAATAGCAGGAGAGTAATTTTGGCTTGGTTGTCTCAATCTTTAATCATAAAGCAGATTTTTTTTTTTTTTATGTTCCTGCTGAAATTCACAAAAAGCTTTTATACTGAACAATTCATTCTTGTATCAGAATTTTTGTTTGGTTTTATGTAGATTTTGTATTGGCTGTGTACACTTAAAATACACCAATATTTCATATTGCAAGGGTAAGAGGGAAAAGCTTGCTACTCTTCTAGCAAAATCAGTTAATTCAACTTGACTGTACAAGAATTTAAAGTTAAGTGTGTTACATAAATCATTATAATATCAAAGACAGGAGAAAGAAAAACCTCACTGGATCAAGGTGGTATAGCAGATTTAGCATAGAAACAGTATGAAAAGGCATAATATTCATTTATTAATAATGTTCCTAGAATCTTTCATGACATTTTGGTCCCAATCATGCAACTGAAAGTTTTGCTGCAAACTTTGGTGAGTCCAGATTTGACTTTCCCTGTTTCCTTTCTCCTCCCCTTCAGTCCCACCTATTACCCAGAAAGATAAATACTCACAATAATTTCTTGACTCTATGCATTTCAAAGAAATAAATATATATTGAAGCTTTGCTACAAGGAATTTATTTTATTTTATCAAAAAGCAACATAGAATTTTTTTTAAGTGCACATATAAAACTATTTAAACATGTGAAAATATTGCCCATTTAGCCTGATAAATATTCTGGAGCAGAACTAATGTATTCCAGTGACAGAAAGCTTAAATCTAAAATATAAAAAATTAAATACCTCAATGTGAACTAATGAACATTGTAGTTCCATCCAATACATGTTATCTAAGATTTAACTTCATCAGGAGAATGCAACACGCATGACCTTTAAAAAATCAACTTATAAATACTAATTGGAGTAAGTTGTGTAGATATGTATGTCTGGCTATGATGAAAATTACCTTCCCAACCATATCCTGATGGAATCTTCCCTCTTTTCAGGCTTTCATATCTTGGGATATGCCCTAATCCTTCTTCAAATGTGGCAGTATCAGGTTTCTAAGTTTGAAATAGTGAAGAAATTGGTGATAAAAACCCTCAAAATTATTTAATCAGAACAATGAACACATAATGTTCTGCCCTCTCAGCTATCAGTCTTATGCAGCACCTCTCTGATACTCTGTGATTTAAGAGAGAAAAAACTGCCTGCGACTGGAAACCTGAAACCATTAAAGAGGGTAAGGTTAGCATGAGTTCTTTCTACATAAAAAATATGTTGTCTTTTTATCATATCCCAGCAAACTCTAACAACCCTCCAATAGCCAGGTCACAGTTTGAGTTGGTTCATGAATTTTGGTTTTCAAAGTTTTCCTGAGAGATCTCAGGAAAGAAGGAGGTGCTTATAAATAACAGCTACAACTAAGCTACAACTAAGCAGCAACTTTTTTTTAATAATGGTAGTGTTTGGTCCATGATAATCTATCAGTGGAAGAAAGATAAACTTTGTGGGCAGAGGTAGTATCTTTTATTTCACCAATTAGCAAAGTTCAGAAAGACAGCCTGGCAAAGATGGGTGAGCATTGCGTGACAGCTTGTTTACTTTTCCAAATGTATCAGCTTCCCCTGCAAGATTTCCCTCTCAGTTAATGGTTTCATTACCAGTGATGATTTCATCAGCTTGGCACCTGTCTGTTCCATCCATTGCCAATGAACCCTCTCTAGGCAGTAAGGGAAGACTCTGGCCCTGAAGCAACCATTTAAATAAATCTGTCATTTTCGTTTCTATGGAAACGTACATCTGGCTGCTTTCCCAAGCTGATAGCCAAGTTAGCCTCCCAGTCATGTTCTTTTCTTTTGGTATCTTCCTCTTGAACATTGCAAAGATATTTTACTCTCATGCTCACCTGTTTTGGAGGAATTCTGCTACAGCCAGTTACTTGCCTGTTAGTCCTGGCTGGTGTTGGTTTAACCTTGATTGAGTTAGCAAATCTCTTTCTGGCTGACAGGCACAGTTCATCACACAAACCCCACACAATACAGTTCCTGCCCTCTCATCTGACTCAGCCTGTCAAAACCCCATCCGTTTTGCTGCCTCACTTGTCAGAGATCTTCTATGATGTTGAAATTTTGTACTTCTTGATTTTTAATAACTGCAGGCTCTCCATACTGAATTTTAAGCGCTACAGATCTTTTTGGTTAATGAACTTTTTCTCTACCTTCTACATAGGCATATTCTCCAACCAATATCTATCCCAAAAAGTCAGGTGAGTTTCTGGAAGCCTCTTGACATACCAACCAAAATATGTTCCAGTAACCAAGAACCAAATACATCCATTCACGCACTAACTGCTAGTCTGAAAATTTACACCAATATTTCATTAGTTTTCCTGTTTACTATAGCTGATAATGTGTCAAGAGAGATATTTTCTTACATATTTCCATACCTAATGGTTGCATTTCTCAAATACAGTCTTGGGATCATCTGATCTAATTCCCATGACTTTATTTGCTGCATGAATGACCATAGGAGGTTTATCACGAACTTCCTCATCCAGGACCTTCATACAACAGACCAAGAAAGAGGAGTTCTAAAATTAGAGCTGGTTTGAAAAGCTTTCAGATAAAAATTAGCTAACAGACCAGTCCTTGTTACCTACAGTGCCAAATGAACATTGCCATCCAGTTGGTATAAACCTGAAGAACCTCTCACTTTGATCCTCAAAGTATCTGCCTGTGCCCATCATGAGAAAACATGAAGAAATCTTCTGCAGTTTTAAAATTCTGCTACTGGCACAGGAGCATTTTCTTCATCAGAAAGTGTACAGTGTCCACAAGAAAGGGCCTTCAACCCATGGATCCTAGGTGCTGCTGCAGTAAACATTAAAAATTGTGAGCATAATCATGCTCTAGCTTTTCCTAACTGTATATTCTTTCCATAGTTCCCCAAAATGACTGGTTAAAACAGGAGCCTGGCTTCACCTTCAAAATTCCAAGCAGCTTTCTTCTGCTTCAGCAGAGGGAAAGACGAGCTTCCCTTGTCTCACCAAACTGCAACTTACTGCAAAGGCCTTTGTGACTACAAAAAAAAAAAAAAAAAAAAAAAAAAAAAAAAAAAAAAAAATCATGATTTCACCATGACTTTCAAACACAAAATCCATCATATTGGCAGCAGATGTGAGTACAAAATGGGTATATTGAATAGTTCAGCTCTCATCTGCAATACCTACAGCTCCCTTCTCTGAAGTGCATCAGAAAGTGCTTCGGAGCTCCTTAAACAAAATCTTCCAACTTGGTCTGATTAATTAGTGCAGTTGGAACACTCTTACAAGTCTAGTATTATATCTTAATTAATTGCTTAATGTTTCTTTTGCCTTGGGAAATTTGATTAATGGTCTTCAAATCAAACACTCCTCTAATGGAGTGTACAGGTCATGAAGGCTGGGATGGGTGCAGATAATGTACACACAGCACACCCTGAAGCTGGTGTGCCTGTTTGTCCAGCACTCAGAGTCCATTTTAGGGGATTTCCAGAAAAATATCTGCCTGTCCTTGATGCAGGCAGTAAGTGCTGTCCTTGTTTGCATGTGTAAATCAGTGTAACACTCAACAGAATATCCCCCCACACTCAATTTTGCTTTTTCAGAGTTGGTACTAACTGCTCCCTCAAACAACCACAAGGAACAAACAAAAAAACCCACATTCTTCAAGCTTGGCTGACCCCAGCCTTCTCTTAAGGATTTTCTGTCTCTATCCTCCTGATTTCTTTTTCTTCAGCCAGCCATGCCATTCCTATTATTTTTCTGCAGAGAAAGAACCCCGAGCTCTCACAGTCTGTCAGTAAAAATCCCTCTGCACCATTATATGGGGCCCTAGAGCTTCTGCAGAGGGTGGTTTGGGTGACCCTGTGTGCCCACCCAGGGCAATTCCACCCAAATTTCTGCCAGAGCAGCACAGAACCCCTCACACAGCGGTGCCCCTGTTTTACACTTCCAGCTAAACAGGAGCCATTTCTATTCAGTGCATTCCCAAAGTTTACAGTAGGTTCCTCGGCTCAGCATGAAAATCACATGGAAAATTCCCCTGCAATATCCCGTGGGATCTGACAGAACTCCAAGTTTGTGCAATGTCGGTGTCCAAAAAGAGTTAGTGCAGCTCACAGTGGGACCATCGTGCTCAGGACAGCTTCCAGAACACTTTCAGTCTCTCAAAAGCAGTTTCTACCTCTAAACTGCAGCTCTAATTCCTGTAATTTTGAAATATTTCTGCAGGGGGACTTAAATGCTCAGTCTTTCTGCCAAGGAAGTATAAACAAAAATAGAACATAAAATTGTAAAATTTTGTGGGTTTATTTAAACTCTGGCACGTTTGACAAAGTGCATTGAATTAGGAATTCAGTTTTATATTCTACTTTATAAAGTGGGGTTTGAGGGTTAAGTATTGGGCTCTACTTTTCAAATCAAAAGTGGTTTTAATAAATATCTCAGTCACTAAAACTTGCTCCTAATAACTCCAGATGCTTGTGAAGAAACGAAAGAGCTTTCAAACTCAGAGAAAGATGAAATAAAACCAAAATAAATTTTCTTTCCCTATATGTTTTATTGGATATAATTCACAATTAACATCCATAAAATATTTTGAAATAAATATTTTGCTGTAAACGACAGGCACATGGGGCACTTATGTACAGCCTATTGTGGTTGTTAAATACCATGTGAGAGTCTGAGAAAGCAACATGTTTTGGTACTAATTACTCTTGAGAATATTGTTATGCCTTCAGTTTCTGAAGGAATGGGTTGTGTTGGCTCCTGGAACAGTGATAAGGATAGAAACCAAAGATCAGGCTGCTTCACTCAGCAGCATCAATATGCTCCTATCTTTTCCAGGCTAGACATTGAAAAGCATCACTCGCTTAATGGGTGGTTATCTGTGTCCCCCCATTGCAAATATTTAATGATTTATAGTGATGCATTTCAAAAATACTCTTCCAGGCAGATTTGTGGGAGCTATTCTGGGTACAGGAAGGCACCTTCATCTTCTGAGGCTTCAAATCTGAGAAAGTAGTCAACAAATGATAAAGATAAGGTCATATTTGGAATCAAGAAAAAATGAAGAGTAAAAGGTACTGCCTAAGGTAATGGCTGTTAAGCTATTTAGAGTGCTTTCAGTTGACAGTGCCCATTTTTTATCCTCCTGACTTGAAGGAGCCAAATGACATAATACTCATCTGAGGTAGTCAGTCAGAAATCACATCTGAGGCACTCAGGACAGAAAATTCCAGTGTTTGTTTTAGTCCAAATTAGTTTGAAGGACATCTGAGAGGTAAACAATCATCCAGATACATCCCATAATGGATAGTCTACTCTGATTTATCTGTGGCATTCCCTGAACATTTGAAGAAAAAGCAGTTTGGAGATTTGTGGTAATGCTTTAAAAAGCAAGAGAAGAAAGCAGCTATTCTTCCTGGCTCAGCAGCAGAACACTTCTTTAATCTAAACTCCTGTGTGGAGCCAATCTGATGCAGCAGGTTGGTCCAACTGGGAGCTGAAAGACCCCACAGGACATCCCAGTTTGGCTCATCACTGTCTCAAAGGAGGCCTATAACCCTGAAAACAGCTCCTGCCTAAGTCCTTCACTGTTTGGTTGTTGTATCACTGATGCCATTCCACACATTCCATCCAGTGCTGTTAACTGTGTTTAAACTCATGTGATACAGAAATCTTGAACAAGACTTGGGATTCCTCGCTTCAGCCAGTAAAGGACTGGTATTATAAATATTGTGATAAATGAAAACAGAATGAAATTATGCCTAATACCTGGGTGGACTTCCACCTTATTTCACTATAAAGACTATTAGTAAAACAATACATTGTTTGTAATATAAAAATGGGGCTTCTGAATGCCTTTTGAATTTCCTACTGCTAATTTTTATTAAATCTTCACATAATACAACTTTCACTGAACAGCAGCAGAACATAGCTTTTAACTGGAATTGTTGAGTATGTGTTTAGCAAAGGGTGAGTAGTAAATTATTCTGCTTATTTATTATTCAGATTAAGTCTTGCAGAAACATTTCCTATTCTATTAATTAATAATTTGAAAGCTACTCAATGCAGAAAGCTGTGAAGAGACAGCTTTTTTAAATTTGATTGTTTCATGTGCAGAATGTAAAATTAAATTGCTAAAGTGCACTTTTTTTTTTCTGAGAAATAAACAAGTAGCCCTCCTACTCATCACTTCTGCTGTGCAGCTTCCCCAGATATTCCTGCTTTGTGCTGGCTACCAACTCTTTACAGGAGCCAGACTAAAAATAATCTAAATACTAACATGTAGTGGATCACATAATGTATCAAATTCCACCTACCTTATTTTATACTTCTCCACAGCCTGGCTGAAATACACATGCAAGAGCTTGCAAATCACCTAACATTGCTGTAGTTACAATAGCCTAAGGGTATAAGGTAGGCAAGATTTATTGGGAGACATGATACCTTTTATTACGTCAAGGGATGCAGCTGGAAAAAAGACAAGCAAGGCTTTCAGAGGCAAAAGCTTAACTCTGAGTCATTAGTGTGCATGCACATACATGCACACAGGCCAAGCAGGCAGAGCTGAAAAACCACAGAACACAGATCTATGTGCAGATTTAGTCTTTTTTGTTCCCGTTTTTCTGCAGAAATCCTGTATTTCAGAAATCTCTGAGATGGCAGCGCTACGTCAGATCGATTAGAATGAGTTCTGGGAAAACCGAGCTTCTTCAGCCCCCATGGGCAGTGCTGAGAATTAAAAGCCACAATCTGTCCAGCTCCCTCTGTTTGCCAGTTGTAATTAAATAGACCGTCACAATTTGTGTTTTCTCCACAATATTTTGCATAAAATGAAGGTTCTTTTAAAATCAGTTTATCAAAACATGTTTGCCTTCTATTTATAGCAAGACAGGGTTTCTGTTTGTTTGTTTTAGGACCCAGGAGCTCACGCTGGAGACCGATGTTTGAGATTACAAAAAAACTGTTTGAAAATTGTAAACTGGCAGTCATTCCTGACATTAAGACAGATGCACCAGAACTACATTCTGCTCACTATTTTCTGACAGTATAAAAGGTACGTCAACTTATAAATAAAAGATTTAACCATGCTTGCAATTGCAAAATTCATGACTGCTCCTGCAAGCATGTGTGGTCCAGTGGAATTTAACTCCCTGAACCAATCTTTTACAGAAACATAATAAACTTCCTTCAGGCAAGAGAGGTGGTTTTTTATTTATGAGCATATAGTTAATATTACAAGCAGCTATGAAAGGGAGGAAAAAGGAAATCAGAGCATGTGAAGCATCAGGACATTCCAAAATAGGTAAGCACAAATCTCAAAAAGAGGCTTTTAAAATTCAATTGAAGGACTATTCTATATTGGATATTATTCAGAAAACTTGCTGGGTTTGGATAAGGAAAACATCCCTTTACAATGCCAATACACTGCATAATTATATAGTTTATAGCCACCCACGCTCTCTCCCATACCGTTTCTGGATGCATCATTCTCGTGAGCCCTTTATGTGATTACAAAAGCAAGGCAATGCTGTCAACCTCAGCAAGTTTGCATGAGCTCTCTGACTTGCTTCTCAAGACACTGAAGGGCTGGGGGAAGCTGCAGCAGGGGAGCACCACAGACATTAAAGCCTCCTGAGCACACTGCACCACCTAAAATTGTTGAACTCGAGCCAAAAGGAAAATAAAACTGAAAGAGGTGCCAGATGGGAGTGTTTGCAAACTTCAGGCAGTTCTTTACTTAAAAGTACAATTCCATGCAACAATTGCTTACCCTGAGGCTCTAAATCCAGCACAAACTGTCTGCATGCTGTTCTGTATTAAACCACTTCGTGACGTTTTTTCCACACGCATGTGAACTGCTCAAACCACAGATCCATCACTGAATACATAAATTCATGATCTAGAACCATATTTTCTGAATAACTAATCCCCAATTAACTCCTGTAATCTGCAATGTTATGCTGAAACCAGAAGAATTCCATTCTCATGTCAGGTTTGACTGTGTCCTCAACTGTTGAGGCTGCAGAACCTCCCCCCGACTCCCAGTGCTGCTCTAAGTGAATCCCACCTGATACAAGCAAAAGCAGCACTACAGCAGCCAGCCCATATGTCACAGTCTGGAAAAAAAGGGGAGTTTGCAGCTCTTCTACAGCATCAAGGATACTGCTGCAGAGAACAGAAGTACATCATACCAATCATTTACTTGTGTGTTTCTCACTGAGTGTAAATTGGCACTTGCTACCTGGAGGAATCACCCTAGGTGTTTAGGAGTAGATTAAAATTCCTTCCCAAGAATTAGTCTGTGCAAAAGTCCTGCTGGGCAAACTGATTCTTCCATGTGCTTTTTTTTCCATTTTGTCTATATTCAGTTAGATTACAGAGGATTGGAAATTTCTCATGGGATGGTGTTCATTGAAAATAGGTAATTGGGATAGCACAGCTTGTGAAGCTTTGGAGCAGTAAGAATAAAGGCAAATGTTCCGTTTGTACCACTAGCATTGTAAAATCTTTCCGTGGCTTTTAAAGTTTATTAGCCCAGTTGTAGACAGAAAAACTAGGTAATTAGGTAGGTAAAAAAGACTCTCAAGTGTACAATTGCATTCCCAACAACTACAATGGAAACAAGGCCCATAATGGCACTCAGTGATCTGTGGCATCTTTCATCCAAGGTGTATTTCACCTTCCATGTTTATGACTGAAATGCAGTAACTGTGAAAAACACAACTGCTTAATAATGCCAAGAAACCAGGTAATGCTTAGAGAGAGAAGGGAAAATTGGTTTCAACTCATTTTAGTCGATGCCAGCTTCAATAAGAAAGAAATTATCCAGAGTTCACTTTTAGCAGACTGTCCAGCTGGAGCCACACTCCACGTTACAAAGCATATCGTGGGATCTGTAATTACCACTTTACTGATCCACCAGTGTTATCCAAGAGCTCTCTCCTCTAATGCCATACCACCCCTAATAGTTGTCACAAATACTTCAAGACAGTTTAGGAATGTGCATATCCTCATTTATGGTAACTGCAGTTATCCACATCCCTCTTTAGCCTGGATTTGGGACCAGTTTTGTACGCTAACTCCCAGCCCACCTCGGCAGATGCACTGAATGGCCTCACAGCAGTCTGCTCAGGAGAGAGCCAGCATTATAAACACAACAAAAGTCCATTTTTCCATGCAATTAGTGGGTTTTAAGAGGCAGGGCTCTCAATTCCTGTCACTATATGCTCTCAGAAACTGTTCCTGTTTCCATTTCAAAGTCAGGTTAATTTAATTTGTGGATGGTTTCAGTATCTTTGTACATCAGAGCAGAACAAAAGAGGAACAATGAAATCCATTACCAGTAGCAACTGAGAAGCCACAACACCGGAGGCCCAGTGCCTCTTACCTCCCTCCTGGGACGAGCATCTGCCCACCCCAAACTGAAACAGCTGCTGAGGGGCAGGACCTTGCTGGGCCAAAGCTTAGATCTCACACTCAGGTCACACATGCAGCATAAACCATCACTAAAAACTTGATGTCCCTTGGCTGTATATGCAAGAATTTGCTGTTATCCTGTTTAACTGCTGACAGTGCCTGGATCACATTCCTGTTTTGTTACACTTGGCAGAACTCTCTGCATGCATTACAATATACAGAGGGCACGGGTTTGACCATCTGGCCATAGATGTCAAACTGAGACAGTTTCCAGTGGCAGCATCTGGTTGTTCCACAAAAAACAGTGTGTTTGCAGCTTTAGGCCTATTACTTTGTTGGGCTACAGATGCATTATCTGGGCTGCCAGGTCTCCTTGCATTGCTTTCTTATAAGTCACCTTTAGCTCTCTAGTTTTTTTCTGTTTGTAAGGCTTTGGATGAGCATATTTGTTTTGTAAAGGTTTAATAAAGAGCCACGTGAAACACGCACCAACAGGAACTATGTAGTCCTGCATGGAGGCAGGAAAAGGCAGGCTGAAAGCCTAATCTATAATTAACAGGCCATGTCACATCCTCAGCTGTGTGACAACAATGCCCCTTAGGAGCCAAGAACAATACATGTAGCAAAAGGTCGCACACAAGGATATCCTTCAGACAGATTACAAAGCTGTCCACACCTTTTAATACCTGGCACATGCCAAACATGGAGGAAATTGTAGTATTTTCTTAAGAGGCATTTCCAGTAAAAGAGAACATGAAGCCTAGAATTAAAGACTGAAGTCTCTCTCTGTAAAATCTCTTCAGAAACACCCCAGAGGATTTCTTCCTACATCCTGTGCCATTTCATTCAGTGTGACATTAGTAAATGACAGATGTACTTTAGAGTTTGAAGGAGCAGCAACTAGACTGTAATGAAGACCAGGAAGAAAGTCACAAAAAATAAGCTAGTGGCCAAATCTGATGTGTCGCTTTTATGCCATGTGAGGCAGTGACATATTTTTAAATCACCTTTCAGACAGACACACCGAGAGAATTTTTTTCAGAGGATCTAAAAGGATATACGTATTACCTGTAGGTGTGTTGGAATATACATAATACATGTGCATGAATTAGCACTAACACAGCCCATAATTCATGTCCTGACATGAACACAGCCCAAAATTCACCTGTTAGCACTATCACACACAAATTCTCTGCTAACTCTGCCGTGGCAGCACAGCATGACTGCAGGGATTGCTTGCTGGGCTCTATTCTCCAAATGAAGCCAGTGGTGTTCCAGGGCCCAGGACAATGCCACTGCCACAGGGACAGTGCAGTCCTTCTGCCAGGGGCAGGAGTGCACAGGGCAGAGAGCGAATTTGTGGCAGAACGTTTGGATGTGATGCTCACGTGTCATGTGCAGAAAAGGGAATGATTTTCGCTATTATACCAGCAGCCTAAAACATGCAGCAGTGTGCTGGCTCCCAAGTGTCAGGAATAAATATGTCCCATTGGAGGACTAGGCTGATTCAAGTGCAGAAAAGATATCTCCCCCATGTACAGCTGCTGCTTGTCCTCTGTTGCAGAGAATCACAGCAGGAATTTTATGTTTGAACATATGGCCGAGTTAGTCATGCCCTATCTACTCAGAGAAACAAACAGAGCCAGGTTGGATAGCTTGCAGGGCAGAACAGCTTTTCCCTTTTTTTCCTATAACCCACTAAAAGGCCACAATGGTGGCACTGAATTTCTATTTTAATCAGTTAACAGAAACAGTTTCTGACTGTCTGGCCAACTGAGGGGTAGAGAGATGGAAAATTTTACCACATATTATCTATTGCTGAATGGATTCGGTCCTTTCCAGCCTTCCTCCTAAGAAAGCACTCTATAAGTTGCATATTTTTATGACAAGACTGAAGTGTTTTCAGCAGAAACTCACATTTCAAACCATACAGATTCATTGTGCACTGAGCCCTGACAGGTCAAAGGGAACAGATCAAATCCACTCGATACAGCACTGCAAAACGTTGTACACTGTGCACAGAAATGTGTGACCTTTTCCCTGGATGGAGATAATTAATTTTGGAGATAAAACAAAGCTTGGGGAATGGATTCAGTGAAACAGTGGTAGCACTGCTAAACAACAAGCTGACTTCTAAAGAAGAATTAAAGAAATGGTTATCTATTATTCATGACAGCTTAACTTGTTTATATCCTTTCCAGGCAGCACAGTGCATCTGCTTTATTATTCATCATAAACTGGCACTAGGACCACTGCATCTGATACACTGACTTTCAAATGTGATAGTGCTAACCTTAGAGAGAGCACACAGGCCACAAAACCCATTTCCTGCATATGTGTCATGCCTAGAGTTCACTCTGTTTGTTTGGAAGAGACTCTCTCTAATCTGGAGTCTTCTGTGAATGTTGTATTTTCTATTCACTTTCAGAGATTGGGTGCAGCATAATATGAAGCATACACTGAATGAGAATGTGAAAGTGTCTTGACATGATGGGCCTTTGAAAAATGTCAGTTTGAAAAGCTGTACAGCTGACTGCTCTGCAGGTCCAATGGACACACCCTTTCCTGATCTGCAGCTTGTCTGTCAGGAGATTGCTCTGAACTAATGCTCAGATTAACGTGCCTCAAAAAATCATGCTCTCTTCTTATGTACTTTTTTTGTGCTTATTAGCTCACATGCCCCCGCTTTGCACTATGATTACTAAGTTTATTTTGCTTAGACTCTCTGGCATGCATAAGGGATAATTTTGAGATCATAAATTGGCTGGCAGAAATAAAAGTTGGAAATAGAAAACTTAAAGTGATGAAATTTATTTTTGGGACCAGATTAGAGAGACACGGAAATCTATACCTGTAGATCTCCATTTAAAGTCAGAATATGTCTCTTTGGCTTGGTTCCTGAATGCAATTCTTAATTTTGAATTCATCAAGAGAAGTATTCTTGGACAGTGTAAAAATTCAACAAATTTTTCCAGAAGTTGAAATCTCAAGACTCCCATGCAGAAAACTGAGAACACAACAGGCCTTGTTAATCTTACCTTCAGACCAGGATTTGGGTGATAGCAAGCAGACATAAATAGCAAGAAACAATCACAGGCATTTTCTTCTTTTATCATATTTTGATCTTTCTTTAAAAGTTTTTTAAAGTACCCCTTGTTTTCAAGCATGACTCTGGCGTTCAGGCTTGGCCCGTCTTCCTTTATAGGACTCATTTTTACTGGTAATGTGAAAAAAACCCAGCACAATGAATTTCAACCATCCTCATCAATTCCTGCACGACCCCTTCAGGGCCTTTTCTGTCCTAGTTCCCCCAGTTCATAGACATTTTCCTATCTTTTAGGTTTTGGGTAGATTTAATTGGACACTTGCTAGCACAACTCCATTCTACTCAGCTCGAGTTTCCGGCACCGTAACCATCACTGAAATCTCTAAACGTGTCATCAGCAGCCACTTGGAAACTCAGTGCAGGATCAGAGTTCTAGTTTTAAACAATAGAACCAGGGTCCTGAACTCGCTGCTGCAGTCCCAGAGCACAGCACCCTGCTACAAACTCTCCTCATACCTGCCACTGACTCACGAGCATTTGCATTATTCGTCATCACTGAACACGTTTCTTCCACCAGCTGGTGGCATTTAGTCAGCTCAGAGGGAGAGTTATTTGCTAAGTTTTAACAGCTTTCCCAAGTGTATACAGAGCCCTTCTTGGTTCTTTGCAACACTTAAGTACAGGTTATGAATCCATTTCTTCAGTGCAACAATAAATGAAACAATGCTGAAATACTAGGAAATGTTATCATCTCAGTGTCTACTACCCCCAAAGAAAAGAAAACAATACAAATAAACAATAAAAAACACCTGGAAACATAACATCCCCGGCATTTCAAACTCAAAAAGTACCTTGTCAGCTTTTCAGAAGTTATGCCTCACACCTAAAAGGCCTATTTCAAAAATAAACATAACCAAAAAACCACAACAGGCCCTCTCAACTGAAATTACTTGGGCAATTGTCATAATCATTTCCTGTAAATACTCTGAATTTAAAGCAAAGTCATTTTGACTACTGCACTCCTGTGAATAGGTTTAATGAACATGAACATTCAAGCAAAACGAATTTTAGTGACAATATTCATGAGCGGATCCCACACTGGAAAACAAGCCAAAAGCAGTGAAAATTTTAATACTGGTTTATATTGAATTATGCAATTCAAAGTTTGTTTAGTTTTAGGCTTGTACAAATTTAAGTTTCAAGCTACCAGGAATTGTCTTTGATCAACAGAATATGTGATTCCGAGTTTGGCAACAAACAGACAAACAGACCATTCAAAATAACTGCACATGGTTGATTTTTATGTCAGACTATTCCATGATCCCTGTCCAGATGAAGTTCTCTGGGTTATTTTAGTACTTATAGGGGGCTTATAGAAAAGATGGGAACAGGCTTTCTATTAGGGCCTGTAGCAAGAGGACAAGGGACAATGGTTTTAAATTAAAAGAGGGTAGATTCAGACCAGATATAGGATAGAAATTATTTACAGTGAGGGTGAGGTAAGACTGGCACCAGAGATGTGGTGGATGCCCCATCCCTGGAAACACTCAAGACCAGGTTGGATGGGGCTCTGAGCAACCTGCTCTGGTGGAGGATGTCCCTGCTCGTTGCAGGGGGATTTCACTAGATGAGCTTTAAAGGTCCCTTCCAACACAAAGTATTCCATGATTCTACAACTCAGCTAACTCCAACTATAAATCTATACAAATAAAATGCAGGTTTATTTCGCCTTTATGGTTTCATCTGTAGAGCCAGTCCTGATGAGATTTTTCCTGCAGGTGCTGGACATCCCGGGCTCCTGCCGATCCCAGGGAGCTCTGGCATTCCCTGTTTCGGGTGGCACAGACCCCAAACACGGCGAGCTCGGCACTGCAGCAGTGGGTCCCTAAAGCCTGGAAGCAGCTGTCCATTGGTCTGGCTCGCTGTCATTCTGCACCATCCGAACCACACTTCCCTCCGCGTGTTGTATCTCCTTCAGCGGCTTTGGAATTCTGTGTGTGTCAGCCGAGTTTGCCTTCCAGTTCCCAGAGCTTGGGAGCCGCCTAGTGGAGCCCTCTGTCCGAATCCCAAAATTCTGCCAAACCTCCTCCTTATCACAGTGCACTGCATTCCTGACTGGTATCACTCCCAACACTGCTTTTACAGCCGAGCACCACGTAAGGACTTCAATTGGATTTCATATGTTTGTCTTTTTTACAGAAATGTGAGTCACTTTGTAGGGTATAAAACGGAGCGTGGTTAAAAAGAAAAAGGCAGTGGCAGAATAGGAATTAAGTGTTGATTTCCTACTTTGACAAAGGTCTTTTCTAACCTCACAGATCTCAGCACTGGACTAGTGGCCAGTAATAACAAGGAACTAAGTTCTGCGGACACAAGTCTTAACAAAATTAGAAAATACAGACGTAGACAATGATACTCTCTATTTTATAAATATAAAACATCAGTCTGACTCACCAGCATCAAAACCTACCCAAATAGCCAGCTGTAAACTAAACAAAATTGCAATCACAAAAAATAACCCACATGAGCACACGAGCACTGGGATATCACTGAAACATTAGGCTGAGCAGCAATTACTCTGATGCAGGTGTGTATAAATCGGTAGAAGCTCTAAATCAGACTCTGATGTTTCTTTTTCATCTATTATTGCTTTGCATGCTGAGGTTAATTAAAGCTGAAAAACATAGTTAACTTTGTTTCAAGCCAGTGTGTACTTCAGGAGTAAAATCTGGTGTATCTATGCATTGCTCGGATGTAAGTGACAGGAGTGGGGACTTCCCACTTGTTCTCAGGGCTGTAATAACATAGGGCACAGCATCGGGACAGTGTCCATGTCTCAGGAAAAGCCAAACAAGAAGGGTGAGAGAGCCTGGGAGTCAGGGATGTTCCCAAAGCTCAGAAGGGAAAACGTCTTGTGATTCCTGTGAGGAACTGAGACACCAGAGTGGGACTGGAGGGCGAAGAACTGAGGGAGAGCTGGAACAAGAAGCTCTGGCAGTGATGTGGAAGAGCTGGAGATCCGTGACACATCAGAGAGGCTCATCTCAGACAAGGCAGGGAAGGGCCTTGAACAGCAACCTCAAGGTCTCCAGGCTGAGGCCCCATCTCAGGAGATGAGATTTCTCCATTGTGAGAATGATGGAGAAAAGAGTTTCTCTGAAGTGAACTTAGAGCTTACACACGTTCCCCTTGACAGTAACACTTTTTGCAGGCACCACAGAGTGCTGAGAATTGCTGCAAAGAGCCTGATTTATTGTGGCACTTCTCTAGTTTTACCACCTGAAATGACAGAAAGAAACTGACTTATAAAAAAACCAAAACCAAACAGCAAAACACAGAATGCAATCGTATGAGTGAAATAATATCTGAAAGAAATGTCATTTTCCCCCCAAATCAAGTATACACTCGGAACTGCTTTCAACATCGCTTTTAAAACACATAAAACTCCATCAAGCACCTGAAATCAAAACCACAAACACAGTTGGAGCTGAAAATGCCTATTTTTCATTTGAAAATATCTAACAGCTGTCAAAACAGACACCAAATGGTAGAAAGGTGGAATAAATGCAGCAAAGAAGCAGCATTGACAAGAAAAGAGTAACATCCCAGCCAGAGAGAGGACAAGAACAGTGAAAAGGCATATTCACCTGCATTAACACACTTATTTCCTTTCAGACCTTTGAGAGGTCTTTCAAATCAAGGGAGCAATGGTCATAAGAAAAAGAGTTCCTTGAGTTAAGAATGAACTTTCTGCTCTGTTAGTGTGTAATATCCTTTGCACTGAGATGAATATCTTCCCAGGCATGTGAGCAATCCTGCTTTAAATCACCATCAAATAGATAGATATTTATTTGGTTGTTTGTTACACAGATAGTATGTAGCTGGAAAAAAACACATTTCTGTATAAATCTCGGCTGAACAGAAGTGGAAAGTACATAACAACCAAAGCAAAATAAATTTTAAAACTCAACAAAGCTCAGGACTTAACCAGATGCTGTGCCATGCCTTCCCAGAATGGTGCATTTGACATGGACCATCATTGCCATTTACCATGAGACCATGGTTTAATAAGCACGGGAATGCCTCATCAACAGAAATCCTTGGAAGCTTCTGGTCTTTCAGCTGCTGGTGATTCTAAGAAATGATTGAGCAACTTCCCAAAATCTAGCCCCATATACAGCATCTTTAAGCTTATCCAGGCTGTACAGCGGTTCAAGATATTTTACCTTTTAGATAACTTTCCCTGTCTCAAGATGAAGGAAAGAAATTAATTCTATATCTACATCTTGACTTTTAAATATGCTTTCTTGAAGTTAAGTTTATAATTTTGAATTCCATAGACTTCATCTCCCAGTCGTTACCTGTGACAGACATACAAGACTCAGAGAACAGCTCTGAAGGATTCCAGGTTCACCTTGGAGGTTAGAAAAGGGAGTTTTTTCCTATGTTGATCTTCCCCGGTGTTGCAGCTGATTATTTTGCGGAGAAGAAGACAGCACACGATGTCAAGATGTTCCATAGGACAGAATCAAGGAAGACTACAGACTTCCTAAGGTGTCTGCTCTCAGTGCAAGCTCTCTGTCCCCTCAAGCAGGGGCTCTGGAGTAAAGTGAAATGTCACTGGAGTGAAGAATCAAGTATTAACCTCTCTGTGCATCACTGGCCATGCCTGTAAATAGGAGCTGGCAAATTGTGTGCACCTCTTGGGGTAGAGCAGTGCTAAAATACAGAATACTCATCTGTGCACTCGTGGGGAATTTGCCTGCAAAGCACACACAGCTACCATGCAAAAATCAAACACATGGAGGAAAAAATCTGCCTGCTGTGACACACACTCTTGAATTCTGCAATCATTCACATGCTTACACATGAGGCAGTCAGAAAGAGAAAGAAAGCTCGGTAAATGTGCGGAGAAAAAAAACTGTAGAAAAAGGGAAAAAAAAGAAAAATGGGGGGGAAAAAAGTGAAGAGGTGGAGAATTCTGAGAAGCAGAGGTGTCCAGTTTGGCTTCAGATACAAAGGGAGCTTTCTAAGCTCCTAACACATGGTTTTTCTGGCAAATACAGTGTTAGCATGGCCATGATTTTTTTCCAAACAAGTCATTCAGTCTGGGAAATGATGAAATTAAGTAAATACAAATTTCCTCAAATGCAGTAGACTCATGTAAGTTAATTATAATTAATTTTTAAGTCAGACCAAGTACAACTATTATTCCAAAAGGAGATTTCTGTCACGGACTCCACTAAACTGACACAGAGCTGTGTTAAGGAGCTGGAAAAGCACTGTCAAGAGAAAAAGGAGGAGGAACTTTTTTTTAATAATTTTATCTATGGTTTCCAGTCCTGCTGTAAATAGGCTGAATAGTGGAAGTGAAATCAATTGCTTTAGTTAGTTTTACAGCCACAGACATTAAGCATCAGACCCCCCTGTGAAGGGCTGGCCTGTGTTCCACCGACTGTGAATCCACTCTGACTTGCACCGAGCACATACTGCAGGGTTGGTCACACGGGAAAGCAGATGGGAGGGGAAAGGAGGGGAAAGTAAATTACTTTTATTTGTATTTAATAAAATTTGGCCTACAGGCTCGATGTGACTCAGTGCTGAACATCTGGGATTGATCATAGAATCACAAACCGAGAAGTAGTCATCTGGCTCCTAGAAATAAACACATTCAGTCCCTCTGCCACAACATTACTTTCTTAATGATAAAATGCAACAGCCATTTTAAGTCCTTCTAATGTTTTCAGCCACAGTATTTTTAACTTTTTGGTAATTTTTAGTGTTATTTTTCCACATCAGATGACAGTAAATTGCATTTGACCTTGGACTGGTGGCGTTTGGGATTGCCCACGGAACTGATTCACTACTTTCCTTCAAAATTTTCTGGTACAATGGTAGTCTTGCAAGTCCACTTTTTGCTAATTCCATTCCTCATGAGCATCATGGGAGCAGCACAGTACCTGATGCAGGATGCAGCCCTGCTGAGCTACATTGACCAACGTTTCCTGTCTCTGGAGGTATGTGCCTGATGAATCCTTCTGCAGCTCTACCTAACTGCAAAGAGGCTTGAAAATGTGTGGGTGTTCTGAGCCCAGGACAGTCTGTATGATGTACCAAATCAGGAGGGTAAATTTCCAGCTTTTTCCAATGAATGAGTAAAATTGTTGCTAAAACTTTAACTATGATGGTCCCTACTTACCACATCATTTGTTGCAGGATATAACTTCATAATGTTATGTTTTTATTCTGTTTTCACTTGTATTTTTTATGGCATCAGTTAATTTAGCTAAAAATGCAAAAACTTAAATAGTACTGTCACAGTCCATCCTAAGGAATTGTATAAACATATTGTAACCAGTAGAAATGCTGTCAAGTATTTATTAGCAAGGAGATAGGAATTTATCAGTTGCTTTTCCTGTGTACAGATATGCCTACCTGAAAGGGTAGTTTAAGATGCATTTATGCAAATCAGAAGTGTATCTGCACTTTGAATAAATCCTTAATATCTGGGAGACTGAAATGCAGTCCTTTCAATTCCTTGAATTCCTTTCAATTACTATAAATGCAGCAGTTCTGGCTTTTTCTTTTACGGTAAAAAGTTAACCAGTACTGCAAAACATCTCTTCAGTATTGGTGTGCTATAATCATATATTGTTTATCTTAAATTATTGACGTGTGCCTGGCTCCTGACTTGCACTGGCAGACTTTTAGAGAAGCTCTAACTCGCCTGATTTCACGTCCCTTTTTGTACAAAGCCCTCATTAGTCTTATCTTCTCAACACAGAAGGAACAGAAGGATTAGCCTGATATCCTCTTTCCATTTTGTAGACTGAGATCTACATTTTCTCTGCCACTCTAGGAGTAACTTCACCTGGAAATTTCTATTCCTTTGGCACCATTAAAAATGAGGTAACTCTACCTGTGGCATTTGGTGCAAGGGGCACAAAACAAAGAACAGGACAAAGGGTGAGGCAGATACTGAAGACAGCACTTGAAAACATTTTAAATAAAGGTTTTGTAGAAAGTAATTAAGCAGCTTCCTGGGGACTTACAGTCTTGTATAAATGGGGGAGAGAGGAGGCAGCACATAGAAACTACAGCTCACAAAGCAAACCAACCACAACCACCGGGTTTACATGGAACACCATTCATTCAGAAAACTCAGATATTCCCACCTTAAAAAAAAACACCTGGAATCTGTGCATGAAGCACCAAATCAGAACACCCAGTCTAGCAGTTAGACCTACCTATTGGGTGTCTGGGCTAAAAGATCCACTCACATTCCTCATCTTCCCCAAGTGGCAGCTGGGCTACTATTTTCAAGACACCTATGAAGCAGCTGCATTGCAGCAGAGAAACCATATTACTTACCTTTGAAAGCACTGATAATTTGAATTTAGGAGTAAAGAAATAATTTTTTTGCTTTCTTTGTTCGGTTTTTTGTTTGGTTTAGTTTGGTTTTAGGGGTTTTTTGTTGTTGTTTGTTGGGGTTTTTTTGTTGTTGTTGTTGGTTTGGGTTGGTTTTTTTAATACAGCCAGTGACTTGAGAAAGAAAAAAAAAGAAACAACCCAAAACTTCCTCAAATATAGCATTTCAGTATTTTCATTTTCACATTTAAATGGGTGAAAAATAGCCACACTAGATTCTGCCTTGGTCAGAAGAGGTGTAAAATGTGAAATGCTCATGGCTATAGATTTCCTGCAGAAAACTCTTTGAGACTGCTTCACCAGTGGTCCTACAGGAAAGGTGCCAAAAGGTTTCTGGAAATCAAGTCATCAGAGATCATGAACCCTTTAAGTATCTCTGGCTGCTTCCACCAGAGCACTTTTCCTTCTTTAGGCAGCAAAACAAAGTATCTGGCTGTCAGTAACCAAGTCAAGTTAAAAACATGGGGTTTTGTCCAGACCTGTGAATTCTGTGCCAGTCTCAGAGGTTCTCCTCACACAGATACCAGCAACAGCCCATTGGGTTGGAATAGATGGGTGCAGGGGGACTGGGAAGGGGGGAACAGCGTGGTTTTTAAAGTAATCATGACTGAGGCTGTAATATACACAGAATATCCACATCTATCCATGTATTTTCTTCCCATGTTCTAACCCAAGAAGAGGCTGGAGAAATGCAACCAAGACGTGCTGGAATACGTGGAGGAATTCCGAGACTTTTCCAAGACGGTGCTGTCCCGCCTGGCAGGGCTGAGCACTGCTAAGGCTGAGGTTAAGAGTGAAGTAGAGAATTTGCTGTCGAGGATTGACCACGCACAGAGGGACATTGACTATTTTGGATCTGTCACAGATTCCAATGCTTGCATAGAAGTCCACGAAGACCTGGTGAAACAGCAGCTGCTTGAAGAGGCAGAAGAAAAAAAGAGACTTAAACTCATGCTAAATGCAAGTAAGAACAGTTTATTTTTCAGAACTTTGGTGTGAAGAAGCTAGACCCCTACCCCATGCTCATACAGGGATACCAGATTTTCATCAGCTTTGTGAACACCACAGATAATTGCAAGGGGGATTGGGCTGTGGAAATACTAGATTTATAAAAATTATGTATATGCAAAAAAGGTATGGGAGAGGGAGGGAGAAAAATACAGTTCAAACATTTACTTTGCAGAAATTCTACTGCATATGAAATTAATCTCTTTGGAAGTTGCTTTTTATTATAAAGTAAGGTAAAATCCTCTGAGGTTGTGCTCTTGCAAAACACATTTCTGAGTACTGCAGCTGTACTAAGGAACTAATGGTGGTCTTTGCTTTTTGGATTGGGCAGGGTCAAAATCTCAAAAGAAAATTCACGAGTCAGTAAAAATACTTAATTCACTTCTACAGTTTGCATCTGCTTTACTGTCCTGCTCTGTCATCCTTCCTCTCCTTGTCCCCTCCTTTTACTTTATCAAGAGAGCACACAGGCTTGTCCATAAGCAAAGCTCAGTTCTGATTTGAAAATTAAGGGTTATGGTACCCAGTAGGAAGAATATACGCACAATCTATAATTTTTTTAAAACAAATGACATTTTATAATTATCTTTACCTTGAAAAGTTTAGGTATGTGTCTAAATTATGTATTATATACATATTTGAGGCAGTCTGTTTTCTTTTCACAGTAGTAAGAAATGAAAAATAAATAATAAGAAATATAAACTGTTATTTTTGTAAAAGCCAGGTGAAAGAACTTTAGCATTATCAATTATAAAATTGCACTGACTTCAGTAGAATCAGGCTGAACTAATTTTACACATAAGTTTACAATTTCTTCCTCGAGCTTTTCTAGCAAATCAGTATTAAGGCAGATGCTCACAGAAGCAATCACCTATTCTGCTTCTGAGCTCTCCTTGTACTCCACAGTTCAGTGCTCTGAATATCAATAGTTCTGCTTTCCATTTAGAGAACTTTTGAACATTAGGCCTTTTTTTCAGAGAGGAAAAAAACCGGGGATTTTTAAATTGACTGCAGTTAGGGCACTTTGAAAATTGTATCTTTCTGAGAGTTTCAGAGGGGGAAAAATTACTTTCCATTTTCCTTTGCTGGAAATTATTACATTTAACTTTATTGTAGCAATTCATAGTAACTTTATTTTCAATTTGATCTCTACTGTCACTACTAGTCAGATGCTTTTCCCATTGAATTTAATGGCAAAAGTAGTCCCTGTGTAGATTTTACAGCACTTAGAAAAAGTAGAAAGACCCTCAACTCTAGCAAATAGCAGCTCTGCTTCTCTGCTGTCATGTCTTAACCAGAATCTGTGATTGTTTTTGCTGAGTCACTTCAAAAATCTAGTGGAAAAGAGGTTTTTTAAGTCCAGCTTTGTTACTAGGTTTGGCTCAAGTTCGCACCAAAGACAACAATCAAGCAGAATCACTGCTTTTATATGCAGTAGCTGCTACCTCATCCTGCTTTGGGTAGAAAACATGACATTGTCTTCTGCTCATTTTTGTTTACTGTGAATTTCTCAGTCTTCCTCCAAGCTGTTATAAAAACCAAAGAGAGTTAAAAATCTTCTCTGAAGAAGAGAGACACTGTCCACAGATTTCAGACAATAATCTGGTTATTTCCCCTGCAGAGGAAAATGCTGCTAAGGCTTCCTAGGGTTTTTGATTCAGCAGCTTTAATTTTTTTTAACCTATCTAATCAATAAATGTTAGATTTGAGAAAGCTGTTGTGGCTTGCTCAGGGCAGGTGCTTCCAGAGTGAGAACTCCCAGGAAAAACAAAATCCATGCTGTAGCAGCAATATCCAACAGCTTTGATTAGAGGGTATCAGCACACACAAATGACATAAAGATTGCTTTCTACAGGCAACTGGAATCTTGCCAATGACTTCAGTAGGTTCATATCAGGCCAGACAAGGGGCTGGTTTTGCTTTCTCTCTTTCATCTGCTGCCAGAACTTCCTGCCGTAGAGCTTTGTTTGTCCTGTTTACTGAAATGGCCACACTCCACTGAAAGCAATTCTTTAAACTTCAAATGCTGCGCCTCGTAATTTATGAGTGCCTTTGGGAAACGAGCTTGCTAATATGCTTTGCAATAGTTTTTCCTAGAAAGGAAAAACTTGCTTGATAAAGATCTTAGAGTCTAAATGCCTGGGTCCTCACAGGCTTGGTGCTCTCTGGTCTGAGACATCCCTGCAGAGTGCACACAAAATGTAATGAAGCCAAAGCTGTGACTTGCTCTCTGCTGATGCCAATTTTAACCTATAGTGAGGTAAACAGCTGTGTGGTTTCACCAGCCATGCTCCTGGCACAGGAATTGATAGCAGACATCACACCAGCTCTTTGAAAGCCGCCTTAGTGCATGCACATCCCTGGTTTTGTGATCTATATTTAGTTCTAGTTCCTTTGTGTGCAGGTGTTGGGAAAGGGGATGGGAAGATAGCCCAGTGTTTTGGCTTCCTGCTATGCTGATCTATTTTTATTTCTATTTATACTATAAATGCATAAGAAGAGGCTACCTGAGGATAAGACCAGTCCTGAAATAAAAATACTATACATGTAGCCTATCAGGATAATGGATTTTAATTCATATGCCTCCAACAAGAAATAAATTTGATTCTTTTACTGCGTTGATCTAAACCAGAAGTCAGTTCTCTGAAGTAAAAATTATAGCCCTGTAAATGGACCACCAAGAATAATCACAAAATCACTAACTGTGCTCTTGGTCTCCTCTCAGGCACACAAATATCCAAACCCCTTTTGGATAACACTGGTGTAATAGAACAGAACCCAACACTCTATAGATGAAGATAACATAGTTTATATATCATATAACACTATTTTCAGCACTATTTACCATAGCCACGCTGCTGACACCTTTACTGATTTATTGACTCTGGCCTTAAAGATGAATTTAAAAGAAACTAAATAATTCAAAGAAAAGAAACTAGAAAATTTACAGATATTCTAATTTTTTTTTTTGTCTTTGGGTGTTTCTTGCAGGTTGTGACCACGTGCTTGCAGGTATTAGGTCCCTAAAGGTAGTTAAGAAGACTGGAGGAAAGCATGGCTCTTGGATGAAAGATCCTGGCAAAAAGCACACAAAGATTTATTTATTAAGTGGCTCTGTAAATAATATGATTTTGGAATTTGCAAATATCATGACTTTCATGGAAAACAATCACACACTGAAGGCTCGCACAATCCCCTTGCCATTGCCCTGGGAAGGAACTGGCCACGTCATCTATCAGGGTTTCCTCTTCTACCACAGATACGGCTCCTTAAATGAGATCATTAAATTCAATATCCAGAGAAGAAATGTAGCTGACCAAATGCTGCTGCCGGGGGCTGGAAGGATTCCTGCCTACCAGCTCTCTCCACAGACAAAAATAGACCTGGCTGTTGACGAGCAGGGGCTGTGGGCACTCCATGCAGAACCAGAGACTGGGGGAAACATCGTCATCACCAAAATCAACCACGTAACCATGGCCGTGGAGCACTCCTGGGACACTCCCTGCAGCAGCAAGGATGCTGAGGCAGCTTTCATGGCCTGCAACACACTCCACGTGGTCTACAACTCTCCTTCTGGAGGCACCTCCCGCATCCAGTGTATTTATGATGTTTTGGATGCCCTAAATACTTACATGAACCCAGGACTGCACTTCCCCAAACGCCAGGGGAGCCATTCCACCGTACACTACAATCCTAAGGAGAAGCAGCTCTTTGCCTGGGGTGATGGATCCCAGATCATTTACAAGCTTCACACAGAGCAAAAGGTTTAGAATATTTAGCAGCTTCTTAAATAGACTTTAAAGCCACCAGTCCCAGGTCAACATAGCCATTAATGTGTATTAAAATGACACTATTCCCATCTGTTACAACTTTCATCTCTTTTGCATAACTTAAGGCTTACCTGCCACAGTAATCTTAATGTCCAAAAAAAATATGTGAAGATTTCATTAATATAAATTACACGATGACTAAATACCACACATGTACAACCCCCTCACACACACAAATTAGTCTTAAATTTTAAGGTTAATTTAAAAAAGAATAACCCATTTCTGACAAGTTCTCTGCCTATTGAAACTGTATTTTCTGCTCCAGTGCCATGGAAATTAAATAAGAAATCCTTCCTGTCCAAAACACAGTCTGACAACCTTCACAGATCTGAAGATCATTGTAGAAAGCCTTCTAGTAAGCAATATAAAATCACATGCTTCCAGAGAAATTAGATAGAAGTTTTAACAGGAGAGGTTTATCTTACCACAAAGCATAGGAATATACACGTCCACAAACATGGTTTATACTTAACATAAAACTCTCATACATCACATCAAGGCTACTCCTAATCATTGAACTTCTAGAGTATTTCCATGAAAATTCCACATTTCTTATCCATGTAGCTGTACAGACCACTGTTGATCCTGCCAGTACATTAGCTGCAGCCAAATATTCACCTTTATCAGCTTCAAGTTGTCACTTCTCACTATTTTTTGAATGCATCACTGTTTGTGTGCCAGAGGGAATGTTTCTGGGTGAAGTGTTCTCTAGCATACACTACTTTTAAAGGTTTTTACATGTCACTTTTGGGTGTTTTTCTCATTAGTTCTCTTTCAGCATCTACTTTTGAGGCATTTTCCCCAACGCTTCAAGTCGCTTCCATTGATTATAGCAGAATCTTTCTCAGCCTATCCTCCAGCTCCTGGAAAAGGTGGCTCAGAGGAGCACAAGAGTGCAGGTGAGGGCACGGCACTGCTCAGTCCTGGGTTTGTGAGTCACAGATAAACTCCAGGTATTTTGTTTCAAAAATAATCTTTAAAATGTTAAATAATGTTTAAAAAAAAAAAGGCTTTTAGTGTGAAATAGAGGTACAGACTATATTTTTAAAATTATTTTAATGACAGCTGCATTTCTGTCTAACAGCAAACACACAAACAAACAAACACACCAAAAAACATCCCCCCAGGAAAACCACAAATAATGGTACTTGAAAAGTGATCCACAGCTGTTCCTACAGAAAGCCCATTTTGTTCATTACACTGAAAGAGCTGTTGTTCTGCTTAAAAACAGCATCCACAGAAGAGCCAGACATCAGGGAATGATTTTGAAAAGGAGTTCCAGAATAAAATTAAGAGTGTATAGACTGCTGGGCTGCAACAGTGATACTCTGCCTTTAGCAAAAGAAACTATCTCATTCTAAGCAGGCTTGATGACTAGAGCATTGTTTCAGTGTTACAGCAGACATAGGATGCACAGCTAAAGACGTCCTCAGGCTGGAAGGAAGGTGGGCTGGCACTGGTTTCCTGTGTGAACGCCAGTTAAAGGCAGTATTTGGCCATTTATTCCTCGTCTGTAAAATTACAAACATGTAAATGCAAAATGGCATCAGCCACCTTTGGAACACTTTGAGAACTTTCACTGGAAAGGATGTGTAATTTTCTTTATTTAAGAAATAAAGTCTTTGGATGTAAATATGGATCGAGTCTGCTCTTTAGAAAAAGCGTTCTTGAGATGTGCTTTGTGCCACAATACAACGCAATGGAGGAAGCCTATGCCACTATTCTATATACAGATTCTAATGTGCAATCCTCAAAAGTTCAGGCAGGGTCTTCACTGGGCCTTGCTGCCCTGGAAATCCAAAATTTGTAATGAATTAAAGCCCAAGAGTGAGAGAAGCACCCGGACATCCCAGCAGCAGGAAAGGGATCAAGCACAAGGGCTCCCAGCACTCCACAAAAGAACTGCTCACTGTCAAATGCTGCGTGGGCCCTGCTTCCCATCCCCTGGCTCCATCCCAGCAGCGTGAGGAGATTCCATGTCCTCTGCATGGAGCCCCAAGGGAGAGGGGAGGACAGGAGCTGGCATCCTTTGAGCCACTGTGCCAGCAGCACACAAGGAGCTTGTGGGAGGCCACTGAGGAAAGTTCTTGGGCCCTGGAGGCGGGGAGAGGGGGAAGCTCTTTTCAGTCTGAGGTTCACTTTTGCTCTATTTTATAGTCTTAAGATGAACTTCTGAGCTGCTTTTGTTTTTCTTAATCCCCATGGATATTTTAGTGTTGCTGTCTAACACAAAGTACAGTCCCATTCCTGCGCTCATCTGGGAGTTTCACCACGTACATTTCACCTTGGCTGTGACAAAGAGCAACTTACAACACTTCAGTATTGCTCACACTCTTCCTGCAGCACAACATAGATGAGGCTACTGGTCCTGCATCACGGAATAAGCTGGGAAATGGGCTGTGGGTTGGGGTAGAATACGAATTTTGTGGACTGTAGTGGCAACTTGGGTTTACAGCAGCAGCAACACAGTTGAGAGACTCGTGCCTGTGAATATGGTCTACTCTGCTGATCAATTAATATTCTTGTAAGAAAAAGATGGCAGGCATTCTCCTCCAGCTTCCTGGTAATCTCTTAAATATATATGCTTTGATTTAATTTTCATAACTGATAGCACGCAAGCAGATACTTTTGAGATTGTCAGAAGAGACATTTGGTTAACTCCCAGATGACAAAGGGCAAAAATAAGGACTGTCTGTTCAGAAACAGAGAGGAAAGAATGACAAATATCTGAACAGAATAATCTGCTCCAAGAAAGCAGTCTCCAAAAAGCAAGGACAAAGGACTGTCAGGAGGCAGCAGTTAGCCATGACAAGACTGCATGAAAGAAGGCATTGACTTCCAGTTCAGGTAGATGATATGATTGTTACCATGGAAATGGAATTGGTACAAGGAGACGAACACAGACGAGTCTTCATCAGGAACAAAAAACACAAATAAGTTTATGACCTCTAGCTTCACTATCTAGATAACATCCATTACTGTCCTTGTTATCCAAGTCCTTTCATGCCACACTTTCTCCATGTGCTCATTTCGTCTGAACCACTGGGCTTATTTCATGTGAACCACTGGCTTTTTGCTATTTCACGTTCAGCCCCTCCTCTGGGGCTGCCTGTCTTGCTTTGCAGCAGCTCTCAGCGGGGAATTCAATGCCCTCTGCTCTGACAGCAGGATCATCATCCTCCTAACAAAAGCAGCCCTCCTCAGTGCTTTGGCTGTGACGAAGGTCCCTCACCTCTTCACTGATACTACACTCACCTCAGCCATTTCCTGCATTGAATCATGCCTGCCCCTTCCCATGGTGATAGCAGGCTCCTCATTTTCCATGCCCTCCATTCTTTCTGCCATCTCTTCTGCAGAAAGGTTTCTCGGGGCAGAGTAATCTACAACGATTATGTCCTGTTTGCACTTGAAGCAATCAGAATTATCATAGACAGAAAGGTTTTCAGCTTTCTCTGGCTTACTGACACCCGTGTGATGAATTTAAGCTTTCTGACGACTGTGTGCTTTCTTATTTGGATTTTGTGGATGCCAAGGATCTGCAATTGCTAAAAGCAATTTACCAGTAGAGCAGAGTTTGATGCTAGGAGCATGGTGTAAATCATGCCAGTTTAACTAGGTTTATTTTTACAGTGCCCATCAAAGACAAGCTTGTTTATCAGAAAATAATATTCCTACCTCTTTTTCTTCTTCATTCCTACCTGACTGGATCTGGAGGGTGAGAGCCCCTTTTAGCATTCATACAAGCAGCCACCATATCAGAAAAACACACACGACATGTTTCTTACAGATGGGTTTATCACTAAAAAATGCAACTGTTGCCTGCCTGCTGTCACCCTGCTCTGTCACAGCCCATGTTTTTCCCCCTGTGCTGTCTCCCACCCAGTGGCAAGACACGGCTGCAGAGACGTGCATGGAAGCTCAGTAAAGAAACTGCAGAACCAAAACCAATAAAACACAGCTCTCCTAATACCAAAGAAATGGCTCCTCCTGAAGGCAGAAATCAGGATCTGTGGCTTTTTAAGTGGTTTGAATTTTTCATGGGTTTGCATTGCATGTGAGAAAATAACGTTTTATTACACTGCCACCATATCATGCCCTGAGCCCAGAAAAGGGAATGTACAGAATCCCAGAATCTACAGTAAAGTTGGAAAAGACCTCTGAGATCATGGAGACCAAACTTTGACTGGACACCACGGTGTCAGCCAGACCATGGCACTGAGTGCCACGTCCAGTCCTTCCTTAGACACCTCCAGGGATGGTGACTCCAGCACCTCCCTGGGCAGCCCCTTCCAGTGTCTAATCACCTTTCTGTTGGTGATATCTGGATATTGATCAGTCTTCTTTCCTGCTGTTCATGCTGACAGCATAAACCATGACTTTAATTTGTCTTGGAATTTATTATTGCAAAATATTTCAAAAACCCTTGTTATTTTAAATCCCTTCTTAAAATAATTTTTAACAAGTAAAACCTTTATGTGGAAAAGGTAAATAAAAAAAAACCCTTAACTGCTCCCTATGCAATTGTCATATTTATTGCAGATGACCACCTGCTTCTCCTTCTTATTTAGGGCTGACTTCTCCATGGGACTGATGCCATCCAGTGAGTCAGTCCCTAGTCCATGAATACAGGACTGGGGCTTTTCTTTTGGCTTTTCAAACTGTTTCTTCAGAGTAGGAGGACAAGGAAAAAAAATATCTGTGGAAAATGTTTTATTTTATAAACCTTTAAAAGTATCTCAAAAAGTAAATACTTCTGAGGTGGCTGATTTTTGAGACTTCCTAGTAGACTCTGACCTGGTTTTCTATTTCCCAGTATTATCTTCATCCAACTAATCTGAAAACTAATGCTGAAAAATCCAGAACTTTTGGGAAATACCCACTGTAGAATGTGTTGGGACTACATCTGCCTGTAAAGAAAACTCCACCCATGTTAAATAACCTCCATACTCTGTGTAGGTAATTTCTGGCCTTGGGTAGGGAAAAACATGGTTGTTTTTACCTGTAACACTCATTTGAATTCAAAACACAGCCATAGCCATACAAAGCTGTGCTGTCATTCCTGACTTTACCAGATCAGGAGGCATTTTCAAGCTGTAATTTTCCTTTAAACTGCGAGCTCAAAGACTTGGTACTCACTGAGGTATATTCCCCTCAGTCATGAAGAGGACAGTGGGATCTCCAATGAACACAGACCAAACAGAAACTCCATTATTTGCTGCCTTGGATCCTTGCAATCGAACCATCACGTCCAGTTTTTGTTGAAGATTCAATTTTGGCCTACTCATTTCTACCAAAATTAATCTGAAAAATGGTCAGAAAAAAATGGGAGATAATTCAGTAAGGGCAGTAAGAACTATGCTTAGGCAGGAATGACTTTCACAATTAGCACCCCAAGCTTCAAATATGTAAAAGCAAATACTGTAATATTGCAAAGCAGAGGAGAAGAATCTGCTCCCCGTATCACCAATGGACAGAAATAATTCAAACTGCAGTCAGGTTAGATGTCAGACAATTCTCTGACTACAAGGCTACGGAGCCTTGGCACAGACCTTTTTACCTCAGAAATTTCCAGTGACAGAGGACTAACAATTTCCACTGTCAGGAACAATATTTGTTGGAGCAACCTTGCATTTTGGCAGGGGATTGATCACACAGCAGTTACCTGCAGAGACGGGGACTGGTCTCTGGGGCACAGTCTGAGCCATCCTGGGACGTTAACTGAGAAAAATGGACTTATTATCAAGTGTCTATTTCCTCACTAGGAATCTGTGCCCCTCCTGGAAACTGGAGAAGCTCCAAAACTGACAAAAATCACTCAACTAGACCAACCTTTCTGTATTTGTACATGGGACACTCTGTGTGATGGTGCATTCATTTGCCTTGAAATATGATTGGCATAAAACCATTGAATAATGGAGCATTTTATAATTCCAAATTCTCTTTGCCCTTGTTTGTGATACATGAGGTTAGAAATAATATTTTCATTAGGATGTCCAAGTAAAGGTGATTTTGATAGAGGATTATTACACTAGATTGTTCTGTGACCTCAAAGTTAGTCATAATTTTCTTATTCTTAATTAACTGGAAAAGGAAAGAATCCAACATGTGAACACTAATTGCTAATACAATTAGTTAGATCATGAACTTCTTATATATTTATCTATTATCCAAATAATTTTTTATAAGTAATCCTCTATATAGTATTTTTGGGAGCAGGACTGATCTTATATTTTGTACTTCCCATATAATTCCTGAAACTATCTGTAATCATTAACAAATATCCAGACAGAATTAAGTGCTTTTGTGGGGTTTTAAAATATAGATTTTTCAGACTATTTTATTTAAACAACATGTGCTTCATCAAGATATTTAGTTTAAACAATGCATATGACCAACTGCTTTTTCTTTTAAAGGCCCAGTCTTATAGTACTGGCATTATCACTGTCCATTTTCTTCAGCTGAGGATTAGAAGATAAAGTGTCAACATAATTTCCTGTGCCCATTCTCAATTTGAAATCAATCTCTGTTCCACGCAGACGGATGGCTTAGGAGAGCTACAAAGATTTACTTTGGCTTTATGCTCACAGC
The DNA here is from genome assembly GCF_009650955.1 of Corvus moneduloides. Classification (NCBI taxonomy): domain Eukaryota; kingdom Metazoa; phylum Chordata; class Aves; order Passeriformes; family Corvidae; genus Corvus; species Corvus moneduloides. The sequence continues at coordinate 55,192,379 of NC_045481.1, read as the reverse complement.
GCATTTTTCCAAAAGTGATTTTAATGTGTCTGCAAGCTACATCCTGCTTTAATGCCAGCTCTCCAGTGCCACATGTACAGCTGCTAAAAACAGCTTTGGCAAAAAAAGGTACAAAACCTGAGCTCTTCTTTATACAGATCCCAAAACATGAGGAAACTATCTAAAATCAGATATTTCAGTCCCAGAGGCAATCACCTCTGAAGATCACAGTGGAAAACATAACCTCCTCCGAGGATCTCTAAAAAAGTTCTATTTCAGCAATCTTTTTAGAAAAAAAAATAATTTTGCTGAATGCTATGAATTGTGTGTTTATTCCCCCATTTTGAGAGCTAGTGAGCACATCCAGAAAAAATGCATTTCCTATTCAATTGTTTGGCCATAAAATGCAAACATAAATTTGCAGGATTAATGACAGCAGTAAAGTCAAAATGTCTGCTCTAAGTTTAAAGAACTTGCATGCAAACAAACTGAAACAACCTCCAGGCTACCCTGAATCCTCTTTTTCCCCCATGGCATTGGTATCATAAGAAAAAGAACATATTTCCATTCTCATTGCATATTTGTTACCACTACATTCCTGGTCAGTCTTGTAAACAAATAGCTTCTTATTAAATTTCAAAGAAATATGTAAGTTAAGGTTAGTAACTAATGAGGGTATAAAATCATAGAATCATTAAGGCTGGAAGAGACCTCCAAGGTCATAAAGTCTGACCTTTGGCCAAACACTGCCATGCCAACTAAACCACAGCACTAAGTGCCAGCTCTACTCCTTCTTTGATCACCTCCAGGGATGGTGACTCCACCACTTCCCTGGGCAGCCCCTTCCAATGCTTACCCACTCTTTCAGTGAAGAAATTTTTCCTAATATTTGACCTGAACCTCCCCAGGTGCAACTTGAGGTGGTTTCCTCTTCTCCTTTTGCTGGTCACCTGGGAGAAGAGGCCAATCCGCACCTGGCTACAGCCTCCTGTCAGGCAATTGTAGAGAGCAGTAAGATCTCCCTGAGTGTTCTCTTTTCCAGGCTAAATGCCCCCAGCCCCCTCAGCTGCTCCTCACAGGACTCTCCAGACCCTTCTCCAGCTCCACTGCCCGTCTCTGGACTCACTCCAACACCTCAGAGTCCCTCCTGTAGTGAGGGGCCCAGAACTTCAAATATACACTTAGAATAAATCTTTTCCTTATCGAGTTTTTACTTAAAGCAATGTTTGTTTCACTAACCAGTAAGTATGAAGATTAAATTTTTTTCTACCCAAGCAATTCAAAATATGTTGGCAATGGTTATATACATTTGTGTTTATGTTTTGACGCTTGAAAAACCAAAGAGATCTAATTTTTTTTACAGGAAAACTTTTGAGTTTCCCCCACCCACCTTCTGCAATGTAAACCTCCATAGATTTATCAGTCAGAGCACAGCACCGAAATCCAGCTGGCAAAATTAAGTTGCAGTTTTCTTACTAGATATGATTTTGCTGACTCCCTCTAATGGAGCCAGAGGGCAAGGAAGGTGCTGCTTGTGATGTCCACAAGCAAACTTTGTGGTGAAGTATTTATGTTAACATTGTCTGATTCGACTCACAACATCAAATTAACTTCAACATTGTAAATATCAGTACTCATAAACATCGCTTTTCATTTCACCCCTGTTTGTGTCCAAACTAAAAGAATTTGTTGGGCTATTTGGTGAGGAAATAAAACATCACATGACTGACTGACCAGAAAAACAGCAAGGAATGCTCATAAACAAGATATGAATACTTTTAAAAGGAATGTGGTATGTACATAGACAGAGGATCCTGATATCTGACAATGCACAAGCAAAGCAGAAGCTGAATTCCTGTCCTTACTCATTCCATTACTTCAGGGAAACAAATATTTCATCTGTGTACAACTGCACTGGGTAAAGTCAGTGGTTTAGGTTCACCATAAATGATGCACTAAGCTTGAAGAACAAAGGAGATTTTTAAAGGAGCCTGGAAAAAGTGAACATCTTCCTAAATATTTCAGCTAAAAATCGCAGAAGAAATCTTAAGATCTTAACAGCAGACAAAAATCATTCACAATAGCAAAAATTGAAACATATCTGAGGCTGAATTCATGAGCCACAACTCAGATCTGGAGCAGAAAGTCACTGTCTAAATCTATAGTTACGACAGAAATACAGCCATTATCATACCAGCAAGTTTTTGATACTGAGGGACTTCTTTTGGCTGGACATAAATTCATACTAGGAAGAAAATAAGGGTGATTATAAGTATGGGAAAAAATCTAGTTCCATATCAAGAGGAGAGCTACTAAAACAAATATCAGAACCACAATAAAGATGACTGACCATAATTATTTCCTGTCCAGAGAGAATTTTGTGGGAGATAGAATCCCTTAATTATTTATTAATATTACAAGTCAAAGACAGAGTACATTAAGAAGCTACAAAGAATAAAATATGCATTGTGATAACACACAATAACAAATATATCTTGAATTTAAGATTAGACCTGTGCAAAGAAAATTAAACTGCAAATTACCTGAAAAGGCTTGCTAACTGCCCAAATGTAAAAACTTACAGTGATCATAAATATCTTTTTCTATGACTAATTCTGGTTTTATTTGAATTAACAGAAAGTATAGCAAAGCACAGAAGCAAAGTTTCAGAGTTTTCAAACAGAGACAAGTTTATTTAGAGGCTTACATGGCTGCAATCAACGTGAAATCACAAGAGGATTCGGAGGTCATTGGCAGTGAAACACAGGTGTTCTCAGTCAAAGAAAACTCCTGCAGCTGTGGCACTGAGATCAAGCTAAACACAACCCTTCTGAGAGAGCTTGTGCTGGAATTAACTTGGTTTCCCACCAGCTCCAGGCCCAAGGTGGTAAAATGTGCATGAAGGCTTTATAGGTTCTACTCCCTAGTTGTAGTCCAGTTTCTATGCTAGTTAATTTTAAAAAACTAAAAATATCAGGAGCCATTTTCCTGGTTATTTCTAAACTGTGATGAAAGTGTAGTGACCAGGATATGGACAGTCATCTACAAAACATGTTTACAGCTCAAAGGCAGGGCAGAGAGAAGAGACCCTTTAGACTTAAAGAAAAAAACCCAAAGAAGCAAACTCTAAGAGGGAAGAACTGCTGAAAACCTGCAGCCTGTTGGATAAAAAACAGGTCTTAGGTGTTAGATCAAGTCTCAGAAAAACACCAAGTTTATCTCTGAAGGTAGAGAGAGGAACAAAGGAAACGGGGAAACGGCTAAAATGCAGATTACAGAAAGAGTCGAGAAGGGTTTTTTGACAGGAAACCTGTACTGTGCAAAACCAGGTCACATGTCCCCAGGGAACCTGTAAATCCAGGAATTCCCACTGATTTGTCAATCAGGGTCAATTACTCACAATTTCCAGGCCATGCAAGCTCTGCTACACCCATGTAGGTTATCAGCTACTGGGTTCAAGGCAAGAACTAGAGATAGGCAACTGCTGCTTTTTCTCTTGTTGGCTTGGGGCTTGGGGCTGAGGTTTTCAGCGGAATTTTTTCTGCAATAGCCCTTAATGACTGCTCTCAGACTGACACTTAAGACAATTTTAAGATGTGTCATACATGAAATCCCTATTTGTGCTTGGTCTTTGCATATTAAGTGCTTTAATTAATTAATTTTGAGATAAATATTTTTTTAATTGAATCTTAAAATTAACCCATCAGCCTAGGTACAAAAATCAAGTTCCATTATCAGTGTTTTTAATTGTTCAAAGTAGTTTATTAAGAGAGTTGCACCCTTCCCAGTTAAAAATTCTCCAGTTAAAAATCACCAACTTGCTCCCTTTTCAGACTTCAAACCACCTGTACACCATAAGAGCTACCTTTCCTGTGTTTACTGTATACTTTTACAAGTGTTTTAAGATGTGTTGGATGTATTGCAATACTTTTTTTAGGTGTTTTTACTTGCATCTTGGTTCCAAGGCCAAAAACCCCAGTTCTAACAGCCAGCAGCTATTTTTAGCCCCAACAGACATTACTCTGCAGGCAAGCTCTACGGCAACCTGAATTTTAATGAAGGCACTTCAGCTCCCTTATCTCAACTGATACCACCCCTCTGACAACGATGAGCCATTGATGGACGGAGATGATCTATCAAAGGGAAAGCACCAATCACTTTAAACCGAAGGGGCGGGCTGTGGGCGGACTGGGGGGTGGAGCAAAGACACTATAAAAACAACAAGGCAGAGAGGCGGTCCCTCTTTCTCTCTGCAGGCTAGCTGTGGTAGATGTTGGTGCTGGGCATTTAAAAGCCTTACTCCCTTTAAGGAGCCTTTAGTAATTTTTTTTCCTGACTTTTGGACCAGCTAAAAGTCAGCCCAGAACTTTAAGTTCTTTTTCTCTACCTGAGGTCTAGTGCTGTCTCAGCCAGAAGATCTCAAATCCCTGCAGTCCTGGGGCATACCATCTACCAAGCCATAGGATCCCAAATTTTTATATTTTTCTAATTTCTGTAATTTTTCAATTTTTCTGTTTTCAATAAATTAATTTTTTTATTTAAGAGTTGTCTCATTTCTCACAGATGTAAATCAGCAGAGACTCAGTTACACAACTGAACACCAGCCCACACCTTAATCTCCACAGAAAGCACTATTCATCCCCTGTGAAATCACATCTTAGCAAAGAGCAGAAAACACCAAAGCAGAGCTGACCAGTAAACAAACCCAGAGCTCCGGCGTGTGACCGAGCTCCTGCCTATCAGCTGAGTCACAGGAGCTGACCTTGTCTGCTCTGCCTAATGTCAGGGTTAGATGGAAGTGGCTTAGGCTAATCTTCCCTGCCTGAGAGCTGGGACAAGTCGCACGGCACAGCTCATTGCTGCAGCTGAGCCAGCGCAGGCTGTTCTGTTCCATCAGGCTCGATCACAGCACCAAAGGGCATCGGCCGGAGCTGCCCCAGCTCTGCCTCCGAACCAAAAGTGAAGGCATGATTTACTGCATCTGCATGTATGGCTGCGAGGAAAAGGGCTGTGTGACAGCAGCCATCACCCTCACCCACAGAAATAATCAAGGACATCATCTGGGACAAAGAGCATACAGAGGCCCAGCTTGCCTCCTGCCTCAAAGCTTGCAGGTAAGCTGGGCTTGGAGTTTTCCTGCTGTTCTGGGCTCTCCTAATGTTTGAAGGTACAGGATCTTGCGTGTATTTTTAAAAATAAGAAATACCTTTAAAAAAGTATTCTGGCTGGAAGATTTCTTGAAGAGATAACATGACAATAGGTACTTTTCAGTCAAGAAACAGCTTAATAGCCCCCTATGTAGCTCACAAGACTTTCTAGCATGTTTTTTTTTTCCCTGCAACAAATTTAGACGTTTGTCAAATCCCCCAATGTTGTGACTGAAACAAATCCCCTGACTCAACACTGCCTCACGGAAGGAGGTGGAATACCAGCTTATCTAGGACCGAGTTCTCTACACAAATACACGCAGCAGCACACAGAATAAACTCTGTATTTCCCAAGCTGCAATGAGAAGGCCTTTGCCTGACAGTGAGAGCAAATGCAGATGTTATAAACAGCTGTGCCCGCCTGAAAAGACTGCAGCTGCCCCCGTCAGCTCTTCATTTACTAAGGCACGCTTGCTAACCCCAGAATTTATAAAATGCCTCAGCACGGGGAGGCTGGGTTTACGTGGGAGCCGAGAACGCTCCATCCCAAAAACTCGCAGGGTGACTCGCGTGTGATTTAAAAGCTGAACACGAGATGGCGCCAAGTCCTTGTACCAGCTCCACCAAAATTTGGGCAGCTCCACCTGTCTCAGGTGCGATTCCTATTACAGCAAGAGGCCACATCAATGGCTTGTTTAAGGGTCTTTTAAAATGCTGAACGAAAGTCACGATACGTTCCTGAAAGGCTTTTTCAAGGACTGCATGTGTCAATGAAAGCTTCTGGAATAAAAAGATTGGGGGAAAAAATGCAATACCGTTCAACAAGTACAATTCTCTCTGGCAAAACTATCTACATATTAAGGAATTTTTTTTAAGTGTATTACATCTGTCCTAGTAAGAAGACCTTTATATCAGATAGTCTGCTAAATTATGACGGGGGGGAAAAAAAAAAAAGTTCTGTTTTTGTATCAAGTAGCTGTAGCTATCCTGCAAAATCTCAATTTTCTATTTCTCAATTTTCTATTTTCTAAATTCAGAATTTCTACTTTTATGTAGAGGCAAAACATCTTTATTCAAACTCTCAACTTGAATGTCTCAAATTAATTGTGCCAAATAAAATAAACCACAGGCATATCTTAACCACTTAAAAAAAAAAAAGAAAAAGAAAAGAAAAAAAGAGCATACAAGTTAGGTTAAAAAAAGTTTTCAAAGGGCAAGAGAAGGTTGTGCACCTTACTGGAAACTGGTGACATGGCTGGCTACAAATCTCTGCTAAAGATAAGACAGGCTACATGAAAGAAAATCCCTGAGCATTCCAGTGGGTCACGTTTTTTCAAAAACAAGAGATTACACAGTATTGCAGCTTTCACAGTCCTGCACCACAATGTTTATTTGCTGTGTTAATGCTGGTGTTTCACAGCCTGCAGTCTATGAGGACTGTGATTTGGGGGGAGCAATGAAACCATACTGTGACAAACCTTTGTTGTAGTCTTGGAGTAAAGATTTGATAAAGAAGGATGTGAGATCTTCTGGGAATTCTTGAGCAAATTGATACTAAAATATCCAAGTGGTTGGGACTGAATTTTAGACTACTTTAGTTGCAGCTAATTTACTCTCCTTTATAAACAGGAAAATTACAGCTTCATAAAAACCTCTCAGCAAATATAACAGCAATTTGGACCATACTGCAAATTGATGTATCAAAGCACAAGTTCTTTTTCCTGCCTTAGAACCACGAGTTTCTATCCAGGGAGCCATTTAGAGCCTTCACCTAAGAGTCTGCGTTGGCCCTTGCCCTTCAGGGACTATGATCCATTTTGCCACTTTTCTGCACAATCCAGCAAAGGGGCAAGCAGTACAAGGAAAGAACCCCTGGATGCACAAGCCTGAGCACCATTCAGGCACACTTGCAGGATCAGAAATCTGGCCTGAACTAAAACCCAGGGCCTCCCAGCACTGTCAAAGTGACCCATAATGTGACTGTGACACTGAGGAAGAGAAACTTGGTCAGTTCTCAGTAAGTTTTAGCAACATAAAAATAAACCCTGATGATTATATCTCATTAGGATAAACAGTGGGATCTCACATGTGGGATGTCACAGATAACTATGTCTTTTGAGATTGGAAGAAATGATGATCAAGGATGGCCAGTAAAGGCATGTCCAGCAGTGCTCTGCTTTGGGGCTCCTAACTTCTCATAGGTCTTTTCCAAGAAGGATGATTCTGCTCTCCCTGAATAAACTCCATTGTTACATAAGAGAGGCAAAGACTTAACACAATGCCAGCTTTGTGACAGTCATGGGTCTGCACCACTGCAGCTAAGACACAAACCACTCTCATTGAAGGGGGCACTTCTGGAATGGTAATTAGCCAGGAGGCCAGGACAGCTGAGGGAGTGCCCCTGGAACCCGCTACGCTGAGAGAGGTGCAGAATTAACTCACTTATTACAATGATATTAAACAGGATAGACAGGACCAACAGGCTAAAGGGAGCCCAGAATTAGGATTCTCTCTGCTTTCTGGTGGTGCAGTAGTGTTATGTCAAACAGTAGAGAAACAGGGCTGTAAAATCATGACCCATGAACAGACAGGGGCTTGTGCTCTGTGCTCAGCCTCCCTCCGCTCCTGCCTGCGCTTCCCAAGGGAGTGGCAGTAATTGCAGAGCCTCTCCATTCCAGGCCCTTCCCGTGCACAGCACCGGGGCAAGGCCATGCTCGCCTTCCCGTGCACTGCCTGACACTGGAGAACAGCATGTACCAGCAGGGGCCTGGCAATTCCAGGTCAGGAATAAACAAGACAGGAGGCAACAACCCTACACAGCCATAACAGAGTAAATGAGGTCCCGGCGGCTGCTGCCATCATGTGCAAAGTTGTCCAAACACCTGTCCTAGACCTCCAGTGAGTTGGGAAAAAGGAGGGCTGTTTTCAACTAAGTGTTGAAAAGAGTCCGAGCTTTGCCCAAACTGTTGCAAATTCCACTGACTCTTTCCCAAATGGTTTAACGATACTCAACAAGCAGTGCTGCACAATAATTTCTGGTATCAGTATTATGAAAGATGAAAATGGTATCAACCACTGTTATTTGCACCACTCCTCTACGTGACCTATTTAAGATGACTACCTCAAAGCTGAGAGAAAACACAAGAAACATTCAAAAGCCGAATTAATACACAGCCAATGGATTCTTGCCAGTTTAAATTATTCTTTAGCATGTTCAGAGATGTTTCAAAGGCATTCTACTTCACTTCCCGTTTTCTCCCTCTCCCACTTTGGGCATGTCTGCTTTGTATGTGAGGTCCCAATCTTTATCTGGAATATCTGGCATGTGATTCATAGCCTTGGTGTTACGTGCAAGTTTAAAGCAAAACTGGAGTAATATATAATTCTTCCCAAGGTCAGAGAGCGGCTCAGCTGGTAATAGGGAACAAGTTTTAATACCCCAAATACACTGGAAGCTTACTCTAGGCAAAAAGAGATTCCAAAACTGAGGAGAAGTGTTATAAGTCACAAAATTACATTAAAAAAGTGTGTATTAATACTTAAACTCTTTAGGTGAAAGACAGCATCATCACAGAGGAAGACAGCAAACTGTGGTGGTTGAAATGTAACCACTCCACAAAGAGTGAAAAGTGTGTGTTAATTACATTGCGTATGTGTCTGGAATCTCTTTATCTCACTTTCTGCTAAGTAGTTACTTTTGTTTAGCCAGCTCCATAGAAAACTGACATCATCAGAAGCACTCAGTGCTGCTGTGAAAGAGCTCTGCCCGTACAGCACAGGTGACCCCTTTGGTCAACAGAAACCCCTTATCAGATTTCTGCTCAGCCAGGCACCCCAAGTGACCAGCGAACTCCCAATGACCAAATCCCGCAGCACTTTTCGGATTGCTACGAGTGATCCTGGAATCTCTAGAGACTAAAGAAAAACCTACGCTTCATGAATGTGGTTTTGTTTAATGTTTGTGTACTTGGAGTCTTCCTCCAAGTTTTTTTGCAAGGGATTGTTTGCAGTCATAAACAGAGCATTAGAGGCTGATTTCTAAGCAGTAGTCAACAGGGGGGGTGATATGAAATAGTTGTAACAATATAAACGTCCTATGCTGTTATTTTACTAGTAGAATTAAAGTAGGCAAGACTTTAATTCTACTTTAAGTAGTGCTTGAAGTATAGAAATACCTGATTTTTAAATCTTTGGAGTAGTTAGTGTTTTTCTCAGTCAATAATATGATGTCTGTGTTAACCTGGAAAGCCCCTGGGATGTAGGAATACGCACCGAAAAATCCGCGTGGTAACACTTCTGAGAACAACATGGTTTTGCTCAGCAGCTCTACTTCAGGCAATACTGGGGGGAGGGGAATGCTCTCCCGAGCCTTCCCGGGGCGCAGGAGTTCCCGGGAGCACCTGCCCCCGCGGGGGGGCCGAGCGCCGGGCGCCGTCACTTGGGGGCGGCCCCGAGCGCGGCCGAGCCGGGGTCGGGCCGGGGCTGGGATCGGGATCGGGATCTGGATCTGGATCTGGCTGCTCGGGAGGCTCCGGCCGCAGCCGCTCCCGGGTGAGCCCTCGGCGCGGGAGGCGGCGGAGCGTGGTCCCCACGGTCCCGGCTCTCCCGGGTATCCCGGCTTCCCGGAGGCACCGCCGGGCAGGATCAGGAGGAGGATCAGGATCGGGATCGGGATCAGGTCAGCGGGGCGCGGGCTCGGCGGGTCCTGTGGGGTGTTTCAGTGGGGCCCCTCCCGGCGCTGTGGCTGCAGCGGCGCCTGTTGCTTCTCCCCGCTCGCCCCCGCTCCATCCCGCCGGGAGCAGGGCTTTCCAATAGACGCGGCTCCTGGGAGGTAAATGTTTATTCTCGCAGCGAGCAGAGCTCCGGAACTTCAGTCCGCCTGGTAGGTCAGTAAATAAAGCGCTTTAGTGGCGTAGGGCAGTGGGGTCAGCAAGCGCTGTCAGTAGTGACACCCAGCTGCAGCCGAGCTCTCTAAGGTGGGAGCCCCCCTTCCTCCCCTCCCCAGGCTTTGACAATTAACTATAAAAAAGGGGTATGTGGGGCGTTGCAGTGGGGGAAAAATGAGATTGTTTAAAGGATGTTCAGGGGGGAGCCGCTGGAAGATGAAACTGGCTGTTTGAGCGGTACATAGATAAGGGAGGTAAGAGTATGAGGGGATGTCAAGTGATCTCCAGCCCCATCGGCCAGCACTCACGGTATCTATCGTGCTGCTGTGATAAAAATACCTCCCCATAACACTTGCAAGAAGGATAAGGAAGCACCTCCTTTGTGTGTCATCGTTTGCTCAGCTTTGCATGGGGCAGGGTAAGATGCTAAGTAGCAATTTGACTGTGCGTAGGTGCAGTTCAACATGTGCTTTTGAAGATTTGCATGTGCAACTCTTCGTATGTCCAGAGCCAAAAAGGTTGTTTGCAATTTCGGGTTTTTAATTTTAAGGTTCTGGCAGTAGGGGAATCACTGAGGGGCGCTTTTCTGCAGTTGTTTTGTTGGGTTTTTTTTAAAGATGAATATATGAACAAGTGCATGAAGGACTTCATTCTGAAACTTGTATGGAAAGAGCAGGTGGGAGAGCAAAGGAAGCGGAATTCCAGCTTTCCATGTTTGTTTATTGGCTTTGCCTGTGTTCCTAACTTTTGCTTGCATCTGCTGTATGAACTTGTTTAAAACCAATGAATCTTTATGCATCTCTCCATCTTTCTAATGGAGTAGAACTCAGTATACAAGGAAAGTGAAAGGTCAGATTGGGACAAACATAAGCAAATATGGGTTGTTGTTTTTTAAATTATATGGATTTTCTATCCACTTGCTCGAGAACAATAGTGAGGGCCTCTTGAACCTGCAGGAAACCTGGTGTAAGTTAAAGCAGAGGGAGAACTCAAAAGAACCTTAGCTTTGTCTTGAGTACAGGTATAGCTTGGTACCAGAATATGAGAAAAAATAGTATGTAAAAATAAAAATATAATTTATAATATATAAAATAATTTCAAGTCCCCAATAACAAGATTTAAGCTGAGGGACAGCTCAAGACTAGTCTCACCACTGGCTGCTGAAGTTTTTCCTATCTGTTGTAGAGGCACATGACTTGCCTGTAGCTCTTTTGAACCAATGTTAACATCTCTTTTGAAAACTTAAATGCTTTATTTACCCAAGCCAGGTAGTAATCAAGTGTCTTGGCAAAATATATAGCAGCTTATCTATCGCACATCTGGGACTCTGCCCTATGGAAAGCCCAAATTAAAGGGAGGGGACAGAAACAGGTTGATCTGTGTGACTGAAACATGGTAGGAATGGGGCTGGGAGCATTGTTCCCTGATTCCATGTTCCCTGGCCGCTTTCATCTCCCATCCCAGGAAGCAGAGGATTAGAGGGATGGTGGTAGAGGGCACTGATCCTGCCATCCTGATTTCACTCCAGCAGCCCTATCCACATGAAGATAAGTAGGGAAGATGGGAAGGAATAGGTAAAGATGAGATAATAAGAGCTATCTTCCCCTCACTCCTCCTGTATCTGATCTCACTTCATCTTTCTTAACGTGGTGCCAGCAGTGTGGAAGAGTGATCAGGGTGGGTGTGTGTGTAAACAAAGGGAGAATGTTTTGGTGTAGGCACAGACCACAGAAGTGTTTTCTGGGTTCTTGAATCCATTCTCCCAGTTTCCTGTCATGCTTGTTACTCTGAGTCTCTTGGGTCCTCCAGACAGCCCATGAAGGCTCTGAGGCAGCAAAATGTGACTCCATGTGGTAGAGAGTGTTTGAATGAAGGATAGGAAGAGAACAGATGGACAAGAGTAGAGTGGAGACCTTAATAATCACCTTCCCAAACACTTTGATAGTGTCAGCAAACAGGCAGGAAAGGCAGAGGGAGAATGTCCTATGAGTGCAGAAGAAGGGAAAATGAAACAGAACAAGACCCAGTGAGACACCTCTTTGTTATTCCATGTGCAGCTCTGCTTCCAGCCCTCATTTACCTAACTTGTTTCCTGTTTGCCTCTTTCTGATCTCTCTCCTCAAAACAAACAAACAAACTCCCACAAAACCCTACAAGGCACTTGTCCCTATACACTGCTCTCACTCTTATTAGGCTACTCTGAGGCAGACCAGAAACTAAGTTCATTTTCCCTGCAGCTAAGGATTCGTTTGAGCTCAGATAGCCTTGACCTGGTAAGATCAGCAAACGACTGTGCTCCTACAGGTAAAGCAGGGCCTCAATGGGCCTCTGCTTATTAGCAAAAAATCCGCCTTCCTCTTGCTTCCTTCCACCCAAAAACACATTTACAGAAATAGGATGAAACCTCCTCCTTTTAGAAGTCTGTAATGTGATGATTTAGTTTATCAAAGCGGAGAATGATGAACAGGGAAATGTGTTTTATGGTAATGATCACTCACTATAGGTACAAAATCGCTGAACATGCTGTACAAAGAAAGGCTTTTCTGTGTTTTCCAGAAATAGGCAACAGTGTAGAAATAGCAACGCAGCAGAAGATGACATTGTTTAGGGCAGTAGATTAGAACAGTCAGAAGTCACTTTTCTGTCAGTGAAGTTGCATCATTCAAGTCTCTGGGGATGTTTACCATTTCTGTTTGCCATCTCATACCCAGAGATCACTTCAACCTCTTTAGGTACAACCTTGAAAATCTTGTAAGCTGCAGAATAGGGTTTAGCAGCAGTGGCTGTCCCTGGAGGGACACTTGCTCAGTTACCAGAGTTCCGTAAATGTGTATGAAATAACTTTGCCTCAGTCAATGCCCCGAAAATTGGAAAGTTTGACTAGTGGGTTATTTTGAGTTCTTCAAATTCTCCCCAGTTTGCTTTTGTCTGTTCAATGCTCTCAACTCACCTGTTACTTTGAAGATGAAGAAACTGAGAGTCCCACCTTTGCTCAGTCTGTTCTTTGACTTTGTCTAAGCACCAGCTCCGAGGTGATGTCTTTGATAACCTGTGGCAGGTGGAATTTCTTCCTGTCACACCTTTGCAGTATTTTAGTTCCTCTTTTACACAGGTGCACATTAAGCAACAAAATAAAGGCGCTTCTTTTTTTGTAGTTAGATGCCTCTGCCTATGCTTTAGCATGATCTTTTTATTTCAAGTCTCTGTGACCTGGTAACATTACAGTTACCTCTTTTGTTTCCATCTCCATGTGTTTATTTGCTATAAAACCATTTCCCAAGAGCACTTTGCTCTTATCTGGCAGTTCATTGATGCAGAGAACAAAGCAGTTATATTAAAAAGATAATTTCTTTCTGAAATAAACATAAAAAGTAAATCCTGATGGCACTGTTGCCAGTCTAGGTCAATTTGTGTTTATAATGTGCATCTGCCAAGTTCCAATGTAGTGGTTTAGAGGACTGTAAGCATGACCTGGATTTTAAACTCTAATTTGATAACCTGTAAAGCAAGACTTCATGAATATTGTGTGGTTCGGTAGTATTTCTTCAAAACCTGTGACTGAAACCTGATGAGGGAAAAGAACTGTATATTTTCATACAGATCAAAAAGGAAAACTTGGTATCTTCAAATGCCTAAGACAGGGCATTATTTCTGTTAGACCATCAACAAACAAATGGGGAGCCATTAGTGGTTTTCTCAACTCTATGTATGTGTTAGATAAAATATATTGTGTTTCTATGTTCAGTTGAATTTCCTGGGTTAAAACTGAAGTAACAGGATAAAAGTTGAGGATTGAATACAGGCTAAAACAGAGCACTTTTTAGAGGGGGAAAGATAAGAGACCTGATGGTGACCAGATAGCAGGTGTCATTATTTACTGTTCCGTGAATGGTAAAAAATGGATCTGACTTCCAAAAATTTGCAAGTACGAACTGGTGATTGTATGGGAAGCCTTTGCCATATCACCCAAGGAAATGGCAGCAAATTGATGATGGTTTCCTGAAGTGCATGTGAATTTGGAGGAAACAGATCAGCTGATTCTCCTTCAACAAAGCCTTGAATTGGTTTGGAGGTGTGAAATCAGACTGAGTGCTCAAAGTCAAGAAAAATACAGGTCCAAAGGATGCCTCTGTTACAAGTCTTGCCTATCCAACGCTGACTGTGAGTGTTGTTTTCATTAGAGCAACATAACATGTATGAATATTCATAGAGAATGATTCACTTGCTGGTTGACTCTTCATACTCTTTAAGATCAACAGATTGTGTGCCAGTTAAAGTAATTAGTAAAGATAAATCTAAGATGTTGCATTCTAATCTGGATTTCCAGCACTTACAGTATGGGAACTCCTGTTTTAATTTATCCTCTTCTGAAAACAAGTCTGGTTGGTCTCCACGTTCAGAGGTGACTTAGCTGGGAATGCCTTCTTATTTCTGTGTGTGCTGCCATTAAAAAAAAAAAGTAATTTTATTTCCAATTTGCACTATTTTCAACCCAAACTTTATTTCAGAAATCAAGTTTGGACAGGGGAAGATATTTGCCAAGTGTCTCTCGAATGCAGTGAATCATATTTTTAGTCCTTACCAGTGCAGATGGTAGCATCTGCTTTAATAAAGTATAATCAAAACATCTTATTCTAATGGCATTGCAGCAAGATTTATGAGTGTGTTTCTGGGATGTTCATAAACTAATGCACGTAATCCAGTCAGCTCCTAAACAGAAGAATTCTGATGTTTCACTCCAGACAAAAAAATAAAAATCTCTAGCAAAGGCCTCGGGGAGATAATCTGTTTTATGTGGAAACAAGCACAAACCACTTATGAAAGTAATATATGTGATTCTCTTAAAGAATGTGTTCATTACATCTGAGGAAAAGAAAAAGAAAAATTAGTGAAGTCAGTATTTTCTTTCCTTGAAGTAATCTTCTGTAAATAAAAGTACATGTACAAAGCATTCTAGTGTTACTACAGATTATATTAAACCTGGAAATTTCAGTCATAAGCATTATAAATGATAAGTTAAATACTTCTTCAATTAAAATGTTCTGCAATTCAGAAAGCTGAATGTGTACAAAGTAGTAATTTTGCCTGAAACTCTACAGTGGAATTGCAGTCTGCTCTGGCAGACTTCATATGTATAAAAAGAACATCATATTAGAACCTTTGTTACTAAAAGAAAGGAAAGTTGTTATAACAAGCTTTTGTGCAAGAAGAAGGTCTGTTCTGGCCTGCTTTGCAGAGCATAGTGCTGGTCTGTTGTGAAAAATACTGCATAACACACAGGAGTTACCCATACTTTGCCCAGTGTGTGCAACATTTCATAATAATTGTAAATCAGGCTAAGGATTAAAAAACTGTTTCAGGAATTGTGGTCCGAATCTGTTTTGCTTTGATTGCCTTCTCCATTTTAATTAGGAAACTTGGTACCATCTTCAGTTTCCTCTGCAGATCGTGAAGTGCAGCTGTTTCTGATTTCACTGGCAAAAGGCAGATTTTAGAAAACTGCTTTTTTACTTTTTTTTTAGCATGGGGAGAGGAGTTTGTGTTCAGAGTAAATGGTTTGTCATAAAAGGAATTAATGGTCTAAAATTTAGCTGCGATTCACCAGCCATTTGTAGTTCTTATTTAATCAAAGCTTCTGATTATCCAAGACTAATTGCAAATGGGAGTAGCAGCTGCTCACTTCCTTTGGAAATACAGATTTGGGTACTTAGAAGAAGAGCTTCCAAATTAGTAGAGACTGATAAAAGTGCCATGTTAGGCAGAATGCCCAGTTTGCCAGGCAGTATGTTCATAAATATAATTTCACTGTAAATGTATTTTATTTGCTTTTCTTAACTAATGAGTAAACAGAACTTTACATGTACATGTTTACAGCACAGTCAGGAAGCAAAACTACCCCTTATCCATAAACACTAATAGAGGAAAAAATTTCTTCATGATAGGAGTGTATTTTAGTGTTTACCAATATGACCATATTCTTCTTTTCAAGTTGGAATGGACCGGATCTATATTATTTTGGAATTAATGAAACTGTCTTGTATATTTCTACTTGGAGGTTTGAAAACAACTGAAGCAAAGGGGGCTAAATGTCTCTTACACAGCAAATCAAATTTTCCTTTCAAATTTAGTAGAAGAATACAAAGATGTCACAATTACTGATATGGAAGCAGACTTTGATCCATTTTTGGGAAAATGAAATAAACTGAAGAAACTGATAGTGAATTCTGATTCCCTTTTCTCTCCTGAAATAGAAGCAAAAGATAATGTTATCCAAAAGATGGTAATTTTCATACTTCAGTCTTTTGTCTATATATTCTTTTATTTTGATGCAAATGGCCCCAAATGCACAAAACTTCTGAGAAACTTTTGATGCAGGCACATCAGCTGGCATCTATTAGGAATTAAAGGACTTTGCAAGTCATTAACCTGAAATAATTTCATTTTGTGGCTGTTTTAATAAACAGGTCCAATAAAGGCATTGCTATCAAGCAGTAAAGTACATGATTAAGTTATTATCTCAGGAAACTCCATAGGTGTAGTCACAGACCAAATATGAGTAGTAGGACTTTCAAATAGTTCGAAAAAGCTGCTCTGAGTCTTAACATGAAATACTCTGGAGCAAGACAGGATGTGTAAAAGCCTGACAATCAGCATGCTCCCAGGCATCATTCCTGGTTTTGACAGTGCATTTTATGGCTTCTGGCCTAGCTATGATGACATTCAGAGCCCTTTAAAGGAATACAGGAATTCTTTTCCATTTTTCTGCTATGTCAATATAAAGGTGTCTATTTATTTCAGAGGCAGTAAAATTTGACTAAATTTACAACAATATATTGTTTTGGCTACAGTTATACTCTAGCATTTGCAATTTTTCTATTTATTTCACCCATATGAAAGAGTTCTTCTTGGGACTGGAAGTAATACAGTAGAATTTTAGCTACAGTTTTATTTTGTTAGCAAATCCTTTTGTGTCATTGTTCACGTTTAAGTAGTTAAAATACTTCTCTGGAAAGGAATCTATAGAAATCCTGCATGTGTTCATTATAATAGTTTAACTTGTGGTTTTTTCATGCCCTAAAAGTAATGGGAATTCAGAGAACAAAAGGTATCATTTAAATATACCCCGGTGATGAATTGTGCTGACAGCATCCTGCACTTCAGCTGTAAATATGTATAGAAAACCCAGAAGAGTACTGAGTTATGAATAGGTCTGTTTCTAGGTTCAGTTCTTGCATTCAGGTAATTTGCAAAACTTCCAAAAGCTTTCTGAATCAGGTGTCCTAGCAAACCTGTGAGCCAAAGTGACTGAATTGGAATATGGTAACTTTAGAGACTCGTAAGTGGAAGCTCATAAGTTTTACTGAGCAATTAGTCTCTACCTGGAAATGACGCATACTTTCAGAGTTTTGCAAATTCAAATAGGCATCCTGATGCATGGAACTGGGGCTTTGCTTTTCTTATCTTAGTCCCTTATATCATGTATAATTCATAAGGAGAAATTTACATTGATTTGGCTTATCCTTGATAAGATGATTTGACATGGAAACTTATTCATTTTACATTTGTGTAGATCTTAGAGTAAATACCTTGAAATGGTTGGCAGACAAGGCAGGATGGGCTTTGTGGATGGCAAGAGCTTGAGAACACCTCTCATAGTTGATACTAAAAGATGTAATATATTACAGGAGAAATTCGGGATCTCTTTGTATCCTGTGCCACTGGAGTATCTACTTAGTGGAAGCAGCACAGTGAGCACTTCAGAACTCTTTTAAAGCCTATAAAAAGTTTTCCCCAGATACTCAAAACTGGATATACAATTACTTTTTTTTTTTTAATTATCTTATGATTGCTTAACTTGTTTCACTTGTGATGATAGAGTCAAAACAGTAATAGTGCACACAGATGAGTGTGAAATACAAGAACTGAGCACTTGTGCGGGTTTTCAGGGAGGTGAATCCCTTCACAGCCTGCCCTAGGTAAATATGTGTTTCTGTGAGCAAATACAGCTCCTCTATCAAACAGGTCATTGGGGAGGCCTATATATCTTGTCACAGACTCATTGTGGGCTGCTCCATGTTCCCTCTAAAGCCAGCTTCTGGTTTCAGTGCATGCCTAATCTGTCTCTAGGCATCTTGGTGTTCATTCTTCTCCTTGGATTCACTGGAAAAACAAGGATAAAGGGTGTTGCGTTCTTCTTGCCACCCATAATAATGTTTCTTCAGCTGGGGGATGTTATATGCTTCTCTCACCTCTGTGACTCTTAAAAATATTGAATGTTGCTCTTGGATGTCCAGTTCCTGTTCTGTCTTGCAGCATTACCTCTCTGTATAATGCTTTTTTTTTTCAAAATTAGAAAACTCTGTAACTCCGTGAAGTATGGGAAGCAATTATGACAGAAGGCTGTGATTTGAAATTCAGCTGTGGCACAGTGTTTGATATAGACACTTCCTTAGTGTTAGCCAGTCCTGCAGGGAGTGAGGTGTGTCACATTCTGAATAATGGAGGAGCAAAATCAAAAAAATACGGTTTTTTTAAATCAAGGTCTAACTCGCCACGAAGAATTTTTGCCTTGTGGTTATGATGTCCAGGTATTGTAATGATGAATTACTTGTCAGCAGAATTGTCTTGTTAAAGTTTTGGGCTTGACATGATCAGTGGTCTCAGACCTAGGGGGAACTTAACAGAGCTTGGGGAGAAGGATGTACCACTGATGGTCGGCACAAAGAATGCAGAATTTACAGGCCACAGGGACTTTTGGCAGAATTCCCAAGATACGGAAGAAAGTAACAAAGCCAACTCAGCAACTGATGCAACTCTGCACTGTGTGTAGATTGGTCTCTTGCACACCAGGTGAAATAACCTATTTGGGGACAACAGTTAGACCTATTCTTTAGGCAGAGAAAGAGGAAAAGCTTGAAAGTGGCTTTTTTCCAAAGATATTTTCAATAATCCTCAGGAAGCAATCTATAGAATAATGTTTTGTTTATAAGCACAGGCATTAAACTGACACAGCTGTTAAAATTTATATTTTTGTTGATGTGTTGAGTCATGTGAGATGTGGTGCTTTTCATAGTGATCCATTTGCTGTTCCCAGTTCAGCGCTTTTAATCCAAGCGGATTCGATTTTGTTGAATTTGCTGTTTCTAGCACAAGTATGTTTTTCTTTTCTTTGTTTCCCACAGACACTTTCCTCAAAATAGCTACTGAAGCTTCAATTTATACAGAAGTACTTGATACTGCCAGTTCCTGTTAGTATAAATTCAGCATATTTGTAGCCACAGATGCAGGTTGGGTAATATTAAACCAGCCTAGTGATTTTTCCTATTATTTATAAATTGCTGAACAGAATGTTTCAAAGGGGGAAAAATACTGATATGAAAATAAATTTTGCAAAGTCAAAAAGTTGACTTTTTAGTATACGTTTTTAAGCCTTTATGTCTAAAGCTGAGTTTAGACTTCATGAGAGCCTTCATATCACATTTGTAAAGTTGAGGCAAATTCAGAACAGAGCTTTATAGTCAGAGTAACCCATGAGTAGATAGTGTTGTAATAAGAAATACTCGTAAGAAATATTTTCCTTCATTGTGTCTGTTGTTTCTCTGTGCAGTCTAACCCTGACCTCAGGTTTTTTACCTTAGAAATGTGGATGAGAATTGCCTCTTTTGATTGCAGAAAATCAGTTTTCTAGGTCATCAACCCTGCTCTTTGTTCTGAGGTTCTGCTGCAGATAAGCACATCTTGGCTACCTCAGTATCCACTGGGGGCCGGTTCCTTCACTGATCCTCACCTATTCCAGTGTCTGCCCGTGTTGAGGAGCATTTAGTCCTCTCCACTCTTCTAAATCTCCAAAGTGAGTTATTTCTGTAAAGATTTGTGGCTTTTACTCTGCATGGAAACATTCACACCTTCACCTCTTCCATCATGTGATTCTTTTGCGGCATTTTTCTAAAAATCAGAAATACCCTGTGCCTTGAACGCTTCCCATAGCATTCCAAAGGCTGCATGGGCTCTACAAACTCTGCCAGTTGCCTGAGGAGTGTTTGCTCTTTGTTGGCAAGGCAGCTGATCTTTACAATGATCCTCTGTGTGCGTCAAGGAATGGAAGAAGTTGAGAAGATTTGAAAATTGGACCTCCTTGCATTTGCTTTGAGATAAAAGATCTTCTGGCCCTGTGTTAGCACTGACCTCCTTCAGTGAAGTAGCTTGCACTTTCACACTAATATTCCAAGTGATACTGAAGCAGAATGGCCACACGATACCTGCAGAATTCAATGCAAAATGTCTGTTTCACAGTGCTTATGTACACTTCTGTATCCCTGGTGGGATTAGTACACGTGGAATTAGATTAATGGAGTAAGTTATTAGGAGTGCTCGTTCTGCTGAGTTGGTTCTGTATCATAATGGTAAAGAATCACAGAATCCTAGAGTGGTTTGGGTTGGGACTATAAAGATCATCCAGTTCTATCCCCTCTGCCATGGGCAGGAACACCTTCTGTTAGACTAGGTTGCTCAGAGCCCCATCCAGACTGACCTTGAACATTTCCAGGGTTGGAACATCCACATCTTCTCTGGGCAAGCTGTGCCAGGGCCTCACCACCTTCACAGGGAAGAGTTTCTTCTGTATATATCCAATCTAAACCTACTCTCTTTCTGTTTGAAGCCATTCCCCGCTGTCCTGTCACTCCAAGCCCTTGTAAGAAGTCCCTCTCCATCTCTCAGGTGGGCTCCCTTCAGGTGCTGGAAGGTCTCCCTGAAGCCCTCTCTTCTCCAGGCTGAACAAACCCAATTCTCTCAGCCTTTCCTTGCAGGGGAGGGGAAATGTTATTTGTAATTCTCCAGGCTTAGAGTGTTTTTTTTTTCCAGCAGTATAGTTTGTCGAAATTTTCAGGAGTTTTACAGAGCCCAGCTTTGAAAATTTTGCTTATCACATCTACCTAATCTCTCTCAATTTCTTTCAAGGGTTTCTCCTCTGCTTTACTCTAGGGCAGAGTTAATTTGTGCATGAATTCTGTGTTTACTTTTATTATAACTCCTCACCTTTCAATTTACCAGAGCATGAATTTACTTTCACGAGGTGGGGGTGGGGGGAAGGTGTGGTGTGAGCACTTTCCCAGGCACTGGAGCTGGAGTTAAGTAACTTCAAAGATCCCACTGAAACGTTGACCTTCATGGAAGAAAATTTGGAGCCGTGACCTTGAGGGCAGTGAGTACCTAAGATTGGAAGGCAAATAAAAAGCACAGTTTATTTTAAATGTTAAAATTTTGAGGATCTAACTTTTCTCAGTTATAAAACTCTCTGAACTAGATGTGAATTGCAATACCAAATCTGACTTTTGTATGTGTTTATTTTAAGAACAGAAATGTTCATATTTTTGCTCAGAAAGTTTCCTCTCATGTATTTTACCAGGTACTGCTTTGTTCAGTCTAAGTTTAAAACCAAGACATTTATTCACCTTGTTGCTCTTTTTTTTCTTTTAATTTTAACTAGTTAGCAGCTGGAACTAGTTAGATGACAGACAAGTGAACTAAAATAATTAGAATTTTTGCACTTAGTACAGTAACAATGCAACTTTGGTTTTAAGATTTGCAAAGTCAGAAGCTAGAACATTTTTCCTTTATACCGTGTATAACACAGAAAACTTCATATATCTGATAACAATATAAAATCAAATTATGAAGGGCTTTTTTAAGCTTTTATGAACAAAGTTTAAAGCAACATTGAGGCATGAAGGGCTCCCTGCAGTTGCTGGAAGTGTTACAGAGAGGAGCTGAAGAGAGCTCACTTTGCACATGCCATTCTGTCAGCGTCAGCTTTTATATGTAAGGATGAGACTTTGTGCAAACATGAGTCAGGAAATTTGGTTATGGTACCAGTAGGAACTGTAACTTAATATCCATTAGGCCCGTGGAGGAGTTGCTATGAGGTGATTTGTGTTCTAAAGCATCTAGGTATCAGTCAGATTTAGCATTTTTTAAAGGGGGCTTTCTTTTTTCCTTCACCCTCTGTTCCACCAAAATTGAAATTCAGACGTGTATTAGCAAATTCGATTTATTTTTGAAAAGAGTCGTTTGACTTTGCCACTTCATAATGCACTGCATTTAACTATGTTCAGTTCCCTTCATATTTTAAATCAAATTATTTAGCATATTATGTTTAAAAGCATCATAGTTCTTGTTGCTTGTCGCTCTGACTTTGATCAGTAGCACAGAAACGTGGTGGTTTTACAGTGCCAGGGTAACACCCAGCTGCTTTAGCTGATTTAGCCAGCTTGTTTTCATCATGTTGTACTAATGCTGTGCTTCACTTAAGGATATCCCCTCTCATGAGGACCCCCAGCAATTTGTTGAATAGAGACTTTAGCAGTTCTACCACCTACCTGAAGTAATTCACTATCAGGTCTTTGAATAATCTATATTCCTCTTCCGAGCTACCCATTCTGCCTTAGTGTGGACACTTTACACTTTCCAGTTGAAAAGAAATACGGTTTAATTCCTGTTCTAGCTAATCCTAAAGCCCTCTGAATAGTCTGGATTTTACTTATTTCATAATGGTTAGTCAATGAAAGAAGATGTTTTTTGCCTTTCAGCCAATTCCAGAATTATACGAAGGGGAAATAGAGCAAGTAGTGTCTGTATTAGGAAATAAATGAAATTTAAACTAGAACCATAGAATGGTGAAAAGGACCACAAAAGTCATCTGGTTCCACCCCTTCTGCCATGGGCAGGGATACCTGTCACTATCCCAGGTTGCTCAGGGCCTCATCCAACCTGGCCTTGGACACTTCCAGGGATGGGGCAGCCCCAGCTTCTCTGGGCAGCCTGTGCCAGGGCCTCACCACCCTCACAGGAAAGAATTTATTCCTGATACTAAATCTAAACCTGCCCTCCTTCAGCTTAAGACCATTACCCATTTTTCTGTTGCTACTGCCCTTGTGAAAAGTCCCTCTCCAGCTCTCTTGTAACCCCTTTCGGCACTGGGAAGTTGCTGGAAGATCTCCCTGAAGCCTTCTCTCCTCCAGGCTGAGCAACCCCAACTCTCTCAGCTGTCAGATAAATAGGATTTCTGGCTGGATAGCCCTGGAGGATCCTGCATAAGTAGCATTCCTTAGGCAGTCATTCTAGTGATCATCAGAAGTTATTCCCTGGATTGTTAGTTAGGACTAAGGATTATCTTAATTAGAGAGTTACGGCAGTCTCTGAAAGGCCAGGATCCACCTGTGTATTTATAATTGTGTAGCTGATGGTGCCATGAGGTGGAGGGATGGATCAGTGGCTGTGCTCCTGTGGGGTGGCTGGATGCTGCACAGTGTGGCTGGGGGAAAAGACAGGTGGGAAAGAGAGAGGGTGGAAGTTGGGCACAGATCTGCATTCCAGGGCAGCAGTCATCTTGCAGCTGGAGGAGAGCTTGGAGGACTTCAGAGGTTTATCCAAGGCACTTGATATTTCATTATGCCATTATGTACAGAGCAAGGTAGTACTTGAATCTGAATATTTAAACAGTTTACAGACATGTATTTATCATCCCAGGAAAAAAAGGTGGTGGTAGTTAATTGTTACATGCGTCTGCTAAATGTAAGATGAGTTTGTACGCCACACACAGGAGCTGGATTTCTGGAGTTTGTCAAAAACCACACCCCACTTAATTGATAAACTTGGTAACCTCTTTATTATGAGAAACCTTGGGAAAACGTCTGAGTTGCCTAAATTCATATTGTTCATATTCTTATCTCTGGGTAGCTGCTGGTTCAAGCCAGCCATGAAAGATTCAAATTTAATTAAGGGTTTTCATAATTCTGAAGAACATCTTGCTCATAGTGAAATGTCTGTTAAATATTACGTTTCTTTTGGACACAGTAAGTTGTAGTTTTACATACAGAATGTAGGTTAAGAAATTTGCAAGGGATACTGGCTCTCTGAGCACAATAGCTCTACCAGGGATTTTTCATTTTATTTGAAATGCAAATCTCAGATTAGGAGTTATAGTGTAAAACTAGCTTAGAAAAATAAATTTCAGGGATTCAGACCAGTTTGCTCTGTCTGCACTTCCTGGAAGATCTCATTATTTTGGCAATTACAACAAACAGGTTTGCAATATCTCTGTGGGCAGGGCTCTAAATTAGTATGAGCGCGTGGCTTAGAAGGGATGATAATAATTTAGACTTATGTCTGCTTAACAGTAAAACTTCAGCTATTAATAGCGAGGAATTTTTACTGATCAGGGAAAAAAAGTAAATTCTTGTCCTCCTAGAGACCTGAAAAGGTGAGTAGCCTGGTTCTTGTGTTTTGCTGGCATATGAATTAATCTACTAAGTCCTGAAGGTTAGAATTTGCTAATATTAAAGCTTGTACTGTAATGTTAGAGGTAGCTTTTGTTCGGCTTTGTTACCAAAGCTGAAAAAACTTGGGTTTTTTAAAATACATGTATATATTTACATAAGTAAGTAAGTCATGGTGTTTTGCATCCATTGAGGTCATTCAGAAATGAAAACTATGGAAGGAATTGTAATTGCCAGCAAATAGATGGATCCTGTTTGAGGGATTGATACAGTTGTCTTGTTATTTAATAATATTTTAAAAAGAACCCATAGTCGAAGATATTTCTATAGAATTAGATCAGAAATGGTAGCTGAAAGCCCAGGAGATCTAACAAGCTATTTTCATAATACTGCTCAGAACAGCCAAACTGTAAGAAGGGAGTGTCTGGGAAAGTAAGACTTGCCTGGAGCGCAAGCAACAGGTCTGTCTAGAAAAAGATGTCAAGCAAGTAATATTACATTATCTCTCTGGAGCAAAGAACATTGCTTTTATTAATAAATCGTTGTTTGATCAGCAGGTTTTGCTATAGCTTAATGCAGTTAGGCAGCAAATACACGGTGAGCACAGGTGAGAAAACAGGCTGGCTCTGGAGGCCAGGAAGAGATAGGAGACTTTCTTCTGGTGAAGTTTTTCAGCAAAACTTTCTGGGTTTTGCCAAGGCTTTGATGGGAGGTTTTTCTATAACTGAATTTTCAAGTTTGTAATGTTGTGTATCAGCATTTTCTGTCCCTTTGTCACTTGAGGTGATGAAATACTATATCAGATGGTAAGAAGAAATGTAGTCCTGCATTTCTTGTTTGAGCAGCCATGTACTGCTGCTCCAGCCCACGGAGCAGTAGCTGTCATCACTAACAAGAGCATGGAGTGCAACCTAGAAATAGAAACTCTGTACTATATTTAGCATTTTTCATTCTTTTACTCTCTTCTAACTCTGAGCCAGAAATCTGCTGCCCTGATTTCCCAACACAGCTGGTGGCCATGCATTTCTGGGGGAGCGGCTGGTAGCCACAGCGGCGAGGAAGCCCCAGTGCCTCTCTGGCAGCTCTTTGCTGTAGGTGGATTTCCTGTCACTGAGGTGATTATTACCCGTGGTATGGCTGCTTTGAGCTAGAGGAAATACTGCGAGGAAGGAGGATCATTGCAGCTGAGAAGTCTTTGGTGGCCTGTAATGTGGCAACAGAAGATGGAAATCTCCCAAAACCCAGCAAATGGAAGCAGCAGGATCAGAGGGAGTGTCTGTAAAGTTCACGTGTAAAAGAAAGCACTCTGAAATTTTAAGTTTATATCATCTGACTTAATGACTTTCCAGATTATTCCGAGCACAATTTATGTTATTTCCTTACCAATAAATGAAATATTTGGGTGACATGTACTTTGGTTAAATTTAGCATTGTTCGTACTTAAAAGATTATGTTGACAAAAACGGAGGGACCAAAACCACCCATTCATTTCCATTAATCTTGGCTTTGGGCGACACTAAAGATGAGGCATTCTCACATTGCTCTTCAGATCAATGTGATCTGGAGTTAAATTGTGGCTTACCCACTGTGACAGGCTATAAAAGGCAGAGTTCAAATTAGAACATTGCAGTTTCTGACTCATTCCTGCATCTGTCTCTCTAGATAGTGGGGTGATACATGTTAACCTGAATGAACATAGGATGCTGATAATACAGAGGTTTTATTAACAAATTAGCTTTCTTTGTGTATGTTTCCCCAGCACCACGGAGAAAAGCCTGTGTCTCAGGATTCTTCGTTTTCAAGAGAAGAAAATAATTTTGATTTGATAGTACAAATTTTCACTGTAATATTTATTTATATTCGAGCTACTTGAATTCTTAGCACATGTAATCCCATGATAAACACAGATTAGTGGCATTTCAGCAGCATTGGAATAATAGGCCCCACAAACATAGGCCCATTTCCTATACACTTAGCCACAATTTGAGTTATTTGAAGGATATCTCTGTCCGTAGTCAGACAGGTGTCTTTTGTGGTGCTTACAAAGCTGTTAAAATTGAACAGTTTTTAATCACAGCTCTTAAAACTTGCTGTATAAGAAGACTGAATGTCAAAAGACTGAATTGCAGCCTTCATGGAAAAGAAATCAAAATACTGTGACCCTTTGTGGGCTTTGTGAGTGCTTTGAGTTGTGTGTTAGAGCTCTGCGAATCACATGCGCAAGAACAATCCCTGTTTCCTCGCTGTGTGGGCACTGGTCTCATGCTTCAGCAATGAAGTGATGTGCAAAAGGGCCTTATTCCAGAGGGGATTTTCACTGGCAGCGAAATGGACTGCATAAATTCTTCTCTCCTTTGAAATGTCATCTGTTGGCAGCAGCAGCTGATACTTGACTTAGAGTCCAGCAACGCTAACTCACAAGCAGAGACTCATTTTGGAAGATTTTTCTTGTTGTTGTTACCCTTATTGTCAGATGGTAGCATGAATGTATTTAATCCTGTTTTAAAGCAGCAGCAGTAACTTCAGAGACTTCATACCCGGGGCATTTTGGTTATTTGAACAGAAAGAATTGTATTTTCAGTGTCATGAAAGATGTGGTGGAAAGATTGAATGGGGATAGAGAAAGGAGGAGTAAAAACTATTTCAGAATTACCTTTACTCTTAAGGCAACAGTCACAAAGCAGAGCTCCTACAGATTCCTGCTTTTAGGCTAGACATGTTTTGCCCCTGTCTGCATTCCTTCATTGAACCTTAGACAATCTTCTTTTTTTCCCCAGAGAGGAAAAGGCTGAAATACACTGAACTTTGAATCTAGGAAACCATTGTTAAGGATAATGAGCAGGGGAATCTCAGACTTCCAGTACTTGAAATTCTTTGGGTTTTTTTCACTTGCATTTCACCATTTTAGTAAAATCACTTCAAAAAATTAATCAGAACACCCAAGTCATCTATCAAGAATAGGAACAGTTTTGTTAGTTTTCTTATTACTAGGCTGTGTTTTTGGTAGTGTGGACTTCTGTTTGTGTGGCATAATATATAATGTGACAGTGAAATGTATTTTCTATCAGGTTATTTAGTGTAATGCACGTGGTTTATTCTGTCTTTTCAGTCAAGAGAGTAAAGATCTGAAGAAATTACAGATGATGGCTTCTGATGCCAGTCATATGCTGGAAGCAGCTTTGGAGCAGATGGATGACATCATTGCAGGTACAATAATGCTTTGTTTTTCACCATACTGTCTTGAGATTTAACTGTCTGGTTTACTTTTTAATAATTATTCTCAATTTATCAAATTCTCTGACATGCAGATGTCACTATTAACAATCTGGTTAAAACTCTGTGGAGAAAACTGAAAGTAAGATAAAGGAGGAAACCCCACCAATTTCCCCTCAGATGTGAATACTGGAGCAAGAGAATACTGGAGCTTTGCTTTAATGCTATATGGTAACCTCAACACATCCTCAGCCATGTGATAACATTCCGTATTTTATATGTCAGTTTTTTATTTCAACGTGTCTTTAAAAAAAGTTTTCACCAAGTCTTCTGGCTGGTTGGATAATATATAACTGCATTTTACAAACACATGCACATATAGATATATAAAAATTACATTAATTTCTTTAATTATGATGTATTTATTTCAAACAGCTTGCCTATTAATTATCTTCATGGCCTATGTTTTGTTGAATTTTATATCCAGAAGTGGAGCTGTGAATTTTTTTCACACTTCTGTCCACTAGAAAGGCATATGATGCAAGAAGAACTTGCTGTCTTTTGGTGCTCTCATGGCAAGGCAATTAAAAGATTCACTCTCACCATTACAGCATCCCAGAAGAGAAGTTAATTTCTGTGGTTAGGCCTTGGTAGCCTTGGGGTCTGTGCTCATGCACCGTTCAGTAGGCGCTCCTAAAAGGAGTGTCAGGGTAGGGCCATGATCTCACTTGTGGACAATGGGAAAGAATTCACTAAAGCTTTATAAATCTAAGTAGTGACACCCAAGCTGAGCCTTCTTCCCTGGTGATGAAGACGATAACATCAGCCTCTTGTTACTGCAGTTGTGCTGCTCCTTGATCTTCTTCCTGCTTTTCCAATGAAGCTTTATGTCCAGAGACTAATTCGGAGCTTTAAATGCCACCATCAGACTAGCCATGACCAGGCTGGAAGTCATTATCCAGGATTTTTAGTTTGAACAATCACTAGGGCTTCGTTTGTTTGGTTTTTGCATCCTCACGAGAGTCTTCACTTTATTCTAAATGTGCAAGCTTTAACAGGCTGCTGAGATATACAGAATTGTAAACATGAATATGGGATTGATATAATCGAAATAACTTTTCAGTCTGATGGAACAAATTCTAGGCAAGTAGGAAAAAATCACACATGTATTTCCTTCTCCTGAATGCAAAACCTTATTCTTACAAGATTTTAACCAATGGAAGTTAATTGGGATGTTATTTTTTCACACCTTACAAAACACATTAACAGATAGGGAAGCACTGGACTTCCCTCAGATGTGTAAGGAGAGAATAAGAAAAGCAAATCCCAAACTATGGTTCATAAACTAGGGACCTGTAATTCTTTTTTAGCTACTGTAAGCCTTGGGATGCAATGGAACCTGTGCTCCGAAATCACCTGCACACAAATGCAACTCAGTGTCTCTTTTCTGTGGTGATTTATACATAGCTCAGCACACACGGGTGGGGTATCATGGATGCACTGGTGGTTCCACTCCTCAGAAAAATCAAGAGAATAAAAAGAGAGTCACTCTATTTAAATTGATTTTCAGAATTGACCCTTTTTTTTTTTTTTCCAGGACCTGTCAGTTGTGAGGCCGGGTAAGACAGTAGGTGTTTAGTGTTGGGTGTTTTTTTCATGGTATGGAAAGATAGCCTCATAATATGTGACATAACTGATTAAATGGCAATGTATGACTGCCTAAGAAAATCCTTTTTTTTTTCTAAGTTTCGTGCTAAAAAAAAAATGAGGCCAGAAGATTGCTTTCATTTTGTTTGTTTGTTTTTACTATTCTTTTTCCTGCTCCTTTTTCAGATTGCTTGTGCCATGCCATTTCAGGGTTTAATCTTGACAAACAAGGAATAGAATTAAATTTTGCCAGGCTTTCAAACAACATCACATTTACCCCCATCGCTTAGCTGTTGTGATGATGGAGAACAGTGATGCAGAGAGGCAAAGCAAATGCTGGAAGAACTGTTCAGTGGAACTCAGCTGATCACAGCTGTTCAGTGGTGGTGATGGTGACCAAGCTCTAAACTAAAAAGATTCAGGCATGCCTGTGGCATGTGGAGTTTATTTCCACAGTGCATGGATAGCTCACGAGAAGATTGGCAACCTCTTCAAGAGAGTTGACCTTGTGACGTTGCATTACTTACATTTTCAGTCTAATCCACTGATAGGCAGTATGACATGGAAAGCAGGCTTATGCAAAGATATCTAATGGGAGAAGAAACAAAGTATTTCCCAGACAGTGCATCTGTCAAACCTCATTGATGTTAGTTGAATGTTTCCCATATGATTTCAGAGTTATATCTACCTGCACTAATAAAGAAACATATTGATTTATTGCTTTACTTAGTGAAAACTCAATTGTTTGGAAAGGTTGTTTACCTTGTTTCTTTATTATTTTTCTTTGCTAGGAATAGATAAAACTTTTCAAGACAGATTAAGTGTGTTGTCATTCTCCTCTAGGCAATGTTCTGTGTGTTCCAGAACTATTTCTCCAATATTCTGGTATGATTGAAGGACCAAGTACATCTGCTGGAGTCTGTACTTGGATACAGCTATTATCCCAATTTGTCTGAGATTGAGGAACAGAATGATTATTCAAGTTTGATTCTCCCTAATTCAATCCAGTAAGCTTCTGTATGCAATTTGGGCAGAGACTGGAAAACAGGAATGGTTTCTTGTCCTGCATGGTGGGAGAAAAAATAAAGTAGAAAACCCCTTTGAAAGGATGACTGTAAGACTTTACTGAAACAAACCAGGACTGAGATTGCTTCAAATATTGGAAAAATCATCTGTACAAATGTAGCTGCTCTTAGAGTCAGCTGGAAACAGCAAAAATTGACTGCTAAGAGCTTGTGCTATTTCAATTTGGTGTATCCAGATTCTGTGGACATGGCCAGGATTCAAAGACCAAGGTTAAACTTCATGACTGATATAAACTTAGGTAGCTGATAAAAAAGATGTCTTCTTTTGGAATGGGGCCTCAGTGGGTACCAGGAGAGCCACATGCTTCTCTTGGCCTCAGAAACTTCGTCTTTAGGCACACAATTAGTGTTAATCCCGTTTTAGAGAACTGAGAAATCCAGGCATGTATATCTGACGTTGCTTAACTTTTTGAAGCTTAACATGCAATACCAGCATCCTCTCTGTTTAATGAGAAAACAGTCTTCATTTCTTTCATTCACTTTATTATCATCAAAATACTAGATTATGGCCTTGTCCTTTAGGATAAGAACTGGATATATGCAAATATATATTACAACTGTTAACACATTTGCACTTTCAGCCTTCCCTTTCCTATCCCTTGCTCCAAGAGGTAACATCTCTCATGCATGGTTCTGATTAATCCAGCCAAGGAGTCCCACTGTAGCCTGTGCTCATTCTCAGTACAACACAAAACGTATTAGTGCTTAGACTGCATGAGGGCAGGATTGTGAGGCAAGATTAACAAATTGAATTTCACTGGGCCTGATCCAATTTGACAGATAGGTCAGTGTTCCCAAGTCTTTTATGCTCGGGTACATCTGTACTGATAACCTGCCCTCATAGCTATATAAATTAGGCACGCTAAATGATTAGCCTTATTTGACTAAAATAGCAAAAAGGGCTAATGTGATTGTCAATGAACATCACTGAGCCATTAGCTGGAATGACTTGCACTCCAAACAGAGGCTTCCTCTAAAGAGAGCACCATATATCAGATCCGTCTACTCGTTCTTTATTTGAGGTGCGTGACTTTGGCATTGCTTCCTCTGAACTTTCACCAAGTCACTGCTTCTCCTTTTATTCAGCTTCTACTTGTTTATTAAAATGTGTTTCTTTATAGGACTGTAGATTTTGGTTATTTTTCTTTGCAATATATCCTAATAAATTAATGCAGTTTTTATTTTACAATTATTTTATATCAAACTGCTTCTCTCAGTCATCAATTTGTAAGTCCATTATTTCTCTTTGTGATTAGTGACTATTAACTGTAAGGTCTAAAAACTCCTGTCACAAAATAGTCTGCTGCAGCTCCAGAGTGTCTTCAAATTCACCAAGTTATCAGTGTAATTATTGAGTTTCCTTTTAACCAGAGCTCCTGCAATTATTGCTTACTGGAAAATAATGAGAAAGTTAAATATGCTATCACATGGGTCTGTACTGATATTTCAGTATTAGCACAGAAAGATTAAAAGCTAAATCCAATTAAAAAGTTGGGCCAGAAGTTGTCTAAGGAGTATTCATGTTTGAATTCCCTTCTCCTGAGTTGACAGAATGTTGGTGTTCAGTTCATGGCAGTGGCTGCTGTGTTAGAAACCCAACCACTTCCACAGCCTTGCTGGCAAAGGGGCCTGCAGAGGAAGTTGTGCTTAAGAGGATGAGCAAGGTTTTAGTTCAAGTTTAACGTATTTTCCTCATGGGCTCTACTGGCCAGAATTTGAAGGAGGACCTGTTTGTGGGGATTACTAAATCAGCTCTAATAAGTGATTAGAACTTGGATTCTAAATGCAGGGGTGGACAAAAAAAAAATACTGACAGTCATTTGAACTCTTTTGGATGGATTTTGGGTTTTGTGGAATAAAGTTTTCACTGAGTTCCTACGTAAATAAAAGGAGAACAGAATATTTCCTGGTGACCTCATCCTTTACCCTTGAATAGCCACATGTCATCACAGGATTCATTCAGTCTCACAGCACTTTAACTGAAGAAGATGGACACTTCTGTTCTGCTTCATGGGGGATTGAAATTGTCCAGACCAGACAAATTAATCCTATTTTTCTGTGGTGTGTGCTGGGGAGGTGCTGGTGGGTCTTTTTTGAAGTACATGCTGGGTGATGTGCAGCTGCTGGGCACAGTTGTGCCTGTCTAGAATGGCTAGAAAATAGCTTCTGTTTTTACTTGTCAATTTGTACACTTCCAGGTGGTTTTATATTTTTATCACTTAAGTCCTATTAAAGGTTCACAATACTTTCAAATTCAGAATTTGGTCTCTACACTAAAGGTGTATAACTTTTTCTAATTCTAGTAGGAATCTTTGTACAATTTCACTTCAGAGCATTGAACTGACTGTAGTTAAAACAATGATGAAAAAACAGAACAATTTAAAAACTGAGCAGTTTCCTTCATTGTAGATCAGTGTAATTGGACAACAACAATTGCAGTGGTTTTTTTTCCTTGCATCTTCTAAATAAATTACAATTGTGTTAAAAGGCTTTGCTTCAGTTATGATTAGTGCATTTCCTTTTCATTTTCTGTTCTTTTTCAGTCAATGATTTAGGGGTTTTTTTCTGAACCAAATAAATAATATATCTAGAGCGCTTGTTTATCTTGTTACTGCTGTGCATTAAGTAAGGTGAGCATTTGTGAAGTTACATAGTGGCTTTTTTAACCATTAAGTACAGTGTGTTTATGCATAGATCTTATAGCAATAGAGATATGAAAAAGGAAATTACATAGAAAATTACTTGAAATGAGGTCTTTGATAGAGAAATATGTAACCTCCTGTCATAACAGTTCCAGAAAATTATGTGTCAAGAATGATGGGGAAAGGGAGAGATAAAAATTGTGTGTGACCTCTAAACATCCAGGATATTAAAAGAGGAAATATAAAAGCTTAACACAAATATTTATGGTTTATAATTTGTGGGATTTTATTTTATAACACTTAAAACTTGTTTTAGGTGCTGACATTTGTCTTCAGATACTTGACTTCAGAAAAGCAGATTAGTAAATTCCTTAGACGTCAACAATAACCTATTTATAGCAATTAAAATATTTTAAAGATTTAAAAATATAGCAATTCAATGTCTTTCTATTCACTTAATTCATAACTTTTCATGTCAGCTCTCTGTGTCCTTGCTTATAATTTTGTTAACACCACCTAAGATGCAGCCTCTCCAAGTGTACACACTTGAATAACCATTACAGCAATTTGTTACTACAGCCAGCTATTTATTGAAGCTTTTACACGTGCTGTAGCCTTCAAGTTGAGACCTTGCATAAGTTTCCAGGTGCAGTTCTGATCTGTGTTTTGAAAGCATGTGAAAATCAGGGCACCTTGCACGCTGCTTTGTGCATGTGTAGCACTGGCCACTGATTCCTTCCCCAGGGTTGCCAGAGCAACCTGACCTTTGGAATTTCCTCAATTTTGAGTGCTTAACCTTGCAAGAGGTCACTACAGCTGTTTAGGCTACTGTTTACGCCAAACATGCTTCCTGTTCTCACTTTCTCACAGATCGTGGGGCTCTGAGCACAGGATTGAGAGGGGATACTCCTCATCTTGTCTGAAGGACTGATGGATTCCCTCTGTAAACAGGGCAGTACTACAGAAGTGACAGAGCTGAAAGCACTGAGAACATCTTTCCTATAAATACTTCACTATCGTAAAAAAATAGGTGTTTAAAATTGTTTTTTATAAGGCAAAATTGTCCTTTGAAGGTCCAAGTCAGGCTGATTTACTGATCAGTTAGGTCTTTGGCTTCCCTTGCGTGTGTTTCTGGCTTTCCAGCAAAAGAACAAAATTAGAAGTTTTCTTGAAAAATGGGAGTTAAAACTAGTTCAAAATGGAAAAATACTTACTGTTTAAATATGCTACTTTGAATTCTTTATTTCTGACAAGAGACAGTTTTTTTAAGTATAAAACAGCAAAAATACTGTCATGTCCTAGACGCCTATATCAGCTCACCAAGCTGCAGTAAATGCTTTTCATTTATACCAAATAAACGTCATTGCTGTTTGTAGTGAGTTTTGAGAAAGGATTGAAAAGAAACAGATATGTAAATAGCTGCAGATACAACATGTGGCAAAGAAAGGCAGATAAACTATGATGGCCATAGCCCCACGGGACTGAAAATCTGCGACACAAAGGTCCTTTTGTAGTTTGCATGATGTGATCTGTTTTTCAGTACAT